>NC_092256.1:24291300-24891300 GCF_036320965.1 Panulirus ornatus
GTAAGCTGTTTTGTTTTCCCTAGATTACATAATGAAACACACACACACACACACACACACACACACACACACACACACACACACACACACACACACACACACACACACACTACTTGAATCTATAGATATGTGGTTGGTTGCAGATAAACCCGTGCAGTAGGTGGAACCATGTAAACCCTACACCACCTGATCTGACACAGGTGAACCCCACACCTCCTGACTGGCCCCAGATGAACCCCTCACCACCTGGATTGCCCCAGATGAACCCCTCACCACCTGGATGGCCCCAGATGAACCCCTCACCACCTGGATGGCCCCAGATGAACCCCTCACCACCTGGATGGCCCCAGATGAACCCCTCAGCACCTAGATGGCCCCAGATGAACCCCTCACCACCTGGATGGCCCCAGATGAACCCCTCACCACCTGGATGGCCCCAGATGAACCCCTCACCACCTGGATGGCCCCAGATGAACCCCTCAGCACCTAGATGGCCCCAGATGAACCCCTTACCACCTGGATGGCCCCAGATGAACCCCTCACCACCTGACTGGCCCCAGATGAATCCCTCACCACCTGACTGGTCCCAGATGAACCCCTCACCACCTGACTGGTCCCAGATGAACCCCTCGCCACCTTGCTGGTCCTGGATGAACCTGGCTGCTTCAGCTGATGTGTTAAGTCTCGAGGCACGGGTGGGAGGTGGTCGTGCCCGACCCCTACTCCAAGCATCGCCTGTGTATTACCTGGACACAACATTCCAGCTTCTTGATCTTTTTTCCCCTCAGAAGAGTTAGTAATGATAGAGTCCACGTGGTGACAAGAGGCAGATGGTCGAGGGAGCTGAAGAAGGTGTGCTGAAATGGTTTAGACATGACGGAGAGGATGAGTGAAGTGAGGTTGATAAAGAGGGTGTATATGTCAGAGATGGAGGGTGAGACCAAATTAGAGATAGAAGGATGAAAAAAAGTTTTTGAGTGTTCGAGGTGTCCACATGCTGGAGGGTGAAAGGCGTGCACGGAATAGTGTGAATTGGAGTGATGTGGTATACAGGGGGCGACGTTCTGTCAGTGGACCGAACTAGGGAATATGAAGCGGCCGGGGAAAAGCCTGGAGAGGTCTTTCGGTCCCTGGTTGTGGATAGGCGGCTGTGGTTTCGGTGCACTGCACAAGACTGTTAGAGAATGGATGTGGCCTTTTCTTTGTTCCTGATGGTACCTCGCTGACGTGGGAAACGGCGAACAAGTATGAAAGGAAAAAGAAATGAGTTAAGGAGTGACAGTGAGAGCGATGTAATGCTTCACACCGACTCACCACCACCACCGCTGCTTCCTCCTCCTCCTCCATGCACCGCTGCAGATAATGCAGAGAGCGTCACCACAGATGGCGCTCCCCTGGTGTGCTTTCCCGTGCTGGTGGTATGGGCGGCAGGTGGTGGCTGGGTGAAGTGAGGCCCATCAGTGAGTGGTCTCCCCCGCCGCGGGGCAACACTCGCTTGAAGAGGAAGACAGCGGCGTCACAGAGATAGAGTGGCGTCATGGTGAAATCCGTCATGTCATGGAAAAGTTATAGGCGTCAGACAGACGGGGATCAAAGATGACGACGTATGTGTTGTGCCTCAGTTCACCTCTGTCATGTTAAGAATGATCAGGTCGGGACGTTCCAGGTAGTGTGTAGAGACGAGAGTATGACACTGCTGGTCAGTTGAGCAGTTAGAGCAGTGTGTGGCTCAAGTAGACTCACTCATTCATAGGCACGAAGGGTTCGGCTCCAGGATTTGCATGAGCGTGAGCGGTTCAGTTGGGTCAGTGTTCTCTGGCTGACGGCCAGCGGGTGACTGGCAGGCAGCCGTCCTCCACCTTTGTTTGGTCACCACCGGCCGACCCACACTGGCCCCCTCGAATGGGGTCAGAATGACCCTCACACCCGCAGCCACCACCGGCACCATCATCAATAACTTCATGAAATTAGTGGTGTGCAGTTGGCCACTACTGCTGCTGCTTCTGCTGCTGTTGCTGCTTATTATAACAACATGTGTGTGACTCCCAACTCACACCTGAGTTGTGTGTGTGTGTGTGTGTGTGTGGCGTTACTTCAGATATTGGCAGTAGCGAAGCACTTGAGTTGTCCTCGTACATGTGGTAGTTGCTCAGTGGTGGTGTTTGTTCATGGTTGGCTAATGATGGGAGTGTTATTGTGTGGTGGAGGAGGAGCGGATGGTGCGTGTCAGTGGTCAATAAACACCACATTAGCCAGCTGGGTGTGACCCCATCACTAGAGATCATCATGTACACTAGGCGGGTGGGTCACCCTTCACCACACACTCTACCTCCCACCGTCTTACCCTTCACAAGTGCACAACCAACGACCGTTCTTACACTTTTACAAGTGCACAACCAACGACCGTTCTTACACCTTCACAAGTGCACAACCAACGACCGTTCTTACACCTTCACAAGTGCACAATACAGTAGCCGCAGTTGTGGCAGATATCAAGAACCGCTCCCGCCACCCCTTCTTGTGGACCTCGAGGGGCCAGGTAGCTGATGTCTCCGGCCTGACACATCAAGGCCAGGGACAAGCTGGCATGTGGTCCAGATATGTAGGAAATATTTACCACTTTACATGATATATTACATAGTGGCCCTTGTGACATTTGAAAGGACTTCTGCTTGCTTCTCTGGTCTTGCCACACTAAACTTTAATTTCTGATCTCTTCCACTAATTAATGACAGCCTCATTGTACGTAATGATCCATTGTTCCTTTGTATAAATTTCGTTGCGTTCGATAATTTTGAATTGCATCGTCAATTTTAAAACCAGAGGGGAACAGAAAGTTGATGTAATCCACGGAATGAACATTCCAGGACCTAGAACTGGAATTCAGATAGTAATGATATACTGTCTTCTGCCGGAGGAGGTGAACATCCTCCCAGGTTGTCGTCAGTGTAGTGTTGCCTGCCACGGCCAACCAGGCTTGTTGTACACCACATGTCAGGCCGTCAACCCTGGCACATAGGTCACATATGGTCTGTGTCGACCCTGAGTGATGATAACATTATAACACTAGATGTCATCACTCGGGATGGTCATGATTGTATGCTTCTGCACTACTGTTGCCTGGTCCACCAGGTACATCTGAAAGGAATTCGTGTCGTTTTCTCTATTAATAGAGCGGCTGGAAACTGTAGTGACAAACAGCGAGTGTTGACGTACATACGTTAGGTGATGCATGTGTATGTGGCTCGGTCGAGGAGAATGGCAGGTCGGGAACACGACCTCACACCTGCTGGACCCACCACAACCCTCTAACTACATTATAACATAATGTTGCTCGTCATACTGCAGACTACCCTGCCATTACGTGTCCCAGTTTAGTGGTAACCATACCTGATGATGCGTGTAAGTACACTGGAAAAAAGCAAATTTGTAGTTACTTGATACGGAAGTGAAATTGCTCTGGTTTGAACACTGTCTGCATGCAGGCAAAGGTGATTATTCACACGCTACATTAAGTCTTTATAATCACTTGGGACGAAGGTGTGGACCTGGGACACGACGGCATCACCCTTATGATGATGACTTGGCATTAGACAGGACCCTAAGGGCTAATTGGCATCTACTTTCATTGGATGTGTTACAGTTCAGTGAGGAATCGAAGATCAAGATTGTTACCTGAACGTGATGATACTTCTCGTTGTTCCAGTAACATGACACACTCATGACTGACATGACACTCTCATGACAGACATGACACACTCATGACAGACATGACACACTCATGACTGACATGACACTCTCATGACAGACATGACACTCTCATGACAGACATGACACACTCATGACAGACATGACACTCTCATGACAGACATGACACTCTCATGACAGACATGACACTCTCATGACAGACATGACACTCTCATGACAGACATGACACACTCATGACAGACATGACACTCTCATGACAGACATGACACTCTCATGACAGACATGACACTCTCATGACAGACATGACACACTCATGACAGACATGACACACTCATGACAGACATGACACACTCTCATGCCTTGATAAGGAAGTCATTTGATGTATTGGTTCATGATCCTACTTGGCTGGTGTAGGTAGTGTGGCCACCAACGAGCAAGACTGTGCTGCGTCGTATGATCAGTGTGTGGCTGATGGTAACCCGTGTGTGGGCAGTCGTGATGTTGTCGTTCCCCCTCACTGCTACATGTTGGACCTCTCCCTCATGTTGTCTTCCTCGACAACTAAGACGGCTTTTGATTTCCTATCCCTTATATTCCTGAAACCATTCAGCATGACGGTATGACGGACTAGCCTCTAACCAGTCACCTGACAGGTCACAACCGTTGTACTGGAGGACCGCACCATGGTAAATGTACTCTTCCGTGTACCTGTGATGTAGTTATGGTTGTGCAATGATGGTGAGGTCCCGCGGCAGTGACCTGCTGCCGGATCTACCGAGATAATGATGGTATCCTGAGGCGTCGTGGATGAGACTTGCATTTTGAAGTGTTGGGAGACTCGTACTGCAGTCTTCGGGCTGGACCATGTGATCAAAAACTTCCGTTTGTTCCTTAGATCACCATCACGACCACAGCTCGACCATGGCATCCTTAACTATACTACTGCTAACCTCCTTCCCTGTGAGTGCCCTTGCCCTTCACCTCTTTCTTGACTTCGGGGATAAATTACTTGTCGCCCTTGTCCCTTGCGTCGCCCTGGCTTTGCTGGTCATTTAATGGTGAAGGAACTTCCTGCTGCATAGCGAGGCAGAGGACGGCACACATGTCGGGGACACACCTGCCCCAGGTGGTGACCTGGCGACAGAGTCTTGCGAAGCTCGTCAACGTGCAAGTTGTCAGTGTTGGCATAATGTTATCCTCCTTCGGTGCAGCTCCTCCCGTGGTTGTTTGTATTGTAGTAAACTTGGGGCGCTGCCCCTCCCGCCTGCACTCACTGCCCGCATCCTGGGTGCTCGTCCCCTCCTCCATCTTGGAACTACGACACATGTTTGATACATTGATCCCTCTGACGATGACCATGTAGTGCGGGGCTCTGCTGACCATCGCTGGAGATCCACTACACCGGCCTCGACCCTCAGCCGGCCGGCCTCTTGAGGAAGTTCTCAGCCCCGGCAGCATCCAAGACTCGCTAAGACAACCTTGTACACTAAGTAATAACTACCTTCATGGCATGAATATATATATATATATATATATATATATATATATATATATATATATATATATATATATATATATATATATATATATATATATATATATATATATATATATATAAAAGTTAGGAGATGCACCTGGCTATGGTACAACGTGTGTGCGGTCTTAACATACCCGTGCCACAGCTGGTTATACATACCTCGCACAGTAACGCCACTTGGTAAGAGATGGCATTGTACACAGTATTGTTGACATAATGATCGTCAGTATCTTCGTTCTTGTCTGATATTTAACCTCGTTAGTACGACGATACGATCCTTGTGCAGGACGCTGGATTACGTTGTCATACTTTTTGACCTGACCCTTGACACTGGGGTCATCATAGACCAGAGCATCATGTGGTGTGGTGCTGCCTTGCTCCAGAGGGTAATAATCACCACTTCTCACCATTACAGAGTGACACTGTTTATGGAAGACTGTGGTTGTGGTTGGTCAATAACAGTTCTGGATAATATATTATGCAGATTATTTTTGTTTACTAACACTGATGGCAGGTTGCACGTGAGATGGTCGACTGTAGAGCAGTAGAAAGGTAGTGTAGACGTTGTGTTTATGATATACCCCACCTGGCTGGCTGGATGAAAATGGCCAGATTACTCTATACCTGGAGTGTAGCCGAGGTTTACTTACTTGATATCCTAAATTGTGTGTGTGTTTCTGTGTCTGTGTTACAGTAATTATGGCAAATATATTACTTATGTTTCTAATTTGATGTGGTATATGTATTTGATATAGTGTATATACTGAACCCAATATATCTCAGTCTTTAACTTCATCATGAGGAGGGTGTGCAGGAAGCCTCCGTGTTCCACTTGTTTTGTGTGAAGTGTTTCGCCAGCTGTGTTCCGCCCATCTTGATCACGCGTGCGTCCTATCTTTATTCTCTGGTCTTTATGTAGGAAACATTGAAGCTCTACCACGCATCTTTGATTTTCGTTGTCCCTGGTTGGGATATATACTGTGTCCCCACCAGGCCGGAGACGGACGTGGTGTCACAAGATGAGCCGTACACTGTGTGCTGCCCGAGCCTCCACCTGTGCTAGTAGTGAGCGGGTCGTGTGTGTGTGTGTGTGTGTGTGTGTGTGTGGCCTCAGCTTTCCTTCCCTCTCCTGTATGATAACATACCTGAGGTACTGGTGACCACGTGCAGTAGTGACGGGGATGTACGTGTTTCACGTACCATGGAAGTGGTGGTGTCATATGCCAACATTCCCTGACGAAGGTCATGCCTTTCATTCGAACGTAATTTCAGTGTTGGTCTTATGACGTATGTTTCTTGGTGTTGACATGTCATGTGCTAGTGAGTTCCTCTCTCATTATTTTATATGATGACACATGGTGTCCTCGTTATACTGTCATGACCAATGTGTCGTGTATTCCTGCACAGAAGACCCAAGACACCTTGTGTGTGTGTGTGTGTGTGTGTGTGTGTGTGTGTGTGTGTGTGTGTGTGTGTGTACCCTTAATTATATGTAAGTGGCTGAGGGAGGCTTAGGGTGGGTCATGTTGGAGATATGACACTGGGGGCAATGCCACGGGCTTATTGGGTCTCCTCCCTCAGGCAGCAGTGAAATTAAAGTGGCACACACACACACACACACACACACACACACACACACACACACACACACACACACATTTATGGGATTCGTGTCTCTTAAGGAGAATCTGAATTATGATCTTCCCGCAGTACGTACCTTACATTGCCGTATACCATACAAGCTGTTCTGTCGTGGGTGCGCCCCAGCGGGAAGACCCTGGAAATCCCGTCTCTTATGTGATTATTTGTCTTGTACTTTCACTGGAGGAGGGAGAGGGAGGGTGGCGGCTCCCCTGGGAGGAGGCATGACACCGTCAGGCCGGGCACCAGGCGGAGCGGACCGCCGTCCACCTCGGGTGATGGTGGAGGTTTGTGTGTGTGTGTCACCTGATGTACACACTTGGTACTTGTGTATCATTCACTTCTTCATTACACAAGGTTTCGTAGACGGTGTATAACGCTTCTAGTGGTGACAAGGTTGTGTTCAACAGAAAGTTTGTAAGAAAGATCATCTTTTATGTAGTGTGGAACAGCGTTTGGTTGTCTGAACATTTACAGTTTGGGTTTCTATTCCTGTAGAGGTAAACAGGCAGTAAGATACAGGGGCTTTAGCTAGAGGAAATGTTATGATGTGTTGAGAAGAGTGGGTGTTTCAGCTTATATTGTATAGGGTTACCACGTAGTGTCTGTTGACTTACGTACGTAAGTAGGTTTATTGTGGTTGAGATTCCCTGGTGCACACGTCGGAGAGGCAGGAGTTCACGTGGAGGATGTGTGGTGGGTGTTCTCACCAGACACTGTATCCCCGAGGCTGGGTGGAAAGACACCTTAACGTTTGAGAGTACAGTACCCAGGAAAGGAGCGGCCACTTTCTGTGGAGGTCAATTAAGATGGCAAAGGTTGCACGAGTGTGTTGCAGTTACCTGATACACTATGTGTTGTCCTTCATATTTATAGCTAGTTCCCCCTGGTCTTCCGTACCCCTCACCCTAGCCTTGAAATTCACCTCCCAGTCTTTATCTTGTGGGAGGGATAATTGTTTCAAGGAACTCCTAGTTCCTCTCTGTTGACGACATTCAGTGAGGACCATCATGGACCAAGTAAGCCGGGCAGGAACACATGTTGGCTGGGTGATTGCGACACGGGACGAGGCCTGCCGCTATTGTATGGTCAGGGGCGGGTGGAGGGTAAATTAGTCAGGTTGGAGGGCGTCAGCTCGCCAGACGGAAGTGCACACAAATTACACCTATAGTCAGCCAACTCATGGCCTTCACACAGTTCCTCTTCTTTTTTTTATACAGCCTTTCATTCTTATTTCCATCCTTCAGCGAATCAGTACGGCACTTGAGCACGAAGATACGAATCGTGAGCATGACTGTACGATCTATGAACACGGCGGTACGACTCACGTATGATTGCCCGGTCTCTGACCTGAGTGATCTGAAGGGACAGGTGAAAGGTCAAGCCATGAGGCCGTCGTTCTCAAGGGTCGTAGTGTCGTGTTCAGCGGGCATGACCCGCCGGGTAAACATCGGTCATCAGGTAGGCCATGGTTCCAGTCTTCATTAGCGTCGTGAAGATGTTTTAGTAAAGAAAAAGTTTCTGAGCCGGATCAAGCTGCTGGCGGCTGCGACCAGAAGGTTGATATACCATCTGTAATGATGTTGATATAGTGACTTATCATATGTGACGGAGGGGAGAGGTGAGCAGGCCTCCCTGGATGTATTGTTGTCATGTGTAGGAACATCAAGATGTGAGGGTTGTCCTCGCAAACATCCACCCGCCAGCGGAGGTTGGGCACAAATACATGTTCTACTTCAGCTTGTAATATGTCGCTCACTCAAGCATGGTATAACACATGTAAGGGAAGTTACCATCGTTAGCGGGTGAATGACTGAACCAGAAACCTGGGCCAGTGCACGTGTAGGATGAAGAACATCCACCAACACCACAGCACGTGCACCCACCCTGTGTCATAGGGTACGGTAGTGGCTGGGTGGGTTCCTACGGGACCTTCATGGTTCCAGGATCGAGGGTCAAGGCTCTTCCTGTACATATAATGCAAAATAGACTCGTGTGCAGCATTTCCATGTGGCCGCTGTGAGATGCGTTACCTCTTGACGATGTAGTTGAGTCTGGTGGTGGTGATGGTGACTGCTGCAGTGACGGTGGTGGTGATGGTGATGGTGACTGCTGCAGTGACGGTGGTGGTGATGGTGATGGTGACTGCTGCAGTGACGGTGGCGTATCACGCGTCGCCTCAACTAGAAGTGGTGTTACCTGCGTGTGTACCCTGTCCTGGTGAGGGGTTCCGCAGGAGGTTGTAGGCCTGCGTCTGCGGACGAAATGCATGAATGAGAGAGAGAGAGAGAGAGAGAGAGAGAGAGAGAGAGAGAGAGAGAGAGAGAGAGAGAGAGAGAGAGAGAGAGAGAGAGAGAGAGTATGGGTTCGAGATAAAGAGCATGGGAGAGGAGGAGATGGCTGCCATGATGAATGAGGACGGGGGTGGTGGTAGGTGCGGGAGGTGAAGGTGGCGGCAGCAGCAGGGGAGCTCCCCCTGCACTGACCCTCCTCCTCCTTGTGGCCTCCCCCACACATACATCAGTGTTCTCCTCTGTTCAGGTATTGAGGTCATGAAGCTGTTTGCTATCATTTTCCTTGACTTCATGTTCGGACCACCAGAGTGATCCTTTATTCTCTCACCTTATGCCTCTTCCTCACAAGGGTTTTCATGGTGAGTGGAGGGGAAGGAACACAGTCTGGTCCACCATGTTGTTGCTGCACGCAGCTCAGTGTACCGTGGTTCCTGCGAGCAGTGTAAGCTCGAGCTAAGGTGCAGGATCCCCCATGAAGGGCTTGTGTTGTGATGATGTTCCTGCCTGAAGCCCCTCCAGCCTGGCCCCACCTGAGCCCGGGCGCACCAGGAGGCGGCGACCGAGCTCTCGTCAGAGATGTTGTGTACATGATGATGTGATGACCACTGGTTATTACGACCACTGAGGTGTACACTGATGTTAACTGGTCATATAACCATTAGTATATACCAGGGATGAACCACACACACACACACACACACACACACACACACGGGGGGGGGGGGGGGACTCCAGTATAAAACTCCCAAAATCACAGATGGACACTCTCCACCTTTCATCAGGTACTCATTTATCGACCAGCTCCAAAGGGGAGGATGAACAGCTGGGTCAGAGAGTGTGACAGTGACGGTTTTAAGATGGTGCACGAGCGTGTGTGAAGATGATATCAAGGTGGTGGACCTTGTGGTAAGGTGTCTGACGTTGATGATGTATAGCTGTGCGGGTGGAGTGAGGGGAGTGGTGGAAGGTACAGAGAACATGTGAGAGCCAGATAACAAGAGACGTCATGTTGTATGATGAGGTCACCTGCTGCTGGGGAGCCATGATGGTATCCTGGTACATATCTGGGTGACTGGTGAGGTCACCACCTCCGGCTCTGAGGTGACACCATGTCGTCTGGAGACGGGTTCTGACCAGGTAGATATCATGGGAAGTGCTGGAGGAAGACACATTATTGTTGAGGCCGGGTATTGCCAGGAACGACTTTCATCGTTACTCAGTCAAGAAGAAAGTAAAGATACATATATATTATACTCGTTATTCTTGAACAGGTTTATAGTGGATTGAAATGTGTTGTTTAATGATTGTTCAGAGCAGTAATGTATTAGTCTTACCGTGCGATGAGTGTTTGGTGATGGTTGAGGCTCTGATGGTATCCAGCTGTAGTGTGTTCCTGTGTTTATACCCTCAGCTGATGACCATGTACATGTTTGCTTTGTGTCTGCAGGGGACAGGGTGGAGGGTAGGGTGACGCTGGGAACGGTGAGGTGTCTCCTGCCTGGTCATACTTCCAGTTTAGAATGAGAGGGAGTGTGTGATGGCCTGAGGAGGAGGAGGAGGAAGACTCGTGCTGGTGCTGGGGGTTGTGACTGGTGAGTGAGGATGGCAGGCCACCACCAGCAAGGCTCACATCTTCTCACCATTCATATTATTTTGATAAGTTGGTTGGCTTAACTTTCCAGCCAAGTGAGGGAGGTCAGCTTCCTCAAACGTCCCTTGTGACGGTATCACAAATTACATGACAAGTTACATGTACGTGACGTTAACTGTGATCTTGCCACTCTGGAATACCCTAGTGTAGAGTCACTCTGGAATACCCTAGTGTAGAGTCACTCTGGAATACCCTAGTGTAGAGTCACTCTGGAATACCCTAGTGTAGAGCCACTCTGGAATACCCTAGTGTAGAGCCACTCTGGAATACCCTAGTGTAGAGCCACTCTGGAATACCCTAGTGTAGAGCCACTCTGGAATACCCTAGTGTAGAGCCACTCTGTAATACCCTAGTGTACCGTAGTGTTCGTAGTGGTAACGTCACATACCCTAGTGTACCGTAGTGTTCGTAGTGGTAACGTCACATACCCTAGTGTACCGTAGTGTTCGTAGTGGTAACGTCACATACCCTAGTGTACCGTAGTGTTCGTAGTGGTAACGTCACATACCCTAGTGTACCGTAGTGTTCGTAGTGGTAACGTCACTACAATTATGAGGAGAACGTTCCACGTCAGGTTGGCTGGTGGCAGGAGGGGGCCGGCCCGCTAGACGCTCCTTCATAGCGTTGGTCGTCCACCGGGTCTGCTGTACACACGTCCCATCTGAAGCATGATAACCCGGTGGTAAGTATATGACGTCATGTGATACATTAGTTATAGAATAGAGTGATTGTAGCGGCGGAGGGTGGAGTGGGGTGCCCTGGCAGGGAAAGGCGATGGTGTCTTGTGTGTTGGTGTTGGCGGAACGATGTGGTCAAGGTTACCGAGACAGGAAATGACCGTTTTACCCAGTAATGTACTCTGATAATCTGGCCAGGTTTGGTTCAGGATTATGGAGTCAACACAGGATTGGAAGTATGGTAATGGTGGGTGTCGGTGACGTATGGCTAGGTGTCGCGGTCCTTGCCTTACGGTGAAAGTTTCATCGTAAACTACCGACTGCTGAGAATTGTTCATCTTGTGTGTGTGTGTGTGTGTGTGTGTGTGTGTGTGTGTGTGTGTGTGGTGGATGGTAATGAATCGTGTATTGCTGTTCCCTTCGCTCTGAAAGTTGATCTTCAGAGAGATAGTAGAGTGAAGCAGATAGCCTCTGCTGCTGCTGTCATTACTGTGGAGGTTTCAATTACGTGTCGGTGCCTGTGGTGTTGGCTGATGGTTACGTGTCATCATCATCTACTGACCCGGGCCGGGCTGGGCTGCTACATGACATTGCTCTTGGAGGGAAAGGAAATCAATTTTTCTCTTTTTTTGCAAGATATCAATATACTGGGGGAAGAGAATATATATATATATATATATATATATATATATATATATATATATATATATATATATATATATATATATATATATATATATATATATATACATACATATGAAGCTATGTATATTACCAGCGTATTATGTTGATGACAATATACATAGATGTTCAACAAGATAAATGTGACAATAAGATCAGTGATGTTGATCCCTGTCAAGTGTAAGTGGGTTAGCATTACATGGGAGGCAGCCTCTCTCCCTCACCCCTCGTCAGCTGCTGTCGTTGACAGCGCCAGCAGCAGTGGACGACAGCCAGTCATCCTCAGATTAATGGACTGACCAGTGTGATGAGGGAGCTTCCTCTACTATGCTGTACAGCCTCTCTCAGGTGGTGTGCCTGCGTACATTGTTGACGACAGTGGAGAGTGCGCGTGTTGATGACACCTTCCTGCCTCATTAATGGCTGCAGTAGCTTGTGTAAGAGGCGCCGTCATTTGACCAGCTGAGGAGGCGGCCGGGGCTCAGTCCTGCAGCAGCAGGAGTGACAAGTAAGATCACAACTCGTGCACTTTCACAACACGTGCACCTTCACAACACGTGCACCTTTCACCAACAACATTCTCACCCATCACGTTCATGTGTTCTCCCCTGCTGGGGTTCGGTGTATGCCAGTGTCACACGGAGGAGCACGGCTGTAGTACTCATGGAGATAGATAAGTCTTCTGGTTAGTACCTTAAATCCTCATCTAATTTCATAGTAATATTGTTTGCATGCCTTGATGTATTGTGTTATTGGTTACGAAAGTAACATTTGGTTACGAAAGTAACATTAGTTTCATCAAGTTTTTCTAATGTGACGATTTTCCTCTTCCTCAGGTAAGTTGCATTACGTGCCAGAGCTGTGCTGGGCCGGGCAGCAGGTGAGTGTCATGAGGACCTAAGGCCGGGGAGCGCTGGAGTCACGGCGTCAGGTGAAGCAAGGGCCGGGGGAAGGTTGGGTCGGGTCAGGGCGACAGTTGTGTGAGAGAGGCAGGAATGTCCGACCTTTGTGGGGCCAGTACACCACGCTGGTGCTATTGGCCCGCGTCCAGGTGTAGTAACCTCGCTCACCCGACCCCTGCCCTCCCGCCTTCACCATCGCTGCTACTGTCAGTGCCATCACCGCAAGCAGGCCTCACCTGCAGCCAGCAGGATCCTGTGTCGCCCCAGAGTAACAGCAGTTTACTGACTGAGCCTAAGTGATCGCGTGGGCCGGCACTCAGCTACATGAAGAACGAGAAATCTGTCATACGATAGAGTCGTCCACGCTGAGCGTGTTCTTGAATATTTGATGGTGTGTCCTTGACGTATGACCTATATCACCTGAAACTTATTAATTCCTTCCTTCAGTCGTGCCTTGTGTGTCTGATAAATCTCACTTAGTTCTGTATATAAGATTCTGAGTTATGATCAGAGATGTGTACACCAGACGTTCGGACGCTGCCACCGAGAGCAGCCGGCCCAGGCAGATTGTGATCATTTCGACTATTCGTAGATGCTATAGGACTCGGATGTAGTGAGAGGGTAGAGTTAAGGATGTAAGGAGGCCATGGAACTTTATACTTTAGCTTGACTTGTGGTTCAAGTGATCACGCATGCAGTTCATGTGTGTGTCATCTTGTGTGACTGGCAAGGCAGAAGACGATCTTCTTGTGGAAACTGTCATACGTTGTTTCAGGTTGGGGTAGGTGGAGGGCCGCTAGGTTGGGTAAGGCCCGTAGTAAATGCCTTCCAAGGCGACACCAGGTACTTTGTGCGTCACAGTTCGTGGGTTGTCCTCAGAGAACGAGGAATGCGATGGTTCTTGGGAGACGAGTGAATGGGGCGTGAGGAAATATTGGTCTTTGGAAGCGCCCACAGGAATCCGGTCAAGGCTGCCGCTATGTGTGTCAAGGCTGTACCTCTGGCCACGGATGAGGAGGGGGGACACCAGGGTTGCACGTTGAAGGGTCCACTTGAGTGTAGGTACTGAGAGAGAAGCCATTTGAAACCGTTATTGGTTCTGCCTGACTGGCTTACATCCTGCTGAACATTGATTATCTCACTTACTTGGTGAACCTTGGTGTTAGTGGGGAGGTGTGTGAGGTGCCGGGTCTCCTGCATTGTAACATGTTCGGTCAGTAACCTTGGACGTGCTGTGAGTGGCGCCAGCAATACATTACTTACCTAAAGAACAAATTATTCTGGGCGGGCGGAGGGCGCTGCACTGGTGACAACACAACCATGGGACTACATTGCGTAACGTTCCTAGTCATTGTTTTTGTTAAGGGTTACGCTCACCGTATACAGCCTCGCTCCACCCTTGGGTGGGTGGAAAAATGCACCACTGAAAGTACCACTGCAGATTGGTATAAGTTGTGGTGAAGGTGATGGGTTATGTTCTCACGTGGAAAGTTGAATGAGAGGAGTGGGTGTGATGTAAGGTGTGGGCCAGGCAGGCACAGTGTGGCGTAACCTGCCACCTCCACCATCAGCCACGTCCTTCCCACCACCTCCAGAGGGGCGGGTCAGCCAGTCATACCAAGCGTTACGTTAATACTCACACCGGGTCATGTCTTGTTTTGGAAGTCGTCAGTGCTGGCTAGATTACACACGAGGAGTCTGTCTGCTGTGGCACGAAACTTTTAAGATTTTCAGGAAAGCTTGACGTGAGAACGTGAAGCTGTTGTGTCCCTCAGCGTTGAGATGTTTGACGTTACAGAAGGATGTAAATCATGATGTCTAATCCAGGTTTAGGAGTAACGTTAGGGCTGGCAGGGCCGCCTGTGTCACCTGTGTTAGGGATGATGGTATACCCTCCAGGGAGACCTAACATGGCGAGCTATACACACCACCTGCTGGTAGGACGTCCAAGGCCGCTGGAGCCTGGGACGTGGATGAGAGATAATCTGGCTCTGTAACGCTAACATGAAGACAGTAGGAGCAAAGTTGTGTGCTATAACGGGCTGGTGGACATGAGTGTGAGGGCCGTCCTCATACCTGCCGTACGACAGTAGGAGGAACGTTGTGTGGTATAACGGGCTGGCGAACATGAGTGTGAGGGCCGTCCTCATACCTGCCGTACTTACATCATCATACATGATAAGATCACACGTGTGGCACGGCTGACCATGTTGTGACACATTATTTTCATCAGAAATGCATTGATTACCTTGAGGTGAGGTTAGGTTGTTTACATCTTACATCGACGTGCGTATAACAACGAGTCAGGCAAACGTGAGGTCCACACCCCGTCTGTATACCGTTAAGTGATACAATGCAGGAACAAATAATGTTGTCTGTAAGGACAAGCCTCGTCTGTACTATCCTAAGTTTGCTTTGTATGTAAGATAAAACTTATGGTTGTATACATCATGTAAGTTTCAAGTGACATGTTGACTCAGGTAGTTTCGTAGTAAGTCCTAGTGTGGCGGGAGTGTGGCCGGCAGGTGACACACTGGGTGGTTCACTGACGTGTTGACTGTAGTGTGAGTATTGGTGGTGGTGGTCCCGAGCAGTGACGGTATGACACACCACCACCTACTGTCAACACATTACCACACCTCGTATGTTACCGGGCCTCACCTTTATGGTCATCGTGGTGGTGCTATTTGTGTGTGTGTGTGTGTGTGTGTGTGTGTGTGTGTGTGTGTGTGAGGGCAGAACGGCTTTATGCAAAAGTTGAATGTTCAGTTGTCAATCTTTTTACAACTTTTAAGTTTGTTTTCTTTGTTGTAGTTTTGATGGCGTCCATTTTATATCCCACGTTCCCGGGTGTGGGTTGTGCGAGGTGACGGTAATGTGATCCAGTTGTATCCACGCGCTTTTACTCTGGACTCACAAGATGAAGAAAAAATATGACAAGGTCATCACTTGAGATGCAAACATTGCCTGAAGTGGGTCTAGGTAGCGTCAGCCAGACATTATCATGAGGCTGTGGGAGGCTGACACCAGACCCCCGTCACCTGAGCCGCCCTTGGGGGCAGGGATGGTGGTAGCGTCTCGCTTGTTATTTCCCGGAAAGTGATCGGCAGTCGCTTGACCTTCGCCACAATAGCCGTCGAATGCAATAGTTGCAGCCTTGAACTCCTTGATGTAATACTGGCTCTGTGGTCCGTTCTCGACCGCATCGCTTCCGTTACCGGGCCACACTGATGGTCCACTTTGCTTCCGGTCCCCGGCCACTGATGGATGGTCGGGGGATATGATGATTATAGGGTCTTGTGTGGAGGCCGGGGACGGAGGCTGACCCGACACCATGACAATACCGCGTTTGGCGGCCGAGCTCACGAACCACAGGCTCTGTTTCCAGCAGACGAGCCACATGCTTCTGGTCTGCTTATGAATGATTCATGTTCATTTCCATGTGATTTACTACAAGCGGCTTTCTCATAACATTTTTAAACCCGGATGGTTTTGCACGCGGGCCGGTGGTGGCAGAAACGTAGTGGCGCTTGGGAAAAAGTGGGGACACTCCGTGTGAAGACGGCGACTCGTGCCAGACTCCGGCTTTGTGAATCTTAAACAGTAAGAGCAGCGGCTTCCGGAGCTCCCCTTGTGATGGGTGGCCGTCACGCACGTCATAAAGCGTCAGTGTTCAGCATGATCTACTTCCGTACACACCCTTGACCCACATGAATGATGACCCCACTTGAAGTGAGTGAGGCTGCTGCCCCTGGCCTCGGTGCCAGCGTGTCGCTGTGCCCACCTTGGCCCGCGCCTCTCCCCGGGCGGACCAGGTGTTTGGCGGCGGCCGTGCCTGGCTAAGGCAAGTACAGTCCTGGCGCAGGGGGGTGGGTCAGTCAAGGAGGCCACTCCATATTCACAAGTTGTGGGTAAGTTATAAGGTGAAAACCTTCACCGTCAGGGAGTGATGGTTGTGGCGGGCGTGACCCACACATCACCACTCTCTTATAGCACTAACGATGGGTTATTATTATTATGGAACATTATACTTTGTTGCCTCAAGTGTGCAGGTAATATGTGCAGCTACCCGTGTGTGCGGCCTACAGGAAGCTTAACCTTTCCACAGTTTCACATTGACATTCTTAAAGTAAAAATATTCAACAAGACGTGTGTGTTAGTAGCTTCGACCATGTTTTCCTATTCACAAGGAAATTATTATCATAGATATGAGGATAAGTTATATATGTAACTTTCGTCAAACGCATTGGCTCACCTGTGGAAGTCTGAAATAGTTAGAAAATGGCTGAAGGTTTTTACTGCCGGTGCCCTTTCCGTATAACATCTTGACTACAGAGAAGAACTGAAATTTACGGACCATCGGCAGACCTTAGCTGGCCGTGGTGGGTCTTCATATCCACCTGCAAAACGGTGGGAGGCCTCCCTCGTCCCTAACCTGCTTGTGAAGCCATTCCCTCTCGTGCATGGTCGACTCGTCCAGCTGTACCGCCGCTGGGAAACACAGTTGGTGGATCAGACAAGAAGCAACACACACACACACACACACACACACACACACACACACACACACACACACACACACACACCTCCCTAAGAAGGACGCTCGTAGTGTTCCAGTCCAGCACACGTCGTACTGGACGTGGACGACTGTTAACGTTGATGCACTTAGTAGCTTGGTGGACGATGGGGGATGGCTTGGATACAGACACCAGTATGAGGGACGAGGGATAACTCCCAGGGATCATGTTAAGGCAGATGCATTTGACGCTACGATACAAGACGGTGCTTAACATTAGGTATGTGATCCTATCTACCAGAACATCGTAGAAATAGGTCACATATAAAGTGGGAAGGGCCTTTGAAAGTGAAAAGGGAAATGTGGACATAGAGAAGTAAAGAGGCAGATAATGTTGTAGAGGACAGGAAGAGAGACAGAGAAGGAAGACAGATGGACAAAGTGGGAGTGAGAAGAAAAGAAAGAGGGAGAGGAGAGAGAGACAGAGAGTGAGTAAAGAGAGGAGGAGTGAGGGAGCTCGGCGGTGTCTGGACATGGAACTCACAAGGGTTACAGCAGGACTGGCACACGTCGTGGATGTCATGATGGCCGCAACATATACACACACCTGGGCTCGGTGTATCCACAGCGCATTATAACAACTGTACCAGTAAACCGTTGACCCGAGTATGGTGACCTTTGACTCTGCCAAGTTACTCTCACAAACATACATGTATTGTCGGACCTCAAATTCTGAATTTGTATCACTTTTTTATCTGACATCATGCTTATGACATCCATATTTGAAGACAGGATTTTCTGAAAGACTAGGACCCTTCTTTAAGCTTGCATTCTTTCATTAAGCTTGGACTTCCAGCTAGAACTTGGATTTCCAGCTTAACTTTTCGGGAGTACGGATTGCCTGCATAAGGATGGACCGTGTACTTAATGATGGACCGTGTACTTAATGATGGACCGTGTACTTAATGATGGACCGTGTACTTAATGATGGACCGTGTACTTAATGTAGGACTTCTTGCATAAGCTAAGTCTCCCAGCTTAACGTTGGGTTGTCTATATCCTCAGTGTCCTGCAACATGAACTACCTGGTCAACTTGCTGAGTACCACCGCAGTACGACTCTTGCATATACTGCTCTGACATCTGACCTGACCCTTAAGCGTGAGGTCAGGTTCAAGGTCATCAAACCCAAGTGCCGTACCGTTGTGTTCGGAGTTGTACCTTCGGGTATCAAGGCTGTACCACACCCTACTACCACTACTGCTACCACTACTACTATTACTACCACTACTGCTACCACTACTACTACCACTACTACTACCACTACTACTATTACTACCACTACTATTACCACTACTACTACCACTACTACTATTACTACCACTACTACTACTACTACTACTACTACTACCACTACTCCAGCAGGTAATCCGTGACTGCTGGCAGGGACGTCCGTGGCCTCTACGTTTATGCCGGTGGATGTATAACTTGCATGCCCGAGCTTGTAGCATGCCAGCGGAAACATGGACTGTAAACTTAGACTGCGTTAACAAGCACCAAGTGCTTAGACGGGCGGTGAAAGTGGTGCCAGCAAACTGGGAAAAGATTTTGACGGAAAAGCTCAAGACCTTATGTAGGTCAACATGCAGGCAGGCAGATGGTGTGTGTGTGTGTGTGTGTGTGTGATTTCCTAATTTGCAGTCACTTACTCGCAGTGTACGGGAGGGAGTTCTTCAGTGGTTGGTATTTACATAAGTAGTTGGACAAACAGTCGTGCATGTTGTTAGGTATTTAAGTATTTACTCCAGCAGGGTGATTGAGTAGGATGAAGATTACGCTGCAACGTAGAGGTAAACACACACACACACACACACACACACACACACCTTGGTCTGTTAAGTACTAGCAACGTAATCAGAAAGCACATTAATGAGTTTCTACAGAGTAGAAGCTAATTAAATGAGTAACAAAATGGTTATAGGGAAAAGCGATCATGTGTCTAACTCCTTAGAATCCTAAGAAAGAGTGAGCTCCACGTTTAGGCAAAAGAGAAGATGGTTGGATTGTATATATCTGGACGGCCAGAATAATCTGAAACGAGCGTGATAAAGAAGCAAGATATTCAAGCAGGAACAAAGGGGGAGACTCTTGTGATGCATAGACGAGTATTTTTAGTGGAAGGGAACAGATGAACACGTCAGGAGAACCTTCTCTAAATGGGTTGAGGTCACCAGTGGCGTGCAGCAGGGGTCTGTGTTGGGATCAATGCTGTTTTTGATCTCTGAATTATGTCTTATCCGAAGGATTGGATTCGTACTTGAATATGTTTGCGGATGATGCCAAGGTCATTATAGAAGTAAACAGCTAGGAGGGTTGCATGATCGTACAAAGGGACCTTGAGGAACTCCAAACTTGGCGTGGTAGAATGGTTGATGAAGTTCAGCCATCGTCAGTGTAAAGTTACCTGGACGAGACAGTGAGGGGCGGCGGCGTGAGTATGAATATGATCGAGGCAGGAGACAAGCTGCGGGGTTATGAGAGGAAACTGGAACATGACATTGATCCCCAACTTGTCGTCAGAATCTCACATTAGGAGAATGATAAAGAGACAAAGTGTTTGTCGGCAAACAACATGAAATAGTTTTCAAGGATAAGATATTATTCAGCAAGCTCTTCACGTCTTCCAGTAGACCAGAGCTGGAACATACTGCTCAAGGTCGGTCGCCGCACGGCAGAAACAGGAGGACAACAAAGATGGCGCCTGGTAAACTCTAGAAAGAAAGGAAACTTGCTGATAGACCAGCCGAGCTGAGACTAGCGAGGCAAGAAAATACGTACAAATTGTGGGTTGGAACCACTGATACCAGGACCTGGGAGCTGGCGCGGGGTGAGTGTTGGCTGGGGAGAGGGATGAAAGGTTCGGGCGTGCGGGGTGAGTGTTGGCTGGGGAGGAGGGTGATCGTGTGGGCCTGGGACGACGCGGTCGTAGTTCGTGGAACAGTTTACAGTCACTAACCTAGCGTGCTAGCTATGACCGGATTTGGATGATTTTAGTCAGAAAATGTGTCGTGGTAAAATGGAAGCAGGTATTTAATGTGAGGCAGCTTGTGAGAACGATGAGTGAAGTGCGTCAGCCAGACTCATCCATCTCCTCATGTGGTCATTGACTTGTCCCTGGTAACGCCTCCCTCACCCTCCTTCCTCTGTCTCTCCTCCCACTCCATTCTCTCCTTGCACCTCTACACCGGCTCTTCTACCTCACCTCACCCATGTTATCTCCCAGTTTTCTTACATATCCTTGTACCTCCGTACACCTCTGACGTGTCTCTTGTACCTCCGTACAACCCTGACGTGTCTCTTGCACCTCCGTACACCTCTGACGTGTCTCTTGTACCTCCGTACAACCCAGACGTGTCTCTTGCCAAGCACGTCTCTCCTGCCACCAGACGACAGTCACGTGTGTCTTTCTGTCTTTTTTTTTTTTTTTTTTTTTTTGTTTTGCATGACCTCACATCCTGGATGTTCAGGTGAAGCAGTAGCTGGTCATGACAAGATGGTCGTCTGCTGCTCACTGACCACGTCGTGCAAGGTGTCTCACTCTTCGTCATAATTTTCCTGGTAGTGCTGGCCGCCAGCCCACCGTCCGTAGCTCTCCTGTGTCCCAGCCTCCGCTCCTCTGCCTCCAGAAATCTTACTCAGATACTTGAGGCTCAGATAAGACCTTGTCTGACCTCCTGCCATTAGTTTGCTTCGCCTTGTGAGCGCCTTCACCCTCTCTTGTTAGCATTCCTCTTGTTTTCACACCCTCAATATCGTGCAGTTCTTGTGTCCACTGACTCTTGAAAACATTGTTGTCTTTGTACACCGTATCTCCCACTTTATCCACCTTTTGCAATTCTGTTCGATGTACCTCACTGACCAAGATTTCTCTGTCATCTTGTAAACATCAGTAAGCAACCATAGCAGCATCACACACTCAGTTTTGTCCTGATCTGTTAATCGAGTTTCCTGCTGGTGTTAACATGGCCACCCACCCTCCTGTGCTGAGTTCCTGCTGGTGTTAACATGGCCACCCACCCTCCTGTGCTGAGTTCCTGCTGGAGATGTTATCCTGGACAGGGAGGTCCTGGGGAAGGTTCCTGCTGGAGGTTTCACTGCACCTGCTCGTGCCAGGGACAAGGTGTCTGCTGGTTTTTATTGGGATGATAATAGTGATCAAGTTTATGAATAATGTAAGTGTTCATAATATATAATTATACATTATTTATTATTTTTTTTAACTTTGTTTGTTGTTGGTGGAGGAGGAGGCCCAGTGTGGCGGTAACTGTGGCCTTGGAGGCGAGGTACTCCCAGAAAGAGGGGACAGATAGTGAAGGTGGATCGCACGCCAACTTTCACCATCAGTCAGCGGCCGTTTAAAATTAGGCTTCCACACACCTGTAATTACAGGTCAATTATTGTCAGAACATGGCGGAGGCAACCCTGGGCCTCAGCTGTCGGCAGCCTTGGTGAGCGAGAAGCCCTGGCTGATGCGACGTGCTGACCAGCCCGGAGGTGTCGGGTGGGCTAGGAACACATCCAGTCAGGACCTGAGTCAACGGGTCATGGCAGGTCGCAGACTAAGCCAAGTATTACGAACCTGGGAGCAACATGGAACACATGTAGAGGAACGGGGTAGGAACTGGCGGATACAGCAAGACGGTAATCGCCTGCTGCAGTACTGAGGATATGACGAGATAACAAGACTCACATAACCATGGTGGTGGATGGCAGGTTAGTGGGGTGTTAACACAGGCATCTGTCATCCAGCTGCTGCCTGGTTAGGACTGGAAGATTGAACGGGTATACAAACTATGACTGGAGGCCACGTTCAGGTCCGTGGTTGGTATGGGGTATGCTGCTGTAGTGGTCACTGATGCCAGTCACGTGTGTGGACCATAAGGAACGAATTCATTACCTGCTGGATGAGGTCAGGAACCATATCCCACCCGGAAGACACCTTCCGGAGGGACGGTATGCACGATACACGTGTAGCGGAGAATGAATGAGTCCCAGGTCGTGTCTTGCATGCCCAGCTAACACGAGAGCCGCCTGGCTGATCTCTCTGCCCGTCCTCTCCATACCAACTGTAATTTTGCTCTCAGCGGCTACCTCTCAGCGGCTGCTCTCAGCGGCTACCTCTCAGCGGCTACCTCTCAGCGGCTACCTCTCAGCGGCTACCTTTCCTGGGCTTGATGTAGATCTGGATGTGCCGGCCGGGGGGGGGGGGGGGGGGGTTGTACTGTACTTCGAGGACCCGATCACAGGTCAACCAGTCCCTGATCAAAACAGGTTCATTACTGGTTCAAAACTGTAGCTGTGCCTGCCTTTTTTTTACCTGGTGTGGAGGGGGTTGGGTGAGCCATAGCTTTTTCCAGGCTCGTCATGGTCAAGGTCGCAGGTAAAACACCATAGTTAAGCCTTACCTGGAGACGGACGCGCACCTCAGGCCACGTCTAACCTTGCTATCTACGGTTCCTCTTCCAGCCTTACGTAAGGACATATTCTGACCCTCACGTATTTCCTTGTCACAGTTTTCACGCCGAATGTGTTCTTCTTTTTCTTCTTTTATAACATTCCATATTTCGATGTTGTAATATAACGTATGTTTGTATTATTACGTATATTTAGGTAATACTTTTTCTTAACGGCCTGAGCTTCTGTGTTTGGTTTGTTCTTTCTCATATAACGATATGATTATCCTGGTAGGTAGGACGACTCTTTCTTACAGATTTGATATGACATACATACGTACTGTTGTGGTAGTGTATGTGTTAGTGGTTTGTATGTGTCACCATTTGTTTGGATGTTATCTTCCCTCCGTTCTGGTGGCTACAGACCTATGGAACATCATGGTGCTCCTCCACCAGGATCATCATGGTGCTCCTCCACCAGGATCATCATGGTGCTCCTCCACCAGGATCATCATGGTGCTCCTCCACCAGGATCATCATGGTGCTCCTCCACCAGGATCATCATGGTGGTGCTGTGTCAGTGGGTGTTGGGTGTTCAGTGTGCATCACATGAGGACAGGGCCAGCTGGGAACGTGAACACAACACTCACCTTTATACCTTAATTAGTCACATCATTTAGCTCAAGAATGCACGTGACAATTTTGTTAAGTATTATGTAAGTATTAAGTATTATGTAAGTATTATGTAAGTGAAGAATGTGCGGGTAAAGTATATACTGACGTCATCTTCGTCAAGAGTGTTTGTTATGTGTGCGGTGTGTTTGGTCGCGCTTGTCATGCCTAGCCCACGTCATAGTATGTGGCCTGCGGAATAAATTGATTCATCTACAACTGGTGACCTTGGCCGAGAACTTCAGGTTGAATAAACACGATCACGTCATGTACAGACCAGTAAGGCAGCTGTCTCCTGTTGGTTTGATCATGACCAGTTTGTTGTGGGTAGTTTGCAGGTTCAGGTAGGTGGGACAGAGAAGGTTGACTTGTACTGACCCAACTTCGTGACGATGTAAGATCATGACCTGACCACTAGTGTGTGGCGACGCTGCTCTGTGACCTCTGTCGTGTGTGGGTGCCACACTCACTCACTCCCAGGTGAGCCACGCCACCAGTGTGCACGTGCCGCCCCTGGCAACCAACACATATAAATGAAGAAATGTCCGATGCATAGAGGAGTGCATGCCACGCATTGAGTAATGTCAGAAAATGTTACATTAATCTACCTAAGTTATTCATGTTATTATTTGTATGACAACGCTGCCAGACCTGTGCTGCCCGTTGACTGACTCGATGGAATTAGATCGTCTGTACCGGCCAGGACGACATGGCTTGAGGGAGGGAAGATCCTGCTTGATGCTCAGATTTTGTTGAAACTTTTGTTAAATGTAGGACACAAGATGCGTCAGATGAGACTAATCTGAAAACTGTAGGATTGCTGTTCAACTTTGTGACCAGCAGCTCCCTGCTCGTGCTGTTGTAAATCAGGTCATATCCGGAACCTTAACTGTAAAAAGTTATATTTCCTTAAGGAAGTACTCACACCTCTTCTGTTGCACTTCCTCGTATCTGACATTGACACAAACGAGATAAAACTAGAATGAGTAAGAAAACACCGAGGGACCACACAAACACATCCGCTGGCCCACCGGAAAACATGCGTTATTGTTTTGAGAAGGTCCATGTCTTCCAGTGTGGGGTTATTACCATATACGGTCAGATATAGACGCCATTATATCACAGTTGAACATTATGAAGAACCCTGGAACATTATGAAGAACCCTGGAACATTATGAAGAACCCTGGAACATTATGAAGAACCCTGGAACATTATGAAGAACCCTGGAAAGATAATGTCTGACAACCTTCCCTTCAGTTAACACAACAGAACAACAGTTTCCTCGAACGAAAATATTGTGGGCTAGGTCTTACTGACCTTCAATACCAGAAGTAAAAAAGAAAGGTGATGAATCTTAGCAGAATATTAGTGCTCTCACGAAATTGCAAGACTAGAAAGTGCAAATATGTTTCGCGGTGCACGTTGGAAGATGTGAGCCTGCTGGTGGGGAGTGACATGAGCGCTGCTGTACGTACTGAGTGCCGCCGGGAGCGACGTGTCATGATGTACGTACTGTGAGTGCCGCCGGGAGCGACGTGTCATGATGTACGTACTGTGAGTGCCGCCGGGAGCGACGTGTCATGATGTACGTACTGTGAGTGCCGCCGGGAGCGACGTGTCATGATGTACGTACTGTGAGTGCCGCCGGGAGCGACGTGTCATGATGTACGTACTGTGAGTGCCGCCGGGAGCGACGTGTCATGATGTACGTACTGTGAGTGCCGCCGGGAGCGACGTGTCATGATATACACTTCGTAAATCCAGGAAAGCATGGTTGACAACCTATGACTCCTCACTGGTGAGACAGGAGTGCAAGACCCTGCAGAATACTAGACCAGAAATCAGAAGCTGCTGTTAATGATTTGGAGGTCAGGAGTCAGAGATGGGAGGGTGCCATTCATTGTGGGTACAGGAGCCTCATTGGTGAAGGACTGGTGGTTTACAGCACACGGTCCCTTGTTACAGGTGGAAGCCTCACCTGTGCACGTACATGACGGCCCATATGTTGAACCTGCTGATACGAGGTTGTCGTCCGTGATGGTTGCTAAGATCGTCGCGTGGGCGAGGCGCAGGCACCAGGTCCAGGTTGGTGGACGAGGCGCAGGCACCAGGTCCAGGTTGGTGGACGAGGCGCAGGCACCAGGTCCAGGTAGATGTTCTCAGGTGAACCTGATGGTGTAGCAGGAACATCATGGTATCATTATCATCACAAGTTTGCATCACTCGTGCTGGTTTGTTGTGTCGCTCCTGCCATGTAGCGCACGTGGCGGGTAACTGGTGTTTGTCTCATGATGTTGGCACACATGTTTGTTCCTACTGGCTCACGTGCAGTACTGTACGTGTGACCATGTTGAGGTAGACGACCTGGTCTTCCATGGTATGGATACGTGTGAATGATCCTGTCATCATTGGAGACATAGAGAAGGGCGACCTTGACCCGTGATGATAAGTGTTTGTGTTACTGCTGTGTGAGAGTCATGATGGACGACTGCCAGATTGATAGATAATGTTGCTTAATGTCACGATCTTTGATCTATATGTTACACAGAGCGTACTTACGGTGGATGTGGTACCTCGGCCGAGGAGGGTGACGTGCGGGGCCCAGTGGGCATAACGACGCACAGGACACTCGTCCTAGTGAGAGAGAGAGAGAGAGAGAGAGAGAGAGAGAGAGAGAGAGAGAGAGAGAGAGAGAGAGAGAGAGAGAGAGAGAGTAGGGAGGGAGGTAGGGGTAAGTAATGTTAACAGAATGGGTGATAATTCCATGGTCGTGTAGGTGGTGTTGTTGCAGAGTGTGAGCCCATCATGCTTGGCTTGTCCACGTAGGTGACCAGGCCCTCCTCTCACTGGCTGGCTTTCTTATCCCATTATGTTGTTGTATGTGTCCAGTGGCAGTGTTGCGAGGGTGGCGTAACCTGAACCACCACACTGCTCCACGATCTGTGACCACGGCCGCTCGATGCTTCATCTCTCAGTGTTTATCTGTTACTTCTTCGTGTGTTGAGTTGTGGTTGTCCGTCGTTGTGTGTGTGTGTGTGTGTGTGTGTGTGTGTGTAGTTAACCCAGGAGCAAGGTACGGTCCTGAGCACGGCGGTGTCGCCCTTGATCACCAGGGTGAAGCAGCTGGTCACGTGAGGACGACCCCTGGGCACGAGAGCACGACCGTTGAGCTAATCGATTCGACCTTTAGGCAGGATGGCGTGACCTTTGACCTAACATTAAGGGTCAAGTAGTTGCTCTCGTGGTGTCTCATATTTTCTTAGAGTTAATTTACATTATATTTTCTTCGTCCAGTTACAAACGTTCATTGTGAGACAGTGAGGCGATGTTGTCGTGGTTTGTCATGTGAGACATGTGCTCACCTGTGCTGGGCCTGACCTTGTACTCCTCCTGTGGATAACATCACTATAGCTACTACCACGTTAGCTCACATACTCCTGCACGTCAGCCCACCATCATATGGTCGGCTGGTGCTGCTATGCGTTCCTGTGCTCCTAGACTCACTTCTCATGCTGTAATTTCGTGTGATCCAATACTTTCTTGTGAGCTTATGTGTCGTGTGAGCCTATAGTTTCGTGTGGACTTATAGTTTCGTGCGTTGCTATAGTTTCTTGCTGTCCTGTACTTTCCTGTGGGGCTATACTTTCTTACAGTTAGGCTTGGTATTTTACCTTTGTTTGGTGCTATACTTTCGTGTGGATGGATCCCTACTGTCCTGTACTTTGGTTTGGTGCAACACATTCTTGTGTTTGTTTAGTAGGATGGTAAAGTGTCGTGTGGTGCTGGTGTTGTGACCTCTTTCCTACAGTGTCTGGTTGTGATGATAAGGGCGACAGTAATGGCTGCAGGAAGGAGGTGTCGACGTTATGACTTATTATCTTTAACGCTTGAGGTGTTGGTCAGAGTCAGAGGTCGGCCTAACGGTCGTGCTGGATGCCTCACCTTCACTGACTCTCACATTAAGTCATGGCGGCCGGGAGGTTCCCAGTCAGTCACACCCTGACGACACTTACGTATGATAATGGCGGGCGGGCGGGCGGTGTCGGTGTATTGAACATTACTGGTGACGCCGGGCACACGACCTTCCCTGGCTGGTGTGGCACCTTCGTTCATCAACAGCCTCTGCTCCTGTCCTGGACTCTCCTGCCTGGGCAACCACCAGTTATGAAGGGTTATAACTCAGAGTGCGTCAGTCATAACCACCATTATGGTTAGTGTGCATGTTGAGGCTTCGTGATCATGTGTGAGGGGTGGAGCCTGGCCCCACACATCCTACCATCTCAGTGTGATCCTCGCACATCTGCAAGATGGGACGTTGTCATGTCTGTCTCTTTCCCTCGACCGCTTCCCTGTACAGTTCTTGTCTTCCTCAACAGCTACAACCTGACCCTTAACAAGGAAGCTTTCTTACCTCCTTACCTTATAATTTTCATGTTTTTCTCTATTTTTTCTCTTTTTGTCTTCCAGTCAAGGCCTAGCCTCGGTGACGACTGGTATCCGTGAGTGGAACATCTTTTTGTTCAGTGGACATGTATGTTTTCCCAAGTCATAATAATGATTTGCTGTTCTGTGGATGTCAGATTTCCTTGTTAAGATTATCTGATGGTTGCATGACGGTAGGAGGATGTAGATCATCGTCAGATGTTAATGTGAACCTTCACATTAATGATATGATGTTTCTGTATAAACTACTGCAGGTATTTACTGCCTCCATGGATCATTGCGACGCATATGTAATATTCGTTTTAAAACTCGTACGAATGGTGAAGGACAACCAGTTTCAGCCAGATAGCCACACACAGCAGGCAGTGTTGGAGTCAGGTGTTGTGAGCAGGCAGATAGCCACACACAGTGGTGGAGTCAGGTGTTGTGAGCAGGCAGATAGCCACACACAGTGTTGGAGTCAGGTGTTGTGAGCAGGCAGATAGCCACACACAGTGTTGGAGTCAGGTGTTGTGAGCAGGCAGATAGCCACACACAGTGTTGGAGTCAGGTGTTGTGAGCAGGCAGATAGCCACACACAGTGGTGGAGTTAGGTGTTGTGAGCAGGCAGATAGTGTGTTGCCGTCTGGGTGGGGCACCTCCCCCTGCCCAGGGTAATCAGGTCCCGTAGATAGTGACTACGTATTGGCAGTCATCAGGTGGAAGGAAGCCTGGGCTGTGCAGGGATGTTCGGGGCGGGATATCCCAGAGTCTGGAGGTGGTTGGCTGCTGGTGTTCAAGGCTGTCTGTGTTGTGATTCATGTGTGTGGCTGTCTGTGTTGTGATTCATGTGTGTGGCTGTCTGTGTTGTGATTCATGTGTGTGGCTGTCTGTGTTGTGATTCATGTGTGTGGCTGTCTGTGTTGTGATTCATGTGTGTGGCTGTCTGTGTTGTGATTCATGTGTGTGGCTGTCTGTGTTGTGATTCATGTGTGTGGCTGTCTGTGTTGTGATTCATGTGTGTGGCTGTCTGTCCAGGTGTTAGGTCAGCGGAGTGGATGAATGAACCAGGCCATGACTTGGATTATGACCTCCTGTGTCCTCTGACACCTGGTGTGTGGCAGCGGTGTGTCGGTCCCGGAAGCTGGTGACGGTGGGCACTCCCCACCTGCCCACCTGGGTAACTGTGCTGGGGTGGGGGGGGTTAAGGTGGGTCACTTGGTTTTGTGGTGGTTGTGGTGGAGTCGTGGTGGTGAGGTGGCGGCTGGGGTGGAACAACACCCGTGGGTTCTTCCGTGCTTGTGACGACCCGGCCTGACGCACACCGGCACGGCCCGCTCGCCACTGAGGTCAGGTCAGGTCAGGTGGTGTGTCCGGGCGAGGCCACACGTCACGTTCCGTCCCACACAGCTGTTTCTACCCGGTGTTGCACAGCTTCCCTCCCGACCTCCTCAACACCGTCAGTCCACAGTAACCTACCATTCATCGTCCCGTCACAACAACACGTCACCCTGTCTGGCTCTAGCGCTGCTCATACCGTATTGCTCGTGCTGGAGACTTCATGAGGTTATCTCACAGCGCTGTAGGTGAGGTGGCAGGACGCTGAGAGCGGCCGGGTTGGGTCTACCTCCTCAGCGTGTTGTGATCCTGTGGCCAGGCCCCCGGGGAGGGCCTCGCTCTCATCACGGGGCGCCTTACTGGAGGAGGCAGTACACTGGCAGGCAGGCAGGCAGACACGGAGAACACCAGGACATGAAACAACGGTGAGAGAGAGAGAGAGAGAGAGAGAGAGAGAGAGAGAGAGAGAGAGAGAGAGAGAGAGAGAGAGAGAGAGAGAGAGAGAGAGAGAGAGAGAGAGAGAACGCTGCTCTGCAACGCAATTGTGGATTGAAGGGTCTAGTCCAAGATAAGGTGTCAGACCGCCTAATCTGACGGAGGTGGAGGTGTTCATGAGACGCCGTGTCATTTCTCCTGTTATTGTTATAGTGTGACACATGGCAGCAGTGTGTGTGTGTGTGTGTGTGTGTGTGTGTGTACGTAGGAACGTGTGTGTCCTTGGTTCACGTTATGTTAACACGTTCCTCCTCACCTGGGGTGGCTGTTATCCTTGGTTCACGTTATGTTAACACGTTCCTCCTCACCTGAGGTGGCTGCTATCCTTGGTTCACGTTGTGTTAACACGTTCCTCCTCACCTGGGGTGGCTGTTATCCTCACACGGAAGTGCCGTAATGCATTGTTTTTCAGGCGGTGGGTCGTGACCCCCTGGGGGTCGCTGTGACGTTCCAGGAGGTCACAAGTAGTCCCTGCTGAGCCAACAGAATATCTGTGCTCTGGAGTCAACTTGAGCCAGACTTCGTTTTTTCTACTTCTGCAGTATGTGTTGTGGGCAAGACTAGACTGTGTGTGTGTGTAGGGGTGATGGAGGGTGACGGCCAAGAGAGACCAGGCCCCGGGTGTGAGAAGCGCTGCCCTCGTGTGTGTAGCAGCAGCACCTGGTGGTGACCGTGTGTCCTGCCTGCACCATCTCGTTTACTGACCATATACAGGTCCAGCCTTCTTCATCATGCTATTGTGTTCAGAATTGATCTTGCTGTGTATAACTTCTTGAGCAAGAAGGTATCTTCTTTGGACACGACGGTACGACACTTATGCACGACGGTACGGTCCTTGAGCACGACAGTACGACCCTTAAGCACGACGGTACGATCCTTCACCACGACAGTACGACCCTTAAGCACGACGGTATGCCTGCCCCCTGCCTGCCTGCCTGCCCCCTGCCTGCCCCCTGCCTGCCCCCTGCCTGCCCCCTGCCTGCCCCCTGCCTGCCCCCCTGCATGCCTCCCTGCCTGCCTGCCCCCTGCCTGCCCCCCTGCATGCCTCCCTGCCTGCCTGCCCCCTGCCTGCCCCCCTGCATGCCTCCCTGCCTGCCTGCCCCCTGCCTGCCCCCTGCCTGCCCCCCTGCCTGCCCCCCTGCATGCCTCCCTGCCTGCCTGCCCCCTGCCTGCCCCCTGCCTGCCACAAGGCAAGATGGTCTCCACCCTTGACTGACACACCCTCACCTCGCTACACCTGCTGTGTTGTTGTTGTTGTTGTTGTTGTTTGTGGTGTTGGTGTTGGTGGTGGTGCGGGTGTGAGGGGAGGGAGAGAGTGGGAAGTGTGGTGGGGTCAGCAGGCTACACTTCCTGCAGGACCACAAGACACCCCCGCCAGACGACGCTCAGTATGAATGACGTGGCGCCGCTGTCTCATCACGTGACTTACGTAACTGTTTCCCGCCCTCCACTCACACGCCTTTCCCATCTCATCAAGGTAGCGCCAGGGAGAGATGGCTGAGCCTTTCCGGAAGAATCCTCGCTGGGTCCCAGTTTGTACTCTTAGTAAAGGGAAATATAGAGGGGACACATTTCCAGCCTCCGTTCCTGCCTCTCACAGTATTATCGCCGGGGAGGGAGGCAGGGAAGACGGGGTTGCTCGTGTGATCACGTCAGCTGGGCAAACACCATAGCAGCTACAGTTGATGTCGTCCTTTTCCTTGTACTTTGCTTTTCTTTCCTAGGATGGCCATGATGAGGGCACGTTCCTGGCCGTTCCATGTAGTCGTCAGTAAGACCGTCTAGTGTGGCTGTTGGCTGAGGCAGGCCACATGGACGATGCTTAACTTGGCTCATAACTTGAAGGAAATTCCAGGTTTGGTCATGGACCGTGAAGTAGATGTTTCTGATATCATCCAGGCAATATTTCCAGTCATTTTGATATTCCTTCCTGATAACACTACACCAGTGTGCTACGGTAGTGCAGATGTGGTGTGGAAGATGTCGCTGGTTGTATTTCCTGCCTGGCTTCGATGCTGGCTGGTGTGTGTGACCAGAGCCTGCACCAGACTGATGATGAGACAGATGAATGATGCACTGTAGCAGTGGTCAGCCATCATGTGTTGGCCACCTGGAATTAGTGATATGTTTGTACGAGACGCACCTCGCATATTTCGCTTGTTAAGTTGCTTGCCAGGTTGTGACCTTCTCAAGTCCTGGCACTGAGGACGGATTGAAGTTGAGGTGTCCTCCCTACCAGCCCAGGTTCATCACATTCATTACCTGGTCGCGCACCTTCCTTGTGTCGTCTTCATCATAGATGTACTTGAACATGAATGTCCTCAAGTGCAGGAGCTGAGCAGCCGCACTTGTAAAGTGTCCGGGACTATCACGGTGAGGCGGTGGTGGTACGGCGGAGGGGAACGCGTTATGTTGTGGTGGTGGTGGGTAGTGAAGATAGATGAGGGTGGATGTACAGAGTCATAACAGGAGATGTTCCATCATGGAGGCCACCTCCTCTTGCCGTGTCCCCAGCTGCCTCTTATCATGGCCAGCTTCCATTGTCTCAAGTGTGTGTGTGTGCTTTATCATGGCCAGGTTTACCCTGCATGTGGGGACCTGGTGTGCGAGCCGTGTGTGCTAGTATGATCCGTGTATGTGTGGTTATGTATGAGTCGTATGTGCGTATGTATGATCCGTGTATGTGTGGTTATGTATGAGTCGTATGTGCGTGTGTATGATCCGTGTATGTGTGGTTATGTATGAGTCGTATGTGCGTGTGTATGATCCGTGTATGTGTGAGTGATGGGTGGGGTATGAGGTGAGGGAGTGGGTGTGTGTGTGTGTGTGTGTACAAAGCCTGCCGCTTATGGTGGGTAGCGTCCCATGTGAGGCTGGAGGACGGGTTATGTCTTGCCTTCATTATACAAGAGACGTTTATTTTCATGAAGACGATCGCTCGAGCAACATGAGGCGACGCATGTAGATGAGGTCCCTTTACCGTAAGCCTCAGGAGGTAGGTTGGTGTGGCTCCCAGGCTGTGGTGTGGCTCCTGCTGCTGTCCTGTACTGTCAGTGTCGGGAGGCTGTGGTGTGGCTCCTGCTGCTATCCTGTACTGTCAGTGTCGGGAGGCTGTGGTGTGGCTCCTGCTGCTGTCCTGTACTGTCAGTGTCGGGAGGCTGTGGTGTGGCTCCTGCTGCTGCAATTTAAAGGTCAACGCACAGTCACCGGGAGCCAGTTTAAAAACATTCCTATGTAACAGGAAGTCTCTGCGGATTTTTCGTAGCGTGAGGGAGGAAGTGGTGCAGCTACGTAAGTCTAGTAGCTCAGATCATAGGTAATGTAACACTACAGACACCTTCATGTGTGTACCAGTCTCTAGCCTACACTGCCCTGGCCATCCATGACTCTGGCCCTCTGCACAGTTATATCCTCCGTATGAACGATCTCACCTCCCACTCGGGTCATTTCTGTGTCTGCTGTAGTTCTGGTCTCGAGCTGATGTGACGTCAGATGTAGTGCTGGTGTGTCTCGGGAGAAGCAAGGGTCGTGAGGAAGATGAGAGTAAACAGAGCGAGCACTTCCCAGCGTTACAAGTCCAAACAATGACGGTGTGTGTGGCGGCTGCACCCCCACCCCCGTGGCCACCAGCACCCCCATCACCCCACCGTGGCCACCAGCACCCCCATCACCCCACCGTGGCCACCAGCACCCCCATCACCCCACCGTGGCCACCAGCATCCCCGTATGTGGCCGGGCCACGGTAGCTGTGACGACATGCAGGACACAACCTCTCACCATGGCCAGGTCTTGCTAGCGTGGCCGCACCTCCCACGGTGGCCATGTTCTCCATGATGAGGGAGGGAGAGCTGCACCATCAGACCATGGTCAGGCCTCGCCTCCATGATGAGGGAGGGAGAGCTGCACCATCAGACCGTGGTCAGACCTCGCCTCCATAAGACTGTGGCTGCAGCATCAAGATGCGTGCCGTGCCTGATGAAGTGGCTGAAGAAATCGTGGTCGTCGTGTTGCACATGTTTCCTTGTGTCTGGCCACAAAGCTGGTCGTAGATAACGTCGTGTGCAGGGCAGGCAGGCGGTACACAGGAAGTGTCAGGATGACGATCAAGATTCGCGAATCAAAAATGTAGTTCATAAGAGACGAGGGGAAGGTGTATTGTGGGTGGCTGCATTATAATGTAGAGACAGTTACCACTGACTGCACAACAACATCACCTCAACACAGCGTCCACAGTATGATAACCTCATCATTGTGATAACATTACACATCACAAGTATTTATTATTATAAACTATTGATATTATATTACAATCTTGGCTATAATGATGTACAGCTGTAACCTTTCCTTCTGACGACTGTAATTTCCGGTCACACCTTTACCTTTCATGTTAAGTAACTTCAAGATGTTGTTGTCCACAATATGGTAAGTGATACCGTGAGTCATGATGGTGCTCCTTGTGTGTCAGCAGTGTTACAAACATGACCATTAGTGGCACCACAACACCACCAACCACATGGAAATCCATGGTCATTCATGGTCCTACAGACGCCGTAATGTTCCTATGCTTCATTGTATTCTGAAATTCACTAACACAAAAGTCTCCACAATTTTCCAAATTGATCATCTGTTTCCATCCACAGATTTCATGTATCAGTTTGTAATTTTCCAACTTGCACATCTAGCTGGACCTTGTCATATTTGTGAGATATCCTTTTGAACCTAACTTCAAATACAGTAATTGCGAAAGAAAGTAATGGTATGTACACACACTTACATGTGTGACCTCTGAAATATGATGCAAGAAATATATAAATGTACACTTAATTTTGTGGTTGCTTCAGTTTTCTTAGCGTGTGATGAAGTTGCGTAATGATGATATCCGATCATGAGTGCATGATGGGTTGTGCCTGCTTGGTTAAGGTTGATTAAGATTCAGAACAGAGGAACGTGAGAGGCTGGGGCGCTGGTACATGAGTGGGAAGATGTAATGATGGATCGTGAGGAACGGTAAGAACAAATACAAACATCCACAATGTGTTGGGTCCAGTGGACAGTGTTTGTGTTAAGGAAGGAGGTTTGTGCGATAAGGATAGAAAACAAGCAAATAACTGAAAAATACCAGTAAATCTTCTATGTAATTATTGTTATGCAAATACTACCACTCCTGCTTGGCCTTGAAGTGAGTGTCAAATGTGTGCATAATGTGTGTGTAGTGCAGCTTTCAAGTAATGTCATTGATAATCGTGTTGAAAGTTCTTCATCTTGCCTCGTTCAAAGTTAAACATTTGCTGACGAGTTTCTATATATATTGTTGTCAGTGAAAGCAGATGACACTAGTCTTGAATAGTGGCTTACCCCGAGAGCATCAAAGGCTTTGATAATTTTGATTCCCAGTATTGAATGTGGTGTGAACCTTCTCTTTAGCTCACTGGAGAATAATCACGTCTTCCAGGCGGCTGCCGTACGATATGTTTCTCAGTCGTGGATGATCTTGGTAGCTTGCCGGTCTGCCGTCTGTCTTCTGTTAACAAGTAAGATGACCTAACCTGACCGTAGTGGTCACGGTGGCAACGCATCAACCAAACGTAAACTGGTGATTAGTTTCTTACAGTAAGTTGGAATGTCCTCCTCATGATTGATTGGATGTGGTTCTCGTTGTTTACTGCTTCTCCTTAGTGATTGCTTACTGTAGGTCATCACAGATTATTGCAAATTACACCTAAGTTATTTTCCTTATTTTCGTTTTTCTTGTTCGTTATACTTCATAGAGCATCTTGTCTTGGTTATACAGTAGTGGTGTGCACAACGTTCTGAGCAGCGATAGTAGAATTCATTTGCTTCTTGTCACCTGAATCCATCAGTTTGTCTATGTCAGCTTGCAGCTGTACACGCTCAGAATTTATCGTAGCTTTCCTCCCCAGCTTGGTATATATATAGCCCACCAATCTTGACATCTTAGGACGCAGTTCATGATTAACCCGTGTTGTGAGCCTTCACCATAAGTCACTACTCTGTGTACATACACACGGCCACTCACATGATCGTCCAAGCTCCGACGTACAGCTCCTACTGTTCCATATGACAACTTTTGTTGTCGTGTGGGAATTGATCGAATGCTTTCTGAAAACTTAAAGAAATGACATCAAGCCGCTCTGCTTTCACTATACATGTTGATCATATCATGAAAGAAATAAAGTGAATTTATCATACAAGAATCATGAAGGTTAAACCATGTTGAGGATCGCAAAGTGGTCATCCTCTGAACCTTGCAAGAATGACGGCATCTCTGGTTAAAGTGTTCATCATAAGTTGACCAAGACCAGACGTAACGGTACGTGTTCCATGATAGCTGGGCACATTACCTTGTGTGAGTATAAGTGTTCCACTGGTAACGTGCAGACGTGTGGGGCAACCTGCGCTGTAGCAAGTGACTTATTATAGAGAGAACAGAGCGTCCAGATGAGGTTAACCTGTGTCACTTGTAGCGGCTTTCATTGTTCTCACATAAAACTGAACAAGAAGCTGGGATCTGGCACCTGAGTGACCTACAGCAGTTGACATGAATAATGGAATGAAGTTCTTCATCATGACTACCTTGTCTTCACAGTCACGTTACTCTTGTTCATAATCAAGACAGAGTAACTGCAGATTGACCGTCTCGCGTCCTACATGAAGACACACTGTTGCCATATTTGTTTTGTTTCATCAGTGTTCACTTCGTACTCTCGTGTATTTGAAGCATTTTTTTTTTTGTTCAAATTTTCATAACGGTATTGTGTTGGTTATTGTTCTCTTGCAGTTTCTTATGCGTTATTGTCTCAGACAACTGGTAGGTAAGTCATATTTTCACTGCTTCTTTATTTTAGCCTAGTGCTGATAATGTCAGTCTGCTGCGCAGGAGCACAAATGTTCCGTCTTCTGCTTGGAATGACTTACTGAAGCTTTCACACGATACTTCCATATCTTCTTCATTAACCATGTTACGACAGCTTCTCCTGTCACAAATGATGCCAAGATCGTTTCCCTCTCTCTCTCTCTCTCTCTCTCTCTCTCTCTCTCTCTCTCTCTCTCTCTCTCTCTCTCTCTCTCTCTCTCTCTCTCTCTCTCTCTCTCTCTCTCTTCTCTCTCTCTCTCGTGTTGACCAGCAGTGTGGAAGATTACGTCCATTCGGTGGTCAATCGTCCCAAAGTTGTCTGCAGTTCACAACATCGTGTGAGCAGGTCACCCTGCCTGGACGCAGGGGTCAACACTTGTCGTGTAGGTCAAGTGCTCGACCTGACCTACTGGAGAGGGATTGTGCCCCACGTGGATACCGGGAGGTTACACTCTCCCACTATGATCGTATCGTGTTCATTGTACATTTTTATGAACTGGTCACAAAGTGTCGTCTAACTCAGGTGTGTGTACCTAGAGGGAGGAGGTGGGAAGGTGTGTGTGATGGTGGGTTTTGTAAGATGCAGCTACCAAGATGGACAGGCTGGGAGTTACCAGGAGGGAGAGGCTCGGAGCTTGTGTATAATGATGGATTATGAAGGTTGAAGGTACCCTATATGGAGGTGGCTAAGAGCTTGTCCCTGGTTTGTGATGGGCTGCGGTAACACGTACAAGTGATGATGTGTTGTCATATAGTGTCATGACATGACTACTCTCAAGAAGGTGTCAACATTGGTTGCTTCTTGACAGGTTTGAGGTGAGGCAGAATATCTTCGCCACGTCTGGTGTGTATGTGGCGGGCAACAGCTGCTGGCTGTGGTTATCATCATCACATTAATATCTAACTTGAGTCGGGCGGGCGGGTCTTGGGTGACTGTACGTCGTGAAACTTTCTTGCCGCTTGACGGTAGAAAACGGGGTTGAGGCGGGGAAAAAGACGCGCTAATACGCAGGTAATGAAGATAAGGGAGAAGGAGGGTAGGTGGCACGGTAAGGTTGTAGCCTGCACCTGGGGGGAGGCAGCTGGAGATCACGGAAGACGTTGTAGTGTAGCAGGTGCACCTGTGCTCCTGCCAGGGTTGTTCACCTTACATTCATGTGCACCGTCTGCTCTCCCTTCTTTCGTCATCACCTTCACAAACTAACTCTGTACTTGCCAGTGAAGGTGTATGTATATACGTATGTGTGATGTAGTGGGAGCAGTAACTGTAGAACTGTGTTTTGTAGGCTGTTGTACAGAAAATTACATAGGAATTACCATGATGCAGTTTGGGGAGGGTCTTCTACCTCCAACTCCCTGGCTGGACACAGGCTGCTGGACTGGGTCGTGCGTCGATCAAGCTCTTACAGAGCGCAGCCATCACACCTACCTAACCCCTGGCTGGTGTGGTACACTGTGGCTACCTATCCAGGACACTCCTTAACCTGTCCACTGCACATCCCTGGTTGCTGTATCGGGTAATGACGGCCACTGTCCTGAAGTGCCAACGTTCCCGGATATTTACGATAGTGTCTCTCTTCTCCGTACGCCGCGCACTTTGATTCTAGAAGGATGACTTTAGTGAACCATGCCTGTGATGCCGGTAAGAAATGAATTCCAAGTGTTGGTTGGTGGGCGATCCATCATGGCTGCTGATGAGGCACATGTGCCACGTGTGTCTCTGTATGTGTCCTGGCGTGTTGTGGTTTTGATGGTGGCCTGCAGCCCGACACTCCCATCTCTCACACTACCAACCAAACACAGTGTTGGTCAGGCAGCCACTGAGAGCAGCATCAGTATTCTTGTGGTGTTAATAACATGCTTCACACACCACCACTGGTACACTTGCGTCACTCTTGCTTGTATACATGTATAGAGAGAAGCTGGTTCTTACTTAGCTGTGGTCGTGTCCTCACAAGCGTCTATATTTAGAACATATGCTAATGTGACTGTAGTAGCTGTACGTGTTCAGGGAGAATCATGTACCTCCTGCCCTACGGTAGAGAGATGTCCCCTGGTTCTTGCGTTGTACTCGCTCTCACGTAGATTCATATATATATATATATATATATATATATATATATATATATATATATATATATATATATATATATATATATATATATATATATATATATATATATCACTATTTACTTACACAAGATACATTTATGGACCAATATATATATCTATCTATATATCTATCTATCTATCTATCTATATATATATATATATATATATAGATAGATAGATAGATAGATATATAGATAGATATATATATTGGTCCATAAATGTATCTTGTGTAAGTAAATAGTGATCAGTTGGAGGTGTAGTAACACATCAGTAACACCCACGTAAATCTTATATTCATAGTTTTCGTTTTTCCTTCAGAATTTTGACTTGCTTTCCTCCGTGCGTCAGGGACGTTGATCGCCCGCCAGACGTAACCACCTTGTTGTTAGTCTTGTATACTTTATATATACATGACCTAGACTCTTGTATACTTTATATATACATGACCTAGCCTCTTGTATACTTTATATATACATGACCTAGCCTCTTGTATACTTTATATATACATGACCTAGACTCTTGTATACTTTATATATACATGACCTAGACTCTTGTATACTTTATATATACATAAGTTAGAGTCTTGTCCTGGAGTCTTGGTGCAGTAAATTGACGGATATTTACAATTTTCTCCTTGTGTTGACATGGTTTTCTCCTTGTGTTGACATGGATTTGTGAGTAGTGATCGGTCCCTGTGGTGGGTCATGATGAATCACTTCCCGTGGTAAACACCCTCTCACCTGCAGGCTGATTAGGTGTTGGAGTAAGACCCCAGCAGCCGGGTGGTTATGTGGTGTTGGAGTAAGACCCCAGCAGCCGGGTGGTTATGTGGTGTTGGAGTAAGACCCCAGCAGCCGGGTGGTTATGTGGTATTGGAGTAAGACCCCAGCAGCCGGGTGGTTGTGTGGTGTTGGAGTAAGACCCCAGCAGCCGGGTGGTTGTGTGGTGTTGGAGTAAGACCCCAGCAGCCGGGTGGTTGTGTGGTGTTGGAGTAAGACCCCAGCAGCCGGGTGGTTATGTGGTGTTGGAGTAAGACCCCAGCAGCCGGGTGGTTATGTGGTGTTGGAGTAAGACCCCAGCAGCCGGGTGGTTGTGTGGTGTTGGAGTAAGACCCCAGCAGCCGGGTGGTTATGTGGTGTTGGAGTAAGACCCCAGCAGCCGGGTGGTTATGTGGTGTTGGAGTAAGACCCCAGCAGCCGGGTGGTTATGTGGTGTTGGAGTAAGACCCCAGCAGCCGGGTGGTTATGTGGTGTTGGAGTAAGACCCCAGCAGCCGGGTGGTTGTGTGGTGTTGGAGTAAGACCCCAGCAGCCGGGTGGTTGTGTGGTGTTGGAGTAAGACCCCAGCAGCCGGGTGGTTATGTGGTGTTGGAGTAAGACCCCAGCAGCCGGGTGGTTATGTGGTGTTGGAGTAAGACCCCAGCAGCCGGGTGGTTATGTGGTGTTGGAGTAAGACCCCAGCAGCCGGGTGGTTATGTGGTGTTGGAGTAAGACCCAGCAGCCGGGTGGTTATGTGGTGTTGGAGTAAGACCCCAGCAGCCGGGTGGTTGTGTGGTGTTGGAGTAAGACCCCAGCAGCCGGGTGGTTATGTGGTGTTGGAGTAAGACCCCAGCAGCCGGGTGGTTATGTGGTGTTGGAGTAAGACCCCAGCAGCCGGGTGGTTGTGTGGTGTTGGAGTAAGACCCCAGCAGCCGGGTGGTTATGTGGTGTTGGAGTAAGACCCCAGCAGCCGGGTGGTTGTGTGGTGTTGGAGTAAGACCGCAGCAGCCGGGTGGTTATGTGGTGAGGTAGGCTAGGTCAGCCCAGGCTGAGCTTCGAACGTGACGACTGAGGGAGTTGTTCTGTAACACGGGGCGCCCTCACGGCTCAGGAGGACAAGTGGATTTATAATATCGTAAGTAATGAGAATTTATATATCCCTTCCATAGCCTGGGAACACCTGTGCACACACACACACACACACACACACAAACACACACACACACACGCACACCCGGCACACCTGTCAGCTACAGCGAGGTAATAGGAAAATTGTACCTTGTTGGTGACTTCCAGTGGGCTGCTGCCTGCCTGGCCCTGTCCTGCGTGGCTGAGGTACCAGGAGGTAGTCAACATCGACATATCTGGTTCTTTATGAAGCCACAGCTGGAGTCCTGTGGTGTGGAGGTGTGCACCTCCTGTGTCACCCCCCCCCCCCCCCCCCCACACAGACACACACACAGCTGGAGTCCTGTGGTGTGGAGGTGTGCACCTCCTGTGTCACCCCCCCCCCACACACACACACAAACACCCACTTGTTTCTTCTTTGTGTTCATCTTGAGCACGAGGGAACGACCTCTGAACACGACGGTGCTGGCGCCACGTACACACAAGAGTACGCACTCAGGGAATAATGGCATGACCTTTTCACCTGACTTAAAGAATATGTCAAAGGTTAGGTCGTCGTACCCAGAAGGTCGTATGGTGTAGAGCGGCGCCGGGCTGATGATAGTGTTGAGGAAGCGGCTGGTTGTTGTGTGTTGGTTAGGAAGTGTGTGTTCCCAGGTCTTGTATGTGGCAGCAACCAGCACTGCCCAGCCCAGGACATGACACATGAACCACAACCCAGGAGTAATGAACTACAGGTGTTAATTAGCAAGTTATACAGGCAACCTCCACCTCTAACGACCTCCTCCTCTCACATGTGACCGTAAACCACCCTGACGACCCTCCACAGTAACGACCCTCCACCTTAACATTACTCCACATTGAGGATCTTCCAGTATGACGACCCTCTACACAGATGACGCTACACAGTGATGACCCTGGTGGTGTAAGCGAGAGCCACATGTGACCACTGGGTATGTGGGAGTGGTATGATGTGTGAGACTCCACCACTGTGTGGAACCACCTGCCTGGTGGTGGTGACTGTACCCGGATGATGATGATGATGATGAGTCAGTCATGCACTGTTATGTTCACCAGGTAGGACACACACACACACACACACACACACACACACACACACACACACACACACACGCACACACCAGCCTAAGCCAAGTAACTTTTATATCATCCAGCCCCGAGAGAAGGATGAACGCCTGGGTTGGGTGTAGATCGACTGCCAGCGCCCGGGATTCGAACCCGTGCAGGTCCGATCCCGGGGTGGCCCGTCATGTCTCTTGGTTAGGAACGCCGGCAAAACGTGTGTGTGTGTGTGTGTGTGTGTGTGTGTGTGTGTGTGTGCAGTCAACCACGTTAACCAGACACCCCAACAAAGGGTCACAAGAAGACTCATTAGATTCACGTCACACAACGTCTCATCTTCTGCTCCGACTCTCGTGAATATAAATGACCATAACCTGGCCGTTAAGGTCATTTCAAAAGGTCACCGTCGTTGTGCTCAGCTTGCTTGGTTATGGCCTATTTTTCCTCCAGTACAGCACTTGGAGCAGACGGCCTGCGTGTCGCTCATGAAGGCCGCTCATGAATATATACATATATATATATATATATATATATATATATATATATATATATATATATATATATATATATATATATATATATATATATAGAGAGAGAGAGAGAGAGAGAGAGAGAGAGAGAGCTTGCTCCCCCAGGGTGGTATGTGTGTACGTACCCTTGATTGGGACATTAGAGGGATGACTGGCGTCATCGGTGGTTCGTGCTTAACAACTCTCCTGTCTCCAGACACGACCCGTGCCTCACATCTTGGTCACAGGTGGGTGCCACTATGCTACATGTAGGATCATAGCCAGCCTGGTGGACGGACTGTGTTGCACGCCTGACGAGGCAAATGCGTGTAACGAGTTCAACATAAACAACGTCATGAAGAGGATCATTTGACCTTTGCCGGACCTACCCCATGTTGTTGTTGTTGTTGTTGTTGTTCAGGCATTTCATTCTGAGAGAGCGAAAGGCGTGCCCGGGAATAGCTCCCGTGTCACTGGACATGATAGCAGCTCCCCCGCTACGTGCGTGGTCCATGCAGGATGAAGGACAGTGGGGGCGGGAGCCTGACCTGACCTGTGTCTGGACATTAAGCTTAACCTTGGAATGTTGACGTGTGCGTCTAGACTTGTACTGCTTGACCTCGGCGTCATGGCCAGTTCGTGTGTACCTGCAGAGCTGACCTGACCGACTTGAATTGTTCATCGTCTCTGCCACAGGAGGCTGGAGTCATTGCTGACTCTTTGTGGTCAACAATAACTGGTGTAAGCTTACCTGTTTATCGTATACAATGGATCGCCGTTAGATGTTATGTATGGTTAACGTCTTCAGCAGGACGATGATGAGATGTTAGAGGAGTGTGTGGGTACCATTGTTGAGCACGACGGTGCAACCAGTGGTCGTAGTGTACCCTCCTACTCAAGGGTTTGATCGTGTAGCGCGGGGAGGTCCCCACAGTGTGTGTGACTGTCAGCCAGGCAGACGACGGGTCACGGGGATGAATGTATCTGGTGGTATCACCATAATGTCACCACCTGAATATATATATCTGACCATTTTTCAATGGTATATCGTTTCTAGGTCAGCTGCCGCCGTGAAATTCATTTACATGTTTATTAAGGTTGACGTGACGTGGCAAGGACAAATGTAGAGTGTGGGGTGGGTGGAGGGTTCGCTAGCATGTGGTCCTTGTGTCCTGAGGAGACCCGAGGATGCCGTGCTGCTGCAGTGGGAGGCGCGGGGAGGAGGGTTATGTTGGTCAAGGTGCAGGTGTCGGGCGCCTGGGTGTAGGGCGTGTGGTGTTGCTCATTAGTCAGGACTGGACACTTGGGGGTCACTGCGCACATCACATGGTGAGTGAGACGGTGATACAATCTAATTTGGAAGGGGAAACTGGGATATGCAGACGAGATGACGATTAAGATTTCATAGTAGATCCAGCATGTGCGTATGTGTCGAGTGCTTGTATCAAGTTAATAAGGTTGTGTCATGAAGTTGTGGCCAAAGACTGGTCATGACTACCTCCTCCTCGGGAGCGTCAGAGGGTTTTAATGTATAAATATTAAGTAAGGAAACGTCTGCCCGGCTCATTGTTGGGCGAGCCTTTATCCTGCCATGTTGGTGGTGGAGGAAATTGAGAGCAGGTGAGTGTTGAGGCTGGAGAGCAGCTCCACACCAGACCTACACTGTGTGTGATCGGGTCGGTCGCTGCTGGCTGGAGCCGCTTTCCTCCACTGGTAACCACTACCAACCCTCTGGTTCCTGTTATGATGTATATGTCATTCGTGACGTATCACGGGCTGGTATGTATGTGTGTCTGTGTACATATGCTTGTGTACAGGATGAACATATGTACAGTATGAACGTATCGTGTGTGCACGGTTTATGCTGATGATAGACAACATATGTACAGTATGAACGTATCGTGTGTGCACGGTTTATGCAACATAAAGGCATATCTGTGTAGATGGTGCAACATTACCCGCTCCAGGGAAGAACACCAGGGGAATATCCCTCACTGTGAGCTGTTGTGGTGGTGCCTAGTGTGGAGCCTGGCTACCGGTGTCGTCAAGGTGTGTGTGTTGGTGAAGGTGGGGAACGTGTTGGCTTCCTGCGATACATTCATGACTGTTTCTTGGCAGATGGAAATGGAGCTGAATAATCATGCATGAATAGCTCACTTCACACGCAAGTCTGGATACCTATGTTCGGACATACAGGAACTGAGTAACTGGCAAGTTAGCCATGTTTCCTTCGGTATCGCATGAGGTACTCTGGGCCGCACGTCATGTGGTCGAGGTGGCCCGCGGGCCACCACCAGCAGTGCATCCCTGTGGCCTCTCTCGAAGGCAGTATTGATGGGAGGAGAGGATGCGTGATGGGCCGAGTTGTATGCCAGACCCGTCTGGGCGGACAAGCCCCGTCATCAAGCAGGAGTGTGGCAATGTCCCCGGTCATCCCCAGCCTCGCTTGCAGGCGGGGCTGGAGGAGCGCCGCGCCCTCCACCCTCACTCCCTCCTACCGCTACCCCTCATGTATGTATTGTATAAACGTAATGTATGTATTGTATGAACGTAATGTATGTATTGTATAAACGTAATGTATGTATTGTATGAACGTAATGTATGTATTGTATAAACGTAATGTATGTATTGTATGAACGTAATGTATGTATTGTATAAACGTAATGTATGTATTGTATGAACGTAATGTATGTATTGTATAAACGTAATGTATGTATTGTATGAACGTAATGTATGTATTGTATAAACGTAATGTATGTATTGTATGAACGTAATGTATGTATTGTATAAACGTAATGTATGTATTGTATGAACGTAATGTATGTATTGTATAAACGTAATGTATGTATTGTATGAACGTAATGTATGTATTGTATAAACGTAATGTATGTATTGTATGAACGTAATGTATGTATTGTATAAACGTAATGTATGTATTGTATGAACGTAATGTATGTATTGTATAAACGTAATGTATGATAATATTGGTTTTATTTCGCCAACGAGTCCCCCTGTGTCATGTAGCAGATGATCACACTTTCTCATTAGTATTATTATCATGTAAATATTGTATTTATTTGTCTTTTATTGATTGTATGGGAAACGGTAGGTCATGATGGGGACGATGTAATAGAACCAAAGGTTTTGAGAGATTTTATATGAGATTTCACACAGTAGGTCATATAATATGGACGTTCCTCGTGTACTCATTCTTTCACCTTGGCTCTGAGCCAGACATGACGAGAGGAGATGGTCGTTAACGCTGGCCAGGTCGAACAGTGATTAATGGCTCCTGGTGTGGTTGGTCGGAGATAAACACAGGAATCTCTCTCTCTCTCTGACCAGAGGGACGTGTTGTGGGAGGGGAAGTTATGGAGATGTGTAGTTAATAAGAACTTAGGGTCACAGAGTGGTGGTAGGAGAGCAGTATACAGTAGAGCTCACAGTTCGCTGTGAGTCGTTAAGGCCATACCACCTGGCTTGTACCTGTGTCTCCGTAACTCCGTGTAACTCAGGTGCTGTATATTCTCTCGCCACACGAGTGAGAGGCAACAGTGAGGACCACCAGTTGTTAAGTGTAGCGCTCGTGTGCATGATAAGATCGGCCTGAGGTTGTGACGACACATCAAGTTCCTCTCCGTCACGGAAAATAAGGAGGGAGAGATGCTGCTCTGTGGACGAGGAAGGAGGACATACCCCAGGTGTGTTGCTGGAGAGGACCAGTGGAGGAGAGGACCTCCACGCCCTGCACTCTCCCGATAATAATCTTGTACACGACGGTACGACCCTTGATCACGACGGTACGACCCTTGATCACGACGGTACGACCCTTGATCACGACGGTACGACCCTTGAACACGACGATACGACCCTTGATCACGACGGTACGACCCTTGAACACGACGATACGACCCCTGAACACGAGGGCACGACCCTTGACCACGACGATACGACCCTTGAACACGACGGTACGACCCTTAACCACGACGGTATAACTCTTGGGTATGATCGTGTGACATGACGCACATGTTAGGTCGAAGGCTTGGTGATTGTGCCAAAGGTCATGACGTCATGGTGGAGGCATCATCATCACAACATTATTCACTTTTCCCTAATCATGTGATGTGGCAACGTCCACAACCACAGGTTATCATCATGTGATGTGGCTACGTCCACAACCACAGGTTATCATATGTCTTACTTGCTCCTGACACATTGTGTGTGTGTGTGTGGAGATAGATAGATAGAGAGAGAGAGAGAGAGAGAGAGAGAGAGAGAGAGAGAGAGAGAGAGAGAGAGAGAGAGAGAGAGAGATTCTGTCGATAATTCATTATATTTATTTCCTATTCTTAGTATGTAGTGTTTTTCCATGTTGTGGAGTGTGCGTCTGTGATTAGGTCGATCTTACCGTGCGATAGTGTGGTGTGTAGCGTCCCAGTTACTGGTGTATACCGGTCTACACTGCCCCAGTCACTAGTGTCACAGTTACTGGTGTATACCGGTCTACACTGCCCCAGCCACTAGTGTCACAGTTACTGGTGTATACCGGTCTACACTGCCCCAGTCACTAGTGTGTGCCGGTGTGGGCCGCCTCAGTGTCCAGTGGTCTGGGTTCGTTAGGTTTTTTTGAGTTGTCTGTCAAGTATTTTGTTATAATTAATGTGATGGTTGTTTGGTTGGATCACAGGGGCCAGCATGCTGGCTGGAGCGAGAACACACACACACACACACACACACACACACACACACACACACACACACACTTGGGAGGTGGGAGTCATTGTGCCTAACCCGTCGCCGGAGGTGCACGTTAGGAGACGTACAGGAGACAAAGTAGGAGATGTTAGAACGGTATTGATGTGTATGAACAAGAAGGTTCTCAGCAAACTCTTCACATGGAACACGACACTAGAATACATTTATGAAGTCTGGTCACTGATAGAGAAGGTACAGAGGAGGATAACGAAGATGATGCCAGAATAAACAGGTATGAGTTACAGAGAGAAGGTAGAGGTCTTATATGTGTATACCATGAACAACCAAGATTGACTTGACGTGGCACGACTTTGACATTGGGAAAGTGTGATGACGTTGCCAGCGAACACTTCTTGGTAAGATGTAAAGATATAACTAAACAGAGGACATAATATGAAATTAACACTGGTAATTGTTAGCATATATATATATATATATATATATATATATATATATATATATATATATATATATATATATATATATATATATATATATATATATATATATATATAATATATATATATATATATATGTGGCAAAGTAGGAAGATTATAGTAAGAGTAATGAAAGCGGTAGTCCCTTGTCCCGCTGCTGTTTTCCCGGACTAGGCCGGAGATGGTGTGTGTGTGTGTGTGTTGTGTCATGCAGTACTGTGTCATAATGTCAAGTGTCACCTGCAGGTTGGAGGTTGATGTTCTCGTGTGACGGACATCATCATCATAAGGATAACGGAAGTTATTATATCAATGTTCACCAGCGTCTCCCTCATTATACCTGTGTCCACTTAACCTTCATGAAATGTTCTTACATCTACCCTCACCACACCTTGCCTGCCACACACACACACACACACACACACACATACACACACAAACACACACACACACACACACACACACACACACACACACACACACACATCTACCCTTACCACACCTTGCCTGCCACACACACACACACACACACACACACACACACACACACACACACACACACACACACACATCTACCCTCACCACACCTTGCCTGCCACACACACACACACACACACACACACACACACACACACACACACACACACATCTACCCTCACCACACCTTGTCTGCCACACTATAGAAATATATCCAGTTTCTGTCGTTTACATTCCTCGTTCATTCTGCTCACATTTCATTCATTGATGCGAACTGGTAATATCCTGTTTCAAGCGTTCCCCCCCCCTCACCCCCCACCCACCACCCTCCAGCAGGCTGGCAAAATGACAGGGCCTCTCAACCAACCGGCAGGGGCTAGACCTGGTCACCCTGCACCATGATGACGTCACTGGATGTTGAGTAGTGGAGAATTTCAGACTCATTGTTATATTGACGTCTTGCCTCGTTATGTATGTACTATGTCATCGTTATGTATGTACTATGTCATCGTTATGTATGTACTATAATGTCATCGTTATGTATGTACTATAATGTCATCGTTATGTATGTACTATAATGTCATCGTTATGTATGTACTATAATGTCATCGTTATGTATGTACTATAATGTCATCGTTATGTATGTACTATAATGTCATCGTTATGTATGTACTATAATGTCATCGTTATGTATGTACTATAATGTCATCGTTATGTATGTACTATAATGTCATCGTTATGTATGTACTATAATGTCATCGTTATGTATGTACTATAATGTCATCTATAATCAGGATCCCACACTGGAATATTTGCTCCACACTGGATTATGAATTCGTTGACCCCTTGCCATGACGTCATGAAGTGTTCTTGGCCAGAAATAGTTGGTGTGAACATTGCTGTGGCCACCGTATTGTTGGGTGGGCCGCGGGAATAATGACTGCATCATATAACGTGGCTCAGTTCCGTGAGGGAAGATGCCAGGTCGACACCCTGACTCACACAGTTATCATGACCTGTGTTGTAACACGTGATGAATGAGGTCGTCCTCACCGTGACCTTGGTGGTAAGGGCTACGTACTGTCCTTAACCTGGGTCTGGGGTGGGGGATCAGCCCTTATCATTAGGTCATTTGATAAGCCACTTCAGCGCCCTTTTTATAGTACTCATACAGCTTCAAGTGTGTGTGAAGGTTGGATTGTCTTCGACGATGCTCAACTCTTTTCCGTCCACTGACGATGATGCAGCCTTGTTTAAGATGCTTCTCGTTCACGGTGTTGCCACCTGCCCACAGGCAGTGTCCAGGAACACTTGACCCTGGGTTGAGTGGCCACATTATCCTACATCAGTTGTTGGTGATGGGGGGGGGGGGGGGTCATGGTGACGGAGATGTGTGCTGTAGGTAACGGGATGACGGTAGTGATGGTGCTAGAGATGGTAGTGGAGGTGGTGATGGTACTAGAGATGGGAGTAGTGATGATGGATGTTGGAGGTGCAGGTAGAGGTAATGTTAGTGGGAGGGAGGCAGGTGTCCTTCTGGTCCAAGGTGGTCTGGGTGGCAGCGTGTCCCGCTGCACCCTGGGCTTGCCTCACTCACCCGTTCCACCTACAGTAATGTTAACAGTTCTTACCTGGCATCACATCACCAGCTACATAAAGGGGACTCCTCATTTTCTCTTTAATAAATTTAAGTATTTTTTATTCATAATTAATGTCTTAATATTGGATATATTTAATAAAGTTCAGAGGTTTCTTAATTGTATGATAAATGTACCGTTATTTGTCTTACTCTTACGTACGTTAATGGCTCTCTCTCCTCTCAGGTGAGTACCTGAACCTGGGCGTCTGCACTCACGCTGGTCCTCCTGGTAGGTCAGTACTGGTACTGATATGGTTCGTGTGGTCCTCCTGGTAGGTCAGTACTGGTACTGATATGGTTCGTGTGGTCCTCCTGGTAGGTCAGTACTGGTACTGATATGGTTCGTGTGGTGACTCATGAATAATGAATCTTTCTCTGTATTCTCATTTTTTTTTACATCATTCTAATATTTACATTTAGGTTGTACATTTCTATATAATCCTTTGGTTGCTGGATGTAAAGGTCACTAGTGCCTTATAGATATTTTGGTTGTTCTAATGTATGTATATTTCTACTCTGTCTTTAATGCAGGCAGTATAATTTATAAGATTTGTGCTTGACGTATTGATGATATACAATACCTGTAGTTAGTAGGTAGATAAAGTAAGGGAAGGTTGAGACGTGGGTCAACACTGTGGGGTCGTTCATAGTGTAGAATGTAAGTTCTTCCAAGAATGATGAATGTGTGGGATGGTCGTGTGCTGGAGAGACGTGTGTGTGTGTATACATACAGCCAAGTTATGGCGTCCGTCACCCTGTGTCTGTGTGGTGTCTGATGGTCCTTTCTTTCCTCGGTGCTGGCAGGTAACTAGGTCATCCATGGCCATTCCAGGTCACGGAGAGTGACCTCGGCTCTCCTCTTGCGCAGCCACTTTCTCTTTCCAAACAGCTTGCCCGTTTATTTCAAGCTTTTTGTGAAGCTTTATATAGAGGCGTCGTGTAGAGGCCATCTCTGTGTTCCGTAGTAAATTCTTGTGAACATGTAAAGTGGTGAAGTGTGACCACATACACAATGGTAGTTTTCCTGGCAGCATGTTTTGGAAATGTTGTGTCATTGTGTTGGGCTTGTTAGGTTGTATAAACCTCATTACTTTTCATAAGTAAAGAATAAACTATTATTGAATTATCTCGCACACTACAGTAACCTCCTCCTCCTCGCTAACCCACCTTACCCAAGTAAATTACGAACCTTCAAATTCTGGAGGTTGTCCTCAGCGCCATGTTCGGTCTTCCTCCTTCCCGCCTGGTTATTTAGACTCGTCTTCTTGTATGAAAGGGTCGTGACCAGCCAGCCTTCGTTGTTGTAGCTATGCGTTTTATTATCAAGTCAGGAGAATATGTGTAGCCCGACCTAGGACAGTTCACCTTCCCCCACGCTCCTGCCCACAACCACAGCCTCGCTTGTTGTGTGTTTGTGGTACACGTAACACGATTGATGTGTGAGTGTCTTACATGGTTGTGAAGAGAGAGAGAGAGAGAGAGAGAGAGAGAGAGAGAGAGAGAGAGAGAGAGAGAGAGAGAGAGAGAGAGAGAGAGAGAGAGTGTGTTTATTTTCAGTCAGAAGATGAACCATATCATTAGTGAAGGCAGGAGACGGTGTTGGTAGGAGAGGGTATGAGCGATATTTGAGGGCGGCCAGCTGGTGCTGCCTGCGTAACTGTACCGCGCAACGCGACGCTCTGGCCAGTGTGTGTGTGGCCATACATGGTAGGGTGTGTGGTGCTGGTGTGTGTATCACCACACATCACTCTATGTGGCACAGCTGTATAACTGTGAGTGTGGGCACTTGTTTGTGTACACTGGGCGGGAAGTTTACCCACGTGCACATCATATGTGTGTGTGTGTGTGTGTGTGTGGCGGTGTGTCAGAGGTCGCTGTAGATGGTCATGATCCCCGGAAGAACGACCCACCCCACGGAGACTGTACCTGGAACATGATCTGCTTGGTCGTGGTGTTAAATGTCACGCGGGCCACATGGTCTGGTCGCCACCTCAAGGCCGACCCCTCCCCGGCAGGTGCCTCGCCTCCACAACATCGTCCATCTTGGTTGTCCAGATCAGATTCGTTCTCACGTATCGACGTTCATCACCAGCACTTGACCTGCGTCAGGAGTTCATGATCTCCGTCGTGTTGTTGTGGACGGTGGTGGTGGTGGTGGGGGGGGGGGGGGGTTAGCATGTTGTTGCGCGGAAGTTGGCCACGACCGGAAGGACGACCTGCCGGGTTCACCTTTCCTTAAGAACTACCGTATGGCTGGCTGGCTACCTGTTCCTCAGGTGTCTTCCGCCTCTTGGTGACACATGATATGACTGCTGGTGTTGTGACGCATGTCTCACTTCTTGTTCTTCTTCTTCCTTGTGTTATTGTTGGTGTTATTATTCAATGTTCATGTTCAGGATGTGTTCTTCCGTTGCTGGTGTTCAGTGAGAGTTATTGTTTTACCCAAGACTCGTCCTTGTTGTTCTACATGTTACTAGTGGTGTTCTTGTCCTGTAGTTATATAGTGTTATTACTTGTGATGTTCTTCAAGTTCTGCTGATCATGTTGCACGTCAGGGAAACATCACTGGTTCCTCTCCTGACACAGCCAACCACCTGGTCTCATACACACAACATCTTGCTACGGGCACGTTCACCAGGCGCCGAACTTCTGCCACAACACAACACAGCACAACACAACACACACACCTTTACCCATGCAGTAAGTTTTGTAGGTTGTGGTTACAGATGAAGGTGAGAGGGTGTTGTGTTGTGAGTACAACATAAGATTTGGACTATGATTATACTGCATGTAGTACCATAGTGACACATCGCCGTCACATTACGTTTTACACGTTGGTGGATGACTGACAAGTTGACCAGGCCATGTGTGCTGGTGTGAGGCCAGGCCATGTGTGCTGGTGTGAGGCCAGGCCATGTGTGCTGGTGTGAGGCCAGGCCATGTGTGCTGGTGTGAGGCCAGGCCATGTGTGCTGGTGTGAGGCCAGGCCATGTGTGCTGGTGTGAGGCAGTATTGTTGTGTATCTGATGACTGGGTGAACACATGTTGACCAAACCTGTACTGTGGGTACTACACAGGGAGGCGTCTGGGGTCAGAGATGAATGTGGCAAGGTCATATGAACTGAAACGTTAGTAAATGTTGAGCAAATCTCACGACTGGATGTATGGACATTGCCCACACTTGTAGCATTATGTATCATAATGTTCTACGTAACTGCTTCTCCCACCTTGGCCAGGTACCAGAAGGAACAAATGAACAATGGCCTTATTTACACACCTCCACTCCAGCTGTTATATCCTGTGGCATGAGCTCACCACGCACACACACACACACACACACACACACACACACACACATTGTGAGAAAAAAAATTCTGTTACTGACATTGCTGGAGGTCAAGGGTTAATTAAGGTCATATATAATTGTATGCTGCTGAATATTTATGTTCGCTGTATCGAAGGATTTAGGAAGTGAATATGGACCATACTGGTTCCATACCTAACGTATACAGAGTTCTGCACCGGGTTATCTCGTAGAGGTCATGGGTCACATGTGAAGGTCACAGTGAGACATGGAGTGTGGCACAGAACCATACGCCAGGGGCACCACTAGTGTTGTACATACAACTCTTCTTGTTATCATGGTTGAGGGTGGTATGGTTGTACTTGTTATCATGGTTGAGGGTGGTATGGTTGTACTTGTTATCATGGTTGAGGGTGGTATGGTTGTACTTGTTATCATGGTTGAGGGTGGTATGGTTGTACTTGTTATCATGGTTGAGGGTGGTATGGTTGTACTTGTTATCATGGTTGAGGGTGGTATGGTTGTACTTGTTATCATGGTTGAGGGTGGTATGGTTGTACTTGTTATCATTGTTGAGGGTGTTATGGTTGTACTTGTTATCATGGTTGAGGGTGGTATGGTTGTACTTGTTATCATGGTTGAGGGTGGTATGGTTGTACTTGTTATCATGGTTGAGGGTGGTATGGTTGTACTTGTTATCATGGTTGAGGGTGGTATGGTTGTACTTGTTATCATGGTTGAGGGTGGTATGGTTGTACTTGTTATCATGGTTGAGGGTGGTATGGTTGTACTTGTTATCATGGTTGAGGGTGGTATGGTTGTACTTGTTATCATGGTTGAGGGTGGTATGGTTGTACTTGTTATCATGGTTGAGGGTGGTATGGTTGTACTTGTTATCATGGTTGAGGATGGTATGGTTGTACTTGTTATCATGGTTGAGGGTGGTATGGTTGTACTTGTTATCATGGTTGAGGGTGGTATGGTTGTACTTGTTGGAATAAATGATTTTGTTACTTATGTTCTTGTAGCATATTTATGATGTTATGTTTTATGTTATTGTCATTGGTTGTGTTTTTGGTGCTTGTGTTGTGGGTGTTGCCGCCAGGGTTTATATTGTGTTCTGGTTGTGAGCATTGTTGGTCATGTGTATATTGTTATGTGATATATTGCTCCTGTTCTTGTGGATATGTTGGACCATCATGTTGTTATCTCTGGTGTTCTTGTGGATATGTTGGACCATCATGTTGTTATCTCTGGTGTTCTTGTGGATATGTTGGACCATCATGTTATCTCTGGTGTTCTTGTGGATATGTTGGACCATCATGTTGTTATCTCTGGTGTTCTTGTGGATATGTTGGACCATCATGTTGTTATCTCTGGTGTTCTTGTGGATATGTTGGACCATCATGTTGTTATCTCTGGTGTTCTTGTGGATATGTTGGGTCATCATGTTGTTATCTCTGGTGTTCTTGTTACTGTTTATGCTCTTGATGTTGATGTTGTTAGTTGTTTTGCTTATGTTGGTGATCTTTTACTTGTTGTTGTTGTTGTTGTTGTTGTTGTTGCATGTATATATGTATGTATGTATGTATAGTGAGTGGTGCTGGCGGCTACGTTCGCTGTGTGGTGTCCGGCTACTGCACCTGGGTGGTGTGGTGGCAGATGGTTCTCATGGTGGACATCATTAAGTCATGGTAACATAACAACCAGTTTTCCTGTGCATGTATGTTGTGTGTACCTGCCTTGTGTTTATCTGTGTGTTATGGTGAACGTAGCAGGGTATGTTGGTGGCGGGTGAGGTTCATGTGTTGGTGGTGGGTGAGGTTCATGTGTTGGTGGCGGGTGACTCTCATGTGTTGGTGGTGGGTGAGGTTCATGTGTTGGTGGTGGGTGAGGTTCATGTGTTGGTGGTGGGTGAGGCTCATGTGTTGGTGGTGGGTGAGGTTCATGTGTTGGTGGTGGGTGAGGTTCATGTGTTGGTGGTGGGTGACTCTCATGTGTTGGTGGTGGGTGAGGTTCATGTGTTGGTGGTGGGTGAGGTTCATGTGTTGGTGGTGGGTGAGGCTCATGTGTTGGTGGTGGGTGAGGTTCATGTGTTGGTGGTGGGTGAGGTTCATGTGTTGGTGGTGGGTGAGGTTCATGTGTTGGTGGTGGGTGAGGTTCATGTGTTGGTGGCGGGTGACTCTCATGTGTTGGTGGTGGGTGAGGTTCATGTGTTGGTGGTGGGTGAGGTTCATGTGTTGGTGGTGGGTGAGGCTCATGTGTTGGTGGTGGGTGAGGTTCATGTGTTGGTGGTGGGTGAGGTTCATGTGTTGGTGGTGGGTGAGGTTCATGTGTTGGTGGTGGGTGAGGTTCATGTGTTGGTGGTGGGTGAGGTTCATGTGTTGGTGGTGGGTGAGGTTCATGTGTTGGTGGTGGGTGAGGTTCATGTGTTGGTGGTGGGTGAGGCTCATGTGTTGGTGGTGGGTGAGGTTCATGTGTTGGTGGTGGGTGAGGTTCATGTGTTGGTGGTGGGTGAGGCTCATGTGTTGGTGGTGGGTGAGGTTCATGTGTTGGTGGTGGGTGAGGTTCATGTGTTGGTGGTGGGTGAGGTTCATGTGTTGGTGGCGGGTGACTCTCATGTGTTGGTGGTGGGTGAGGTTCATGTGTTGGTGGTGGGTGAGGCTCATGTGTTGGTGGTGGGTGAGGTTCATGTGTTGGTGGTGGGTGAGGTTCATGTGTTGGTGGTGGGTGAGGTTCATGTGTTGGTGGTGGGTGAGGTTCATGTGTTGGTGGCGGGTGACTCTCATGTGTTGGTGGTGGGTGAGGTTCATGTGTTGGTGGTGGGTGAGGCTCATGTGTTGGTGGTGGGTGAGGCTCATGTGTTGGTGGTGGGTGAGGTTCATGTGTTGGTGGTGGGTGAGGTTCATGTGTTGGTGGTGGGTGACTCTCATGTGTTGGTGGTGGGTGAGGTTCATGTGTTGGTGGTGGGTGAGGTTCATGTGTTGGTGGTGGGTGAGGTTCATGTGTTGGTGGTGGGTGAGGTTCATGTGTTGGTGGTGGGTGAGGTTCATGTGTTGGTGGTGGGTGAGGTTCATGTGTTGGTGGTGGGTGAGGTTCATGTGTTGGTGGTGGGTGAGGTTCATGTGTTGGTGGTGGGTGAGGCTCATGTGTTGGTGGTGGGTGAGGTTCATGTGTTGGTGGTGGGTGAGGTTCATGTGTTGGTGGTGGGTGAGGTTCATGTGTTGGTGGTGGGTGAGGTTCATGTGTTGGTGGTGGGTGAGGTTCATGTGTTGGTGGGGGTCAGGATGCAGCCGGCAGTACACCCGTCGTCTGGTAACGTCTGGTGGCTTCCTCCACCATGTTGGTTCTCATGGCTAGACCTTCAAGGGTGGTGGACTTGCTCACTGTGGCTCCTTCCTTTCTCAGATAGATTTTTGTTTTGTTTTTCTCTCTGGGTTTTGTTGTGTGAGTGTAAACATGACGTGTTGCAGGCCAGATCATGGCAGGGAGGTGACCTGTGTGATTACCTGTTTGTACAGTGCGGGGGAGGTGGGGAGGGCCCACACACTCGTGGGATACTAACTCTTGAACGTTTTCGTCTCTCATACAACTTCATTTCGTCCTTCCTTACAAACTTCTTGCTTCGTTCCTTGGTATGGCCTCTGGCTGCTCTTATTTTTGCATCTTTCCAGGAAATGTCGACATTTTCACATTGGTTAAGAAACTAAAACGTTGTGATCAACTCACCTCTCACACATTTCTTTTCTGTGGTGGGTAAAATTAGGGGCTCAAACCTTTCCCTCTAACTCAGCTCTTACTTCACGTAGTAACCGTTGGTGGTGTCTCCTCTGGACCTTCTCTATAATGTCTTTATGCTTCATTGAGTGTGATGACTAAAGGTAAGAGCAATGTTGTGGTTGTGTTTGCTGTACCACGTGAATGACCTGCTCAGCAGTTCCTGACCCATGTATATAAACACATGGTCAGCAGGTTGTCTCACTCAACGTCCACTCCTCGTGAGCTGCACCTCTGACGACAGGTAAGGTTCAGTGTTGACTCCCAGGTCGTACACACACATTCCTCCACCTTCCAACGTGGTATACATACCAAGGCCTTCCCTCACAAGGCTCGGTCCTCGTTACTTTACTTTGGGCTAAAGTTCATGAAGTGTGTATCAGTCCAACACTGAAGTGGGGCGAGGTCCTCTTGTAAGTTCATGCAGTCCTCGCCGCTCTCTGACCTCCTTCATGACCTCAGCATCATTATCCAACATGTTCAGGTTTGAGTTCATAACCAAGGTCCCCAGAGCCGGGTTCTGCGGCTCCCTGACCCACGTCCTGTGTTGCCATCCACCACCGAGGTGAGGCTCACTGTAGTGAGGGGGTCTCCCTGATTCTGGCGTGACGATTGAGTTTCATCAGTGTCCTCCCCTGTGGTCACACAGGGTCACATGCTCCTCTCTGGCAGCACACACACACACACACACACACACACACACACACACACTCCTCTCCTTCCTTCATCTGTTGTCTGGGATTTGTTAGACGTGATCTTTCCATACATCCACGTTGTCCCTTGTATCAGCAGATCTGTTTGTCTGTACACTGAAATACTTCCAGTAAAACTTATGTTTGACGAGAGTAACACAGTCCACAAAGTTGTCACTGTTATATTAAGGCTTGGCGATAGGAATGATTGGCGTGTCTGCAGATGTTAATTACATTCACTACACGGTTTGTGGCCAGAGATATGACACACACGAGAACACTCTGTCTTAGTCTGTGAGAAAAGACAATCTGTTAGGGTTACGTGCAGACCAGAGCTGCTGGACCTGGCAGACCACCTTGTTGTTCAGGATGATCAACATACCTGAACTCCTGCATATGTATCCATTTTCTGCATCTAGTGTGAGTGAATTTCGCATATGAGAGACTGAGGGCTTATGTAGTGGACCAAATTTGTCGCAGTTTACATCATGATTATTTGACCACTGACGTCTGACAAAGACCCTTTGTGATCTCTGTAACCCTTTTGTGCTGCCGCTCACAAGATGAACATGACCGCCACAATAACCTACTCGTTGATGCCGCCAATAATTACAAGTCTGCAGTCTGTCATTTGCAATTACTTCTCTGTTTGCTTTGCGATTATATTTGCCAGTGTATTGACCACCAGCACACACGTCACGGAGACAGGGGTGTAGTTAAGCACAATTTCCCGATAATCTTTATTTACAAACACATGACATTTGCCCGGCACATTGCCCAGGTACTGTGTCATCCCCCCAGCCACGTACTGACCCACCGGCACATTGCCCAGGTACTGTGTCATCCCCCAGCCACGTACTGACCCACCGGCACATTGCCCAGGTACTGTGTCATCCCCCCAGCCACGTACTGACCCACCGGCACATTGCCCAGGTACTGTGTCATCCCCCCAGCCACGTACTGACCCACCGGCACATTGCCCAGGTACTGTGTCATCCCCCCAGCCACGTACTGACCCACCGGCACATTGCCCAGGTACTGTGTCATCCCCCAGCCACGTACTGACCCACCGGCACATTGCCCAGGTACTGTGTCATCCCCCAGCCACGTACTGACCCACCGGCACATTGCCCAGGTACTGTGTCATCCCCCAGCCACGTACTGACCCACCGGCACATTGCCCAGGTACTGTGTCATCCCCCAGCCACGTACTGACCCACCGGCACATTGCCCAGGTACTGTGTCATCCCCCAGCCACGTACTGACCCACCTTTGTGTCTGCTCATATCTTGACAACGTATGGAGAATCTTCGTCAGGACCATGAGCTTTATATGGGTCAAGACTCGTTACTAGTCTAACTATGTCTCAGCTAACTATTCCCATGGCGTACGAGACCTCCTCCCCATCCACCTAGTCTGCGTATGATGGGGCTACCCTGTCTGGTGGCGCTCTGGAAGCACTGTTCACATTATTTGGTTTCTCGCACTTCCAATACAAGTGTTGTGTTCTCTCTCAATCCCCAAGCTTGACTACCTGCTCCTTAACCAACACCTGAAGTTGTTTGTATGTGTGTGTGTGTGTGTGTGTGTGTGTGTGTGTGTGTGTGTGTGTGTGTGTGTGTGTGTGTGTGTGTGTGTGTTGTACCATAGATAAGAGGGTTTGTCTCAGTATGAGGTTCGTCGGGTGTCTGCCTGACACGGGCCCTGGGTCTTCTGGCGCCTTGTGCCAGCCCCAAGATGCAGGTCCAGGGACGAGTGAGGGACAGGTGGTGTGCTGGCCTGACCCAGCAGCTGGCGGGTGGTCACCACATCTGCCACACATCAGCAGGAACAAACCAGTTAGGTCAGGTTGTTGGAGATGTGGTATTACTTGTGTACTGTACTGTACCTGTAGTAATATTACTTGTGTACTGTACTGTACCTGTAGTAATATTACTTGAGTGCTGTACTGTACCTGTAGTAATATTACTTGTGTAATGTACTGTACCTGTAGTAATATTATTTGTGTAATGTACTGTACCTGTAGTAATATTACTTGTGTACTGTACTGTACCTGTAGTAATATTACTTGTGTAATGTACTGTACCTCTAGTAATATTACTTGTGCACTGTACTGTACCTGTAGTAATATTACTTGTGTAATGTACTGTACCTGTAGTAATATTACTTGTGTAATGTACTGTACCTGTAGTAATATCGTGGGTGTCAGCAGCATGTACATAGCTTCACCTCCGTTTAAAGATTACATAGAAATTTATGATGAAAGTTATCATCATGTCAGACCAGATAAAGTTATTATAGTGAACGCCTTTTTGACCTCAAGATTGTGGGAGAATTGGGAAGATGAGGATGACGTCATGTGGCCTCCTCCCCTGGCGTGATGGTTGACCTAGTTATGTGTCAGCGAGGAAAACAACAATTACCTTGTAAGGTAAAGGAAAAACAATTATTGGAACTTCGTCAGTGAAAAGCTGGAGGTGGTGGAGTGGGTGGCAGTGATGCCTGTGTTGTCTTATGTAACACAAGGAAGGAAAGCCTTTATCCACAGAAATTCTTACAGAGGAATGCAAGGTGTTGATACCGGTGGAGGATGACATGTCATGACGCCAGGATGAAGCCATGGTTTGGTATGCTTCTTGATCTTGTATCATCATCTTGTTTACTGTCACAGTGAGACCTGTTATGAATAGCCCCCACCTGTATAATGACTGTTCCCTGCTGTATGAGAGTGTCACGTGTGTCATGTGTAGCAGGTGTGTATTGATGATGTTAACAACAACAACAATTTGTTGTTGTCAGTGTTTGATGATGGAAGAGATGGAGCTGGTGAGGCGCACTCCACCCAACACGGAACTCAGCCAAGCGCAGTGCCGCACTAACCCAGCTGGTTCTCTTTGTGTGGGACAGCTGGTTGTGTAGGACAGCTGGTTGTGTAGGACAGCTGGTTGTGTAGGACAGCTGGTTGTACAGGTTAGCTGGCAATATACAGTTGAGAGCATACATAATTGTTGTCATGTTTTTGAATTCTCGTTTGTTATATGTAGGGAGAGTTTAATACTGCTGGGAGGTCGGGTTTCGTAATATACATATGTAAGTATGTATGATGTATGTGAAGATGGTAAGGGAGGTTTAGGTGTAGTCCTTCCTTGTGACCTGACTCACATCCCTGTCGTCCACATTGCTCAGTGTCTCGTGGTTGTCCCAGTTGACCTCACCATCGCTTGGCCTCGCTCACAGGTCCACCAGTACCTGCAGGTTCAACTTAACACGTCCCCTCACACATCATCATGATGTAGTGTCTTGTGATGGTGGATGTCTTCATTGTTACAGAGTGGCACCATCATGATGTGTGCGTGCCTGGCCACACGGTACATAAGCATACAAGATTACATATTGTGGCAGGAAAATGATTGGTGTGGGACAACAGCGCAGGAAGCGTGACACGCCGCTTGCCTGACCAAGGAAGTCTGAGGATGTTGTCAGGTACTCGAGTGACGCCAGAGTCATCCCCAACCCGGTGATGAGTGTCCGTCCGTCCGTCCGTCTGTCCTTGGTAACAGGAGCGTCTTGATGGTAGGCCTAGATCTGTGGTGGGACAGACGTCGCTCTTCCCGGACGCCGCCACCGTGACGCCAGTCCTCGCCAGAGGACGGGACCAGCAGCGCAGTAAGGGCCTCCCACCCCGCATACCACCGTGTCATAAGCGGCCACCTCCCGTGCATGATACCGTGCCGTGTGATGTGGTGGGTACAGATTGGCCGGTCAGTATCACATTAGTGTAAACGTGTCCACGTCAAGCGAAGGTGTTGGTGCAGGTGTTGCTGGTGTGTGTGTGTGTGTGTGTGTGTGTGTGTGTGACCCTGGTGATGAACACCATGTTGACACCAGGCATGAACCACAGTCCTGCCGGGCACCATGTGGCAGTAAAGCTTAGCAGCATGACTCGTGTGTGTGTGTGTGTAGCGTACCGACAAGGTAGGCCCCGCACGCTGGGCCTGTTGGCTTAATGTGGTCCAGAACGATGGTTTTGCCCAAGTGTTGAAGGTGAACATTATAAATCATTAGTTTCATAAATGCTTAAGCAGATGAAGTGATGTCAAAGGGAGTTATTTATCAGGAAGGCAGGAAATGTTGATTTTAGAGTAAGTGAAAAAACTGTCTTTTAAAATCTGCCAATGTCATGATTATTGGGAAAGACATGAGAGGCTAGAGTTCCACAGGTTCTATGAGAACGGCTCACCCCTCAGTTGCCCACCCGCGGCCATAAAGTAACCCTGTGACGCAACAGCTTACGCAGTATGGTGTGGTCTGCTAGTGGTGTGGGCAAAATCCAGAGTAATGCCTGTAGAAGAGGGAAAGTGAACCAACGTTGCGGCGTGAGGCAAGTGGGTCAGGTTTTGAAGTTAACCTGGGAGAGCTGGTGAGCCTGACCGCTTTCCACTCCACTCTCGTGTAAGGATGCAGAGCTAGACCCACCCCAGACATGAGGGCAGGAGTCCACACAAGCACGGGTTATTCGTCGTATAAACGGAGCAACTGTTCCAGAGGAAAGAAATTCTGACTTCTGAACAAGACTGCCAATTTCTTAGAGGCAGACTTAGCTATTTCCGTTGTGTGGGTTTCCCAAGACAGTGTGGATGTCACAGTAGTTGAATCAAGAGTTGGACGAGAGGAATGTTGTAGGATATTTTTGTTAGAGAAATGAGTAGAAATTGGGTCTTGCAAGCATGAAAACTACCCTTGTTACTGTCATAGTCTCAGTTTTTGATGATTTTTAAATCAAGTCATTTTAAATCAAGTTTTTTTTTAATTTTCCAAAAGAAGGAACAGAGAATTGGGCCAGGTGAGGGTATTCCCTCAAAGGCCCAGTCCTCTGTTCTTAACGCTACCTCGCTAATGCGGGAAATGGCGAATAGTTTGAAAATATATATATATATATATATATATATATATATATATATATATATATATATATATATATATATATATATATATATATATATATAAAGTTCTATAGGTTATTGTGTGGTCATAGTGGTATTAGATTTATAGTGCAGGTGGTAGGACGAACCTGGCTCTGCCTGGCTGGTCGTGACTGTACAAATCCTGGTGGTGGTGGTGTTGCCACAGTTGGCAATGCTGTACTTACGTAAGGTTAGGTCTGCTGTCATGGCCGACTTGACCTCCTGGTTTTTGAGGTACGAGTCTATAGCACGACGCTACCACTCTCAGTATGATCTCAAAATCCAGCCCGTCGCACCCAAGGGTCGCCTCGTTGTTCTCGAGGGTTGTACCATCGTTCTCATATGGTTGTGCTCGAGCCACGTACTCCCGGGCCACAAGGGAGTGACATGATGCGACGCCGTTCGTGGGGTGACGTGCGGCGTGTGGTGTGTACGTGTGTGTGGCGTCAGGAGGCCAGGTCTGTACGCAGGGCGGGTCGTGCATGACAGAGTGTTACCCACCTCTGCCACACCTGGATGGATAACATGAGGGTGATATGTCTTCCCATCCTGTGATGGAAATACTGATTGACATCTGTATATATACAGTTGCTATACAGTTAGTAATTTCTTCTCGATCGGTGATGATGTAGACGTTCTCACCCTGCCTTTGATAAGGAGACACAACGTACCTCCTCCTCGTCCCCTTCTGCCTCTTGGAAGTCCGGCAGAACTCCCCTCCCAGCTGTGGTCAGTCCATACAAACTGTAGGTCGGTAAGTTGCCTCATCACATCACCAGTGAAGCAGCGTCATAATGCGACCCGTAACGGAGAGGTGTTCATGCCAGACTTGGAGAACAGTTGATTTGGTATGACTCATCTCGCCACTCATAAGGACAATGAAGATGTCACCCTAGACGTTCGTTTGGATGAAATTGTTTAACTGTGGACACATCAGTTGGTGTTAAGACCAGCTTGCCCTCGTCAGGTCACCAATCTCTCGTCTTGTCCATTGTTACTGTGTGGTGATTATCCACTTGGTTACTAGTTCTAAACATGTGTGACGATCACATTTCAACGTGGCTACACCAACATTCTTGTGAATTATATAGATAGGAGATTGTCCATAACTGCACACTACTTTTTTCTTAATTGCTTGTGAATTAGTGTTTATAGTAAGTAATCAATGAAAGTTTAAACGTCTGAGGTTTTCGAAATTTTTTGAAAGCCTACAGAATCTGTTTATTTCGTACACATTCGATTATATATATATATATATATATATATATATATATATATATATATATATATATATATATATATATATATATATATATATACGTATATATATATATACGTATATATATGTATGAAGTCACGTATTGGTTTGTAAATTTGTTAAAGTTAGCCTAGTAAACCATGAACAGGTATGAGTAAAAGGTCCAGAGAAAACGTCGTGGCTGTGATGGGTAACTAAAATGTGGAAGTTTCAGGGGCTTGACTTTATTTTCTTTACCTTCTAAAAATTTCAAGACTGGGGTTGTATCTTTGAAATTTTCATTATTCATTTCAGGCAGATCCAAATTATTTACTTATTTGATTTATGTTTGGTAATTACCCTAAACCAAGTTCAAGGCTTTGCTTCTTGCACTTGCATGTGGCCTGCCGCTCTTATCTCTCATCAATTTGGATTTTCTGAAGTTAGATCATTTTGTATCTTGTTCCACGGTGGATGATTCATCTGATGTTCCTGGTGTCTGAGGGTTTTAACGTTAGGTTGTTGTCATTGTTTGAGTACTTCCACGTTTAAGGTTACGTACTGTGATGATGTACAGAATTTGTTGTCTGCTAAATAGTTTTGAAGGTAAGACGTGAGGGAATGAGGTCTGTTCTTCATCTGTTCCAGCACTACATCGTTGACGCGGGAAATGATAAACAAATATGAAAGAAAGAAGATGAAAAACTCTGCAGTGATGATACTGTTGGATCAGGTGTGAGGCAGTGTGGATAACATATTGTTCGTGAGGGAACCCCCGCGTCCTGGCCACAACTGTGTGATATGCCATGTCGCTCTTGTTCTCACACGCCATCACTAATGGTTTTCCTGTTTCTTTGTGGAGCTGCTGTTGTTATAACTGCTCATGTGACTTGCATATGTGGCTCCAGGGCAGAGATGTGCCGTGCCCTGGGTAGCTACACTCGGTGATTACCAACCGTACATCTGGTTCACTGGTGACCCATCTCACTCGTACACGCTGAGTGGGTAGAGGGCATCACTAAGCGTACACGGTGGAGGACATCTCACTGTAGTAGTGGACAAGTCAAGGATGAGGTGTGAGCATGGGGAGTAGGCAGTATATCTGGAAGTATGGTAGGCAGCAGGTGTGAGGTGGTGGGTGGTTGGGACCGATGCGGTTGGGCGGTGGTGATCGTTAGGATGGAGGCTGTGGTGGCAGGAGGGAGCCACGTCACCAGCCAGGTAACTACTTGTTCCGGTATGATTATTAAGCCTCAGATAGTGGGCGTGCGACCTCCCCTCACGCTGGCCACTCTCGTCCTATTGTTGTTTCATGGTCGTCCAGAGGAGTGTGGCAACGTGAACCATCCTCTGTTTTAGTCCTACCTGACACACTGTGCTGGCAGGATCCTGATGACTGCAGAACGTGCACGAAATTTTCCATGACTTCTTGACCTGTGGAAGACCTGAGTGTACAACGATGGATCGTGACTTACAACCATAAACATAAACCTGTGTAGTCCAGAGTGCTGTGTCCCCTGACGTCCGTGTATATTGTTAGCGAGGTGCGGCAGGAGAGGAGGCCGGACCGACATGTAACCTAGATAACATCATTGTGGTGGTGCTGTGTAAGGAAGCGACAGTGATACATCGTGGGCCAGGAGAGTGTGAGGGTGTTGCTGGAGGATCATGACGTACATGTATCGCCTGAGCGTGGGCTCCGGCTTCTGGGTGATCGACGACTCTCATATGATCCCCGTCGACGTCGACCCCTTCGAGTACGAGATCCAGCAGGTAAGTCGCGTCTCCTGGGGGATGGGGGACGCCAGCGGCCGTAGGTCCCAGGCTGCAGTCACCACCTGTTGCGGAGGGCGCCACCACCGGTCATCTGACCACCTGCCACGCTGGACGGACACACTTGCAGGTCTTGTTCTTTGTTGTGAGGTGTTCACCTAGAAGTGCCGGGGCAGACCAGTGGTTGTTGATGCATTGTGGTGTGTGGGATCCTTCAGGAGAGTCTGTGGTCATAAGTCATAACACGTCAATGCCCATAACTTGGAGTATGACACCTGTTAGGAAAATTATGTATGTGTTGGGATGATCATGCAGTGAGGCAGTATGTCTTCTTGTTTCCCAATCATTGTAGTGTTGGTATTATGGTTTGAGGACGTATATTTTATCATGACGGTAGGAACAGTAAGGGAAAGGTTATCAGTTCGCTGTTAGAAGATGCGGGACAACGTTCACTTCCTCTGTATTATTCTGGGATGCAATTAGTGTGGCATGTCATCTGGCAGCTGTGGGTAGTGTCTGGTGTGGTGACACTTTATCATGTTTGTGCTTCCTCACCATCGAGAGGAAGGCAAGATAAAGCTACTGCTGGTGTAGCGGCAGCGGCACCCATCGTTTGGTATCGCCCCTGGAGGAGCGTATGGGTTGGCCAGGAGCTTGGAGGGTGTTGACGCACGAGCCAGGGTTATCAGCGACTGATAACCTCAGACTGCGAGTGTGGAGCACTGCGTCCGGGCGGCACTTTTCTCCCGGCCGGAAATTGTCATTAAATTAGTTGTCCTGGCCAGTGGTGCTGGTTATCACTGTTACCCCGGGAAGACGCCGCTTATCTTGACCACGTACGTCAGTCATCCTGACGTCAGCCCTGGGGTGATGGTGTCTCCTGAGGTTGTTAACGTGTGTGGCATGATGATGGGAAGGCCGTGATGGGTGTGGTCATGCCAGTGGTCGGGGTACGGATGATGATACACTCCCCACACGAGGGTGAGGTGAGGCCGTGCACACTCGTCAGCTGAGGTAATGTGGATCATTACTACGGCTGTCGCTGGTGAGACGAACACAGATGATGATGTGTGGGTAACCCAGGCAGGGTTACTGTCCACCCCACCCAGGCTCATCCTGTCAAGCTAACACAGCTGCCATCACACTGAACCCAGCACAGCTGCGATAACAGAGTGTAACACAGCAAAGGTTACACTTGGCTGAACACACCTCGGTTAATTTGGGCCAAGAATGTCTGTAGACACTCAGTCCTGCTGCAACCAGCATCTTTAGTGAACTGATTAAACGATGAAAGTCTCCATATGGCAGTCATGCAACGATCCCTCTTAAAGTAACTTACCCAAGCTAATACTACCACGTAACCATGCACAACGTAACCTGGACCACGTAGTCATGCACAACGTAACCTGGACCACGTAGCCATGCACAACGTAACCTGGACCACGTAACCATGCACAACGTAACCTGGACCACGTAGTCATGCACAACGTAACCTGGACCACGTAGTCATGCACAACGTAACCTGGACCACGTAGTCATGCACAACGTAACCTGGACCACGTAGTCATGCACAACGTAACCTGGACCACGTAGTCATGCACAACGTAACCTGGACCACGTAGTCATGCACAACGTAACCTGGACCACGTAGTCATGCACAACGTAACCTGGACCACGTAGTCATGCACAACGTAACCTGGACCACGTAGTCATGCACAACGTAACCTGGACCACGTAACCATGCACAACGTAACCTGGACCACGTAGTCATGCACAACGTAACCTGGACCACGTAGCCATGCACAACGTAACCTGGACCACGTAGTCATGCACATCGTAACCTGGACCACGTAACCATGCACAACGTAACCTGGACCACGTAGTCATGCACAACGTAACCTGGACCACGTAACCATGCACAACGTAACCTGGACCACGTAGTCATGCACAACGTAACCTGGACCACGTAACCATGCACAACGTAACCTGGACCACGTAGCCATGCACAACGTAACCTGGACCACGTAGCCATGCACAACGTAACCTGGACCACGTAGTCATGCACAACGTAACCTGGACCACGTAGTCATGCACAACGTAACCTGGACCACGTAGCCATGCACAACGTAACCTGGACCACGTAGTCATGCACAACGTAACCTGGACCACGTAGTCATGCACAACGTAACCTGGACCACGTAGTCATGCACAACGTAACCTGGACCACGTAGTCATGCACAACGTAACCTGGACCACGTAGTCATGCACAACGTAACCTGGACCACGTAGCCATGCACAACGTAACCTGGACCACGTAGTCATGCACAACGTAACCTGGACCACGTAGTCATGCACAACGTAACCTGGACCACGTAGTCATGCACAACGTAACCTGGACCACGTAGTCATGCACAACGTAACCTGGACCACGTAGTCATGCACAACGTAACCTGGACCACGTAGTCATGCACAACGTAACCTGGACCACGTAGTCATGCACAACGTAACCTGGACCACGTAGTCATGCACAACGTAACCTGGACCACGTAGTCATGCACAACGTAACCTGGACCACGTAGTCATGCACAACGTAACCTGGACCACATTGTGTGCAGCAGCCAACTCTCACCTAACCGTAACGGATTATTTTTTTTTCTGGTATCACCTTCCTAGGTATTGTGTCGGCCACGTTCATCCTGTGAGCGGTAGCGTGCTAGGACTATACACGTCACAAAGTGTCTTTATCAGAACCCAGTAGCTATAACATTATGACATTACATGTTGTAAACTGGATACCTTACCCATAATGTTACTCATAACCTTACCCATAATGTTACTCATAACCTTACCCATAATGTTACTCATAACCTTACCCATAATGTTACTCATAACCTTACCCATAATGTTACTCATAACCCTACCCATAATGTTACTCATAACCTTACCCTTCTCTGCTCACATGTCAGTAGCAGTTACAGTTTGTATAACTTTCTATCCTGATGAATATATATTAAGGCATCTCAATTGTCGTTCATTTTTCATCAAAATAAAACTTTTGTTTTCGTGGTGAATAACGTCATTAGAAATTGATTTTTTTTATATTAGGGAAAATGATAATGAGATGAGGAAGTGTGTGGATGTGGGGCACTTCACATGGCTGTAATTGTGGCTATTGTTGTGAGGGACGAGTGACAATGGTTGGCAGGGCTGCTCCCCTGTCCCCGCTGGTCCGCCCCGACCTGCCACATACCTACACAACAGTGGTCATTATTTTTATGACCATTTTCCCCAGAGTGGATCAGTGATACGTACAGTACATGTGTGGATCAGTGATATGTACAGTACATGTGTGGATCAGTGATATGTACAGTACATGTATGGATCAGTGATATGTACAGTACATGTATGGATCAGTAATAGGTACAGTACATGTGTGGATCGGTAATAGGTACAGTACATGTGTAGATCAGTAATAGGTAAAGTACATGTGTAGATCAGTAATAGGTACAGTACATGTGTGGATCAGTAATAGGTACAGTACATGTGTAGATCAGTAATAGGTAAAGTACATGTGTAGATCAGTAATAGGTACAGTACATGTGTCAGTCCTGTGGTAACCCACTGTTCTCTGGTTTTATCGTAATTAAACTTAGGTTTTTGATTTGTCTGGACTTTCCTTCATGGCTTCCTTTGGTTGGCACGACTTTCGTGGTCACCAGTATTCATGCATGTATCAGTCATGACTTGATTTTGTATATCTCGGGAGTAAAGAATGATGGTTGAGTCTGTATCAGAAGATGAATGATTCATCTTACCTTCCTGCCTGTCTAGTTATTCTTCCTTGTGTATCTATAACAATGACTGTCGCCTGATCAGGGAGGCTCCTGACTCAACCATATCTGTATGTTTGACAGCCAGACTGGAATGGAGCCAGCATCTCCACGTTCCTCACCCACCTGTTCAGTCATCTCCCAGCATCTCCACGTTCTCCATCCACCTGTTCAGTCATCTCCCAGCATCTCCACGTTCCCCACCCACCTGTGCAGTCATCTCTCATGGTGTAGGAACCACGAGTTTGTCTCTATCAGTTCTTTCCTCTTTCGAAAAGCCACCATTTTTTCCCCCTCTTCCTTCATTTTGTCCATAATGCTGAGGAATCCAACTTTCCTTCTTTTATTTTGTTCCTCTTGAAAGGTTCAACTTGTCTCTGCCATCTCCTCCTCCTGCCCTCACACTGCTTCAGCCCCCGGTGATGGCCGTCGTAGCTTTACCTCCCTGTGTCTCACTCAACTTCGTTCTTCTGTTCTACTGGTCATCAAGTTCTTCGTCATCACGATCATTTGTTGATCTGTACATGGCGTAATTATAGTCTGTATTTTTCGATTGGTTATCTTACCATAATTATCCGATCAGATACGCCTGTTATCTCCCCTAGTGTTGGTTTTATCACTGTCAGCTCAGCTCTGAATAATCAGCTCTCTTGTAGATAACTCTGAAATTATCCTTGAGAAAGTAGTCACATCTCGGCCATCTGACTTCCGACAACACCGTGACGTCAGTGTTCAGCCCTTTCATTCCCTGGTCGTCGTCCAGCTTGCCTGGTCTGGTAGTCGTCGTCCAGCTTGCCTGGTCTGGTAGTCGTCGTCCAGCTTGCCTGGTCTGGTAGTCGTCGTCCAGCTTGCCTGGTCTGGTAGTCGTGCTGACATATCCTCCTCCCCTGGTGAGCGCCGCCCGGGTATTCACTAACTAGAAGTTCCGTCTACGTTATTTAACTTCATTTCTCGCATTTATGTAGGTCCAGGAAGTTATCAAGGATTGTATATTGTTCCCCAGTACTTTCCTCACCAAACTTCCAGCTAACTATACCACCGTTTAACACTAAGGAACTCCTACAGTTGCCTCCTGAAGAAGTCACATAACCTCACATTAGGATAAATATGGATTGTAAATGATCTTGATGTTTATAATGAGGAAGGTGGAGGTGGCTGGAGTCGGGGAGGCAGGTGATGATAGGTGAGCCTGGGTGTGGAGGGTATGCACCTGCTGAGGTCGACCTGTTCCCACCCCTCCGTCCTAAAGTGTGTACAGATGCTTCTTGAACGTGATCATTGTGTTGTGGTAATGGTTAGTTTGGTGTATAGCATCACATGTTGTTGGTCGTGTGTGCGTGGCTGCCTGAGTGTCGTGCCGTGTTGTGTTAGTGTCGCAGACGCAGATGGTGGTGGACCACGTGTTTACGAGAGCCAGAACACCAAGTTGTGTTGACCTTGAGTCCTGTGTTGGTCATGGGATGAGCTTCGAACACAGGAACACCCACCCTCCCGTGTTTACTAACCCTGGCCCCTGGTGGGATTGGTACCAGCCACAATATCATGTCTGCCTTCCTCCTCCTCCTTCCTCTCTCCCTCTCTTCTTTTTACATCACTTCTCTCACGGTAGCAACCTTCCTCCTCTTCTATCTTAATCTTACGTACTTTTGATGTTATGACGTGTCATAAACCCAGCCTTGTTGTTATCCTGGGTGTGCGGCCTCTCAGTATTAAGTAAAGTAGTTTCTGAGGTATTTTGTTTATATTGTAAAATAATGGTTATTGTGGACATTTTTTTTTTTTTGAAAGAAGGACACTGCCGTACTCAGAGGATCGTGGAAGTGTTTGTTTCATCTTTTCAGATGAGTTTTCTTGCTTTACGTCTTGCTGCTCCATCTGGTTGCTCACGACAGTAAAAGTTGGACTCTAAGTAACATCACTCGAGTGGCACGTTTGTTGTAATTGCTGAAGAGGACCAGGAGCAATGTGGCAGGAGCAGGCGGGGTAACACCAGCGTCCAGACGTGTTGTGGCGGCTTGAGTAGCCTTTAAGAGGTGAAGCTGTGGCCTCAGGGCATCGGGGACGTCTTGTGGGTGCCTGACCAGCTTATAATTAAACACTTGTACTGTGCGACGAGGGAGTTCTCCACTCGTGAGGCCACATCTTGTGAACTCTGTTTATAATCATACAACTTTATGAACTTGTCAACACAAACAACATTCAGTTTCATCACTCTAGCTGATACCATTCATCCTCAGCCAGCCTACTATAAAAGTACCTCTGAACTTCCTTACCAACTAGTTCATTGCTTGCCAAGACCAATGGTCGCTCTTTTGTTTGTCAACGAAATGTTGACTGCGGAAGTTGTCAAAATTATTGATGAATTCGTACGATGTGTTTAGATCTTCCTTTACTCTTCATTTTTCGATGATGGTCTGTTTTATGGCTTCTAACCCCCCTTAACTCGGCTGTCGCCAGCAAGATGTTTGTCGCCCTCCTTCGTACCTGCTCTCATTAAATCTGGCGAGGGTGTGGCCAGAGATGTGTGGTCACTGTGTTGGCTCCGTTGTAGTGTTGTTGGTCCAGACGTGTTACAGTCCCCTGGGTCCACCAGCACTCTGCCCTCACCAGCGCACTCACCGAATCTCACTACAAGTAGCAGATATTACGTCTCGCTAGTGATCTCAGAAATTAGATAGAGATTAACTCGTTTGATTACTGTTACCAGAGTATACCTGGGGAATGTTGCATCCATTGTTAGGGGATCACGAAGATAAGAGAACATATTATATGTAAGCAGGTTGAGGTCAGCGTCCGGTGCTCGCCTACGCCTGTGACGCATGTCCTTGTGTTTATCTGGCGTACAGGAAACGTGACAATGGTAGATGCAATCACGAGTATCCCGAGGTAACATATTACTGCTTCTTGAGGGAATAAGGCGAGTCTCTGGTGGTTGTGGACAGTTGTTACTCATGATGTCAGGCTGGGCGCCACACTCACCCATCACCTCCAGCATGTCAACATACCCTCCAGTTTTTCACTGCACCGTCCACACGTGCATTAACAAATATTTCTCACTCTGCTTTTGTATATCTTCATTATGGTTGTATGTTTGTATGTACGTAAGTATTCATTATGGTTGTATGTTTGTATGTGTTGATTAGTATTCATAATGGTTGTATAATGTGTATTGGATCCATAGTATTCATCAGTAATATGTACCTGTGTTAGTTGCATAAGATTATTTAGGTTAATGGGTCAGGTCAGAGAAGTGTGGGTGGAAGCGGAGATGGTGTTGAAGTAGTGGTGAGCAGCGTGCCAGGTTAGTTGTGTACACTGGTGCTACTGGTAGGGATGAACCACCAGGGGTCAGGGACACCACTGTGGGGTAATTATGTCCTGGCTTTATAACCCTGGTAGGCACGGGAAGTGGTGGCTCCAACTGGTGGCACTGCCGGATCAGTGATGGCACTCTCCTCTCACTGGAATTTTGAATGTCCGCGCACGAAAACCTGGATGGCTGACGGTATGTGTACAGTGGTTGATGGGTACATGGCTGACGGTATGTGTACAGTGGTTGATGGGTACATGGCTGACGGTATGTGTACAGTGGTTGATGGGTACATGGCTGACGGTATGTGTACAGTAGTTGATGGGTACATGCTCTGTACAAACCTCGACTGACGCCATCGGTGGGAAACCAGCAATATAAAGCTTATCTGTGGAGTGTTATCAGTGGTGGAAAGTAAGACACGGTAGCCGGCTCCGTCTCCTGGTGTCTCCCTCCTCACCCTCCTGCCTGGCTGGCAGGAGTCCAGGGAACAGGGGCAGGACGACCTGGGTCAGGCTGAGGGGCAGGACGACCTGGGTCAGGCTGAGGGGCAGGACGACCTGGATTATACAGAAGGACAAGACGACCCGGTACACAGAGGAGAGTGGAGCAAGAGCTGGGTTGAGCCATGAGGCAAAATCCCCTGCTTGCTTCCTACAGCGACCTTTGTCCATTCTTTGATATCCTGTTGAATAATATCCTGACCTGCTATGTGATATCCTACCTTTATGTCTTCCATGCTAGCTAGTGTTTGTGGTCTGTAGTGAAGGTTGTGATGACAGACGATCCATACTCAACCCTTTGCCCTCCAAGAGTCACTGTGGTACCTTGTTTTTGTTAACCTGATGAAAATTTGTCTTTGACAACTGTGGTAGCAAGTGTGGTGGTACAGGACCCAGCTCAGCACGTGGGGATCCTGTGTGGTGCGGAGCGTACAACCGCACACTGTGTGTGTGGGTGGGTGGTAGAGACAGTGGTGTTGGCCCTCTGCTCAGAGGCCCATGTTAACCCCACAAATTGTACAGTATTATTGTTGTATGTGATGACGTAAGCCTACCTACCAGACACCTTGTCACGCTCCGTCTTCCACCTGTACTCTGACTTGCCCTCATCATAACCATCCACTATATATATATATATATATATATATATATATATATATATATATATATATATATATATATATATATATATATATATATATATATATATATATATATATATATATATCACATGTAACTACTGGATGGTTTACTGATACTGCTACTACCACTACCACGACTATTATTATTAATAGTATTATTATTATTATTATTATTATTATTATTATTATTATTATTATTATTATTATTATTATTATTATTGTTATTATTATTATTATCATTATTATTGCTGTTGTTATTATTATTGGACCTACTATTGTGAGGAAGATAACAACAGGTACAGTACAAGATACAAACTTCATCACTACATCTCAGGTCAACCACATCAAGGTCACCAACTGTTATGTGGCTATCTTGTAGTTTGGTTTGGATATTGATTAGCTTATTTTTCGTGTTATGACTTCGGCTGTTGAATTGTGGGAAACCTCAGATGTACGCACATGTTCGAAACAAAGACAGTTATGCTAACATACATGTTTGAAGCAAAGACAGTTATGCTAACATACATGTTTGAAGCAAAGACAGTTATGCTAACATACATGTTATGACAAGTAAATGTGGTTATTAGCAATGTTTTCTCGTGATATTTAAGTCCTGGAGGAACATCAGGCACCTCTTCTCCTTATAATTGATGTTCCAACCGGCGCCTGGGTTACTGCCTTTTATGCAGGTGTGGCCATGTAGAAGGTATGAGGAGTAGGTCGAGAATATATACAAGATTACACTTGATGGTACACAGAGAAGTGGACCAGGGCAGTGATGGCTGGGGACACCAACTGACACACTATGATGAGGGCCATGGGTGGTGGAGATCGTGAGGTTAGACTGAGTGGGGATCGATGTTATATTTTGTACATGGATGTGGTCTTGACGACGAATCATATTAGTGGGTCACAGTAAGAATTATGAGACACAATGTTGGGTGACGTAGTGCATGTGTTTACTTCATCATACTGGCTCATGTGTGTACTGTTTACTGATTACTAAACCTCGACTGACGTCATCCATCATATTATTATTATTGTTATCATTATTGTTATTATTATTATTATCATTATTATTATTATCATTATTATTATTATTATTATCATTATTATTATTATTATTATTATTATTATTATTATTATTATTATTATTATTATTAGTAGTAGTAGTAGTAGTAGTAGTAGTAGTAGTATTTATAAGTTTCTTTATATTTCGTAATTCATTTTGTTAATATTATTAAAGTGTTGCTCCTTCCATCGTCGAGTCAGATTATGTGTGTGTGTGTGTGTGTGTGTGTGTGTGTGTGTGTGTGTGTCTGTGTGTGTGTGTGTGTGTGTGTGTGTGTGTGTGTGTGTGTGTGTGTGTCTGTGTGTGTGTGTGTGTGTGTGTGTGTGTGTGTGTGTGTGTGTGTGTGTGTGTGTGTGTGTGTGTGTGAGAAACCTTTATATACCTTGAGTGTGTCAGTATGATGGCTCCTCGCACCACCTCCTTCACCCTGGCCCTCACACCATCACCTCCTGGCCAAGCTAATCTCCATGGTATAGTTATCTATACGTGACGTCAGCGGTGGTGGTGTGGTGTGGGGGCAGTGCCACATATATAGGGTGTGGCGTGCCCCAGGGCGACAGTGTGCGGCGGGTACCCGAGCAATGAGTGAGTGCTACCTCTGTGGCGATAGTGGCGGGTGTTGGCTTGTGGTGGTGATGCTGTGGTAACCTGTGTGGTCAGCTTGTGTGCTATGTGGTGCTGCTGGTACAACGGTACGATGCTTGACCACGAGTGTTCAACCTCAGGGTATGATGGCCAGGCAGGCGTTTGACCTAACCGGTAAGGGTCTGGTTAAAGAGGTTTAGACGACCCATCCAGACAACTACCTCCCGTGTGTGACCTCCTGAGGGTGACCTGCTGACTGGCCCAGTGTGTGTGGTGTTGTAACGCATGATGGATGGCTATTATTGTGCTAGGTAAACATCTGTCATCATCTTTGTTTATCAAACAGTTTACTAATACTGTTTGCCCTGACGATAGTACATCTCTCATTTTGCAGTATTATCACCCCGGAGGACACCTCCGTATCGTCATACTAGACAGAGTTATGATGTATGAATATGTTTAGCTTTAGTAGGTGTGTGTGTGTGTGTGTGTGTGTGTGTGTGTGTGTAGCAGTTATGGGTGAGTGGTACACGTCTGGACACCACAGCGGCCACCACAGGCGAGCCCCTGCCACACATAAGCTGCCACAGTGACGAGGATGGTGGTGACCATGATGGTTGTAGTGATGATGATGGTCAGGATCATAGCTACAGTGACGAGGATGGTGGTCAGGTTCTTGGTTACAGTGAGCAAGATGGTGGCCGCCCTGTGGGTGGTGGTGACGATGATGGCTACAGTGAGGCAGATGATGCTGGCGACGATGATGTCCCTAGTGGTAGATGCCCTACGTGGCGGAGACGACATCTACAGTGAGTGTCATGGTGATACGAGTGAGCAAACTGGTGACACATGAGGATGATGACACATGAGGATGGTGACACGATGAGGATGATGACACATGAGGATGATGACACATGAGGATGATGGTGGGGAGATGGCTGGTGAGTGTGAACAGTGATCATGAAGTGGTGGTGTGGCCCGTGCCTCACTCATTACGGCACCGCGTCAAGCAAAGAAAAGATTTCAAGATAAGATATTGTCGGCGGTGAGGTGCCGGAAATTGTGGCCACAAGTGTTGCATCACGCGAGGCTGTCAGCGCAGGTGGCCATCTGGCCTGGCACACCGCGGGGTTCACAGTCGTGGACACGGTGGGGGCCATCCAGGTAAGTAGGCCAAGGCCACCTCCCACAACCCTTGCACTAAGGGCCTCTTCACGTACTAGGATGGTGCCACACGGAGGCCTGCCCTCACACTGGGCCACACCTGGCCCTCGGGGCCTGCCCTCACACTGGGCCACACCTGGCCCTCGGGGCCTGCCCCCACACTGGGCCACACCTGGCCCTCGGGGCCTGCCCCCACACTGGGCCACACCTGGCCCTCGGGGCCTGCCCCCACACTGGGCCACACCTGGCCCGCAGGCCAAGGGTCGTCCTCAGACTGGTTCTGTATTTACCACGAGGAAACGAGGGTGTTAAGGGGTTGACGGTTCATCTAGAACGGGTTGTGACGCTGGTTTTGGATGAAGGGTTGTGACGGGTTGTGACGATGGGTCATGATAAAGGGCTGTAACGGGTTGTGACGGGGGGAGGGTCTGGGTGAAGGGTTGTGACGGGTTGTGTCGGGTCGTGACAGTGGGTCTAGATGACATGGTGTGACTAGGTGATGATGTAACGAACAATGATAGTGGTGTTGTAAAAGTTGTGGTGTGATATCTCCTCATGTTGTAACAGTGCGGCTTTATCTGGGGCGCTGTTGGACAGAGGGAACAATTGTGACATACCACCAGAGACGTTACCACGTGTTATGACGTGAGCCACGTGTGTGGTGGTGGTGGGTGATGTGAGGTGTGTCAGCCATGCCAGGTATGAGCCGTGGCATCAGCGGGTCACCTGGTGATTGCTTTATGACCCACGCTGCTCCAGACTGCAGTCGACCTTCTTCAGGCGGAATCTGTCCTCGGGTTTTACGTGCACATGTCTGGTGTACGACAATGCTGGCGTGTAGAGTGACATACTGGTGTGTGGTGGTGGCGGCACGTTTCCATTGTGCCACTGGCGGAGGACACACCTGGCGGAACACTGTGTTAGGTTGAGGATTTGTGTGATGCACGGTCGTGTCGCTCCACCCTGAACACTGTCTAATGTAGGTCATCATAACAGACATGGCAGAGTAATGCCACTGACAGTCCAGAGAGAGAGAGAGAGAGAGAGAGAGAGAGAGAGAGAGAGAGAGAGAGAGAGAGGGAGAGAGAGAGAGTTAAGGTTGTGGTCAGTTGTAGGTAGGTGTAGACCATGTAGTATGGTGGGTGACTCATGTTGTACGTGTCGTAGGTCACCGTGGTAGAGGCTGTTGACAGCCAGGTGCTGTATTATTGTTTCTTCTACATAATACAAGTACGCACCCTGCCTGTAATACACACACATTAATACAGCTACGCACCCTACCTGTAACACAGTAAAAAAGCTACGTACCCTACCTGTAACACAGTAATACAGCTACGCACCCTACCTGTAACACAGTAATACAGCTACGCACCCTACCTGTAACACAGTAATACAGCTACGCACCCTACCTGTAACACAGTAATACAGCTACGCACCCTACCTGTAACACAGTAATACAGCTACGCACCATACCTGTAACACACAGTAATACAGCTACGCACCCTACCTGTAACACAGTAATACAGCTACGCACCCTACCTGTAACACAGTAATACAGCTACGCACCCTACCTGTAACACAGTAATACAGCTACGCACCCTACCTGTAACGCAGTAATACAGCTACGCATCCTACCTGTAACACAGTAATACAGCTACGCACTATACCTGTAACACACAGTAATACAGCTACGCACCATACCTGTAACACACAGTAATACAGCTACGCACCCCACCTGTAACACAGTAATACAGCTACGCACCCTACCTGTAACACAGTAATACAGCTACACACCCTACCTGTAACACAGTAATACAGCTACGCACCATACCTGTAACACAGTAATACAGCTACGCACCCTACCTGTAACACAGTAATACAGCTACGCACCCTACCTGTAACACACAGTAATACAGCTACGCACCCTACCTGTAATACACACACAGTAATCACAACGTAGGCGAAATAAATTTTTGATAACAGATGTATGAATAAATGTTAGTGTTGGTGGAGGAGGATGTGAGAGTGGAAGTGTGATGCAGGTGAGGAGAGGTGAGGCAGGAGGTGCGCCCCGGAACATGACCTGCGAGAAATGTAAAGGAGACGGAAGCTCTCTGTATTACCTCATCTGCGTCAGGAAACTTGAGGGAACGTATGGTATGTGGACGGTACAAGGTCACGTGTCGGGAAGGAGGGTAGTGGAGCTGAGAAGACTGGCGCGGTATGTGTGGGTCGTGCCCGCTGGAGGACTTGTGTTACACACACACACACACACACACACACACACACACACACACACACACACACACACAAACACACACACACACACACACACATACATACACTCCTCTCTCTCTCTCTCTCTCTCTCTCTCTCTCTCTCTCTCTCTCTCTCTCTCTCTCTCTCTCTCTCTCTCTCTCTCTCTCTCTCTCTCTCTCTCTCTCTCTCTCTCTCTCTCTCTCTCTCTCTCGTCACATACTTTCTACAAAAGACGTCATGTGTTACGAGCTTCTCAGGAGGTTTGTGTAAGAGAGTGATGAGCTAAGAGGAAAGGGAAGCCTGGGCAGACTGTGTGTAACTTGAGTGCCAGAAAACATTTGACGCCATGCAACATGGGAGTCTGGTTCAGAAGTTTGAATATCAGGCTACAATAACGGGAAGACTCCTCCTGTTAGTGGGAGGGAACGTGGCACGCCTGCCAGAGGAGCCTTCTTGTAATGTGTGGAAGTCACCAGTGGAGTGCCCCAGGGTGAAGTTCTAGCACCGTTGCTCCTCTTGATCTATGTGAATGTCTTGCCTGAATATGTTTTCAGTTGATGCAAAAGTCCTGAAGGAAATGAAAAACGAGGAGGATTGCATCACCTTACAAGGGGACCTGAATAGACTTCAAAGTTAGTCTGGTACATGATTGATGAATGTCAACCCATGTACTTGTAATGAGGATGGGACATACTGAAATATGGCTGCAATATGAATATTATTTTACAGGAAATAAACTTCAGGATTTTGTATATAAAAAGGACTTGAGAGTCAACATGGTTCCCAAAGCGTCAGCAAAGTCCTACATTAGGATAGCGGTGAAGTAGACAAACCTTTTGGCAAATATCAGAATAGCTGTCAAGTATATGGATAGAGCCAGCCAGACCGAGAATATGTTTCTCAAATTTTGTCTTCACTCTAAAGAAGCAGATAAAGCTAATAGAGAAGGTCCAGAGAAGGGCAACAAAGATGGTATTACAATTAAGAGCTAAGTTATAGGGAAAGACTAAAGGCTTTGATTTGACCACTTTGGAAGAGAGAAGAGAGCAGTGTGATCACAACATTTTAGTTTTCAAAACAGATCAGTGACGTGGGTGCGAATACTTGTAGAGAGAGGCAAGGATAGAGCAACTAGAGGACGCCATATGAAATTAAGCAAGAAAATTGTTAACTAGTGTAGAGAACTACTTTTGTAGTATTAGACTGATGGATGAATGCGATACAATAAATGAAATGAGGGCATGGTTAATGTAGGCAGCATGCATGAACTTATCTTGTATGATAGGAGAGAATGTTCAAGAGATGGAGCCACTATGTAATACGAATGGGCAATTACTCATCGGTAATTACTCGTCTGCCTCGTGCCTTTATCTTCACTATAATCAGCTGGTTGTATGGTGGCAACTTGTCATGAACCAACCAGGGAATACGCAAACTTTCACCTTCAAACAACAAATTGCTGTTGTCTTGTAGTGTGTGTGTGTGTGTGTGTGTGTGTGTGTGTGTAGCGTGAATACTGTAGGACGGTAGATGAAGGGTCACAGTGCGTGTAGTATGTTAATGATGGTGTTGTTAGTGGCTGGAGAACCAGGTCGAGGTGCATTATTTTCTTGTTGGCAGGAAGAACTGGGTCAGCTGTGGTACCTGGCCGCCTGGCCGTCATCATGACCACACTCACGCTCCGGGACACTTGTAACTCGTGTCACTACACGGAACCAGGCAGGCCAGGGGTGCACACCAGGTTAAGGTGAACACGTAGGTTCACGGCAGGGGTCAGGGAGTGTGTATAAAGCAGTTGCCATACAGTTACCCAACTATTACCAATACATAGAAACTGTTAACACAACAAATGTGTCGCTCGTGTTCTCTCGGTGAGAAAGTACTTCGTTATTAAGACGTTTCGTAAGTCGTCTTGGACCAGAAATGTGGTCCAGTTATGTGTGACTTTGTGAGGTTGTATTGATTTATATAATGTGAAGCCATGTTCATGGTGGCGGGTCACGCAGGCAGGTTAGGTTGACCTGCTTCCTGTGGCTGCCCTCTGTATGGGTGGGGGTCGGAGTTTGTATGTGATAGGTTTGTTCGTCCACAGTTTTTTTTAATAATGATCTACAGTTAATATTGACACGTGTGGACATGAACCTGTACCATGAACACACACACACACACACACACACACACACACACACACAGTGAACCCTCAGGAATCTTTTTCCCTCAGTGTTTCCTGCCGTTGGTGTCAGCAGCTGTGGTTGTCTTCCTGCTTGTGGTGAGGCGCCCTCCAACCTCCCCCGCCCCGGTGATAAGTCAGTGCCACCCAGTTTGATTACACTTGTCTTCCCAGGACGAGTGTGTTCCTCTCAGTCCCAGGTTCAGGTTGGTTCACCCGGTGTTGTTAACGTTTCCTTCCCAGGATGGTGGTGTTCACCGCCGCCAGCATGTACCTCCTGCAGTTGGCTCAGGTCGTCTTCCGCGTGGCCCCTACCCCTACCTCTCCTCCTCCTCCTCAGCCCCCAGGCTCTCCTGCACCCTGTAGGTTGCCGCCGCGTCTCTGGTAGGAAGTGTGGCACATGTTTTATTGCCAGAAAGTTTCGTCTCAGGAGTCGCCACGACCTAGCTGGGCGGTTGTGAGGCGGGGAGCCAGCCGCCAGCCTCTCCCTGTCACGGATGAGCTTACCTTCATGTGTTGTAGTTAGTATTGGTCGTTCATCTGTTGTTTATATTTTGTTTGCATCACATGACATAGCTTGGCTGGGACGAGGCGAGTGAGCGTATACTTGTACAGACTTTCTGTATGGGTAGCGGAGGCTGTGAGGGGTGGGCCTGGAGGTGTAGAAAGTGTTGCCCCTGGCCCAGCCTATCCATGGGGAACCTGCCGTTGTTGCCTTACGTCTGCTGGCTATGTTGCGTCTGCAAGCTGGAGGTTCTGAGGTTCACGTGGGGAAGGAGGCGACGGGAAGGGCGTCAGGTGACGTGACGTGGACCACCAGCCCGTGCGCTCCCGCCCCTCACACACTCTCTCTTACCTCCTGATGTGCACCTTGTGTCCTGCCACCCTCCCCTTCTGGACAATATGTCCCGCCACCCACCCCTCCTGGACATTTTGTCCTGCCACCCACCCCTCCTGGACATGGTGTCCTGCCACCCACCCCTCCTGGACATGGTGTCCTGCCACCCACCCCTCCTGGACATGGTGCCCTGCCACCCTCCCCTTCTGGACAATATGTCCCGCCACCCACCCCTCCTGGACATGGTGTCGCGCCACCCACCCCTCCTGGACATGGTGTCCTGCCACCCACCCCTCCTGGACATGGTGTCGCGCCACCCGCCACGTCTGCACCAATCAGCTCTTCATCTAGGAGCAACGAATGTATTGTGACGTTAAATGTTACATCATTGCATTTCATATAACTGTTCAAGCTTCTTCGAAACCCCAGTCCAGTCTCCTTATGTATGAGCAGAGACCTCTGGTGGGGGAGGCTTCACCACCCTCCACGTTCATTCCACTCTCAACGACCCCATCCATGCAGTGTTTCCTCGCTGAGGGTTTTTCCTCCACGTCATGCTACACCCGGAAGAGCAAATACACATAAATCCCACTTGTGTGGTAGCCAGCGAGTCCCGTGTGGCGTGTCCTGCAGGGCGCGAGACAAAGGCAGGCGGAGCCTCGTCGCACTGGTCTCTTCCATGAGAGGTTGACCGAGATATGTTAGTTAGCTAGCAAGCTGGGCGGCTAAGCAGCCGGCTAACGAGGCAAGCTAGTCGTTAGCTTGGAAGCCAGAAGGGTGTCCACCAAGCTAGTCAACACCATCCACCCTACCAGCAAGATGTAGTCTGAATTTATAGCTATATATATATATATATATATATATATATATATATATATATATATATATATATATATATATATATATATATATATCGTATAAAGTGGAAGGAATGGTGAGTGTGGGTTGTGACCTTGTTCCCCCGCCTCCTTCAGTGTGGAGTGTGAATTACCTTGATGGGGTGTGAGGGTCAGGTTGTGAATAGCCTGAGAAAGGGAAGGTCTGGGGCTTTTGATGGACTGGTTATGAGCCGAGTAGAGTGGTCGTCGTGCAGGCAGGCAGACGTTGGTGTGGGATAATCGATCCACGACGTTTGTCTGGTTATCCTGATGGATCACTACACGTCACAGTAGTCCACCAGAACTGGGCATGTCAGGGAGACGCCCACGTGAAGGGCTCATGGCCGAGGGACATGAGTGTCATCATCAGTTCATGGTCGATCCTTCACCATAGTGACCTTTCCACTCTACCTACACGTCACGGGCGGCGAGCCTGACCCGCCGAGTGGCAGAGGTTTGCTGGCCAGGCACTGCAGGTGTTGACAGTGATGCAAGTGTCGGTGCTCACTTGGCACTGGTGAGGGTGGGGGCCGGGCGGCCTCCCGGGCTACTCGTGGATCATCCCGCGCCACGTGATGGCGTGTTTATACCCTAGATTTCTTTCTTAATTCTTCCGCAGCTCAGGAATGACCCGCTCATCATCTCAACTGAAGATGGAGGAGAGGAGGTACACAAGCCGCCCCTCCCTATGTAGCATGCAGGTAGGGTGGTTGCTTCCTCGTGTTTGGTAATGGTTGTGTGGTACAGTAAGGGTACAACAGTGATGGGATGTGGGAGGTGGTGGTGTGAGCAGTTGTGGAATGCCGGTGTTGCGTTCAGTGGAGGAAGGTTGTGACGTGAGGTGACGATCTTGAAAGAACAGACGAGTAATATCGGGATATCGGCTGGTAGAGGATCGTGGCTTGAGGAATGATGCATCACCTTGTGGTATGATGGACGTGTCATGGATGGCAGTTGGTTGGTAGGAGGAGAGTGTGTGGCACGGACGGCTGGCGGTGGGTGGCACAGGAGCTGCTAGTGTCATAGAGAAGTCTCGCGAGGTTTGCGACCGCTGGCACATGCATTTATTATGCCCGTCGCCACATTTATTGGACCCACTGGTTTCTGCTCTGCACGGCAGCAGCAGCTCTTAACTGCTGAGGAGCCACACACTGTCATGGCAGCAGTAAATCTCAGCTCTCTCTCTCTCTTACACACACACACACACACACACACACACACACACACACACACACACACACACACACAAACTTGTGCCTGACCGTCATGGATGTCCCTGGAGGACGGGTGGGTGTTCATGATGGGTCAGTGTTGGGCGGGTCACCACTAGTACTACGAGCAGCCAGGCGCCTCGTTCATCAGGACTCTCGCTTGTCTTTCTAAGTCGACCGTCGAGGCAGCCAGTGTAGTGGACCTGGCCTCGTGTGGGTGGGCATGAGAGTGAGGGCATGTGTGTGGTGCTTCCTCAACAAGGGGTCACCAGTCCTGCTCTTCTTCCTTGTCAGGTCACCAGTCCCGCCCTGGGGGGAGTCGTGGCCGGGGTTGGGACATGTGTCAGGGACTCACATTGTGTAGTGTAGGTAGAGCACAAGCAGCCACCGCCGTGACCCACCTGCAGCTAGACACTTTGACGGAACTCTGTATGACCGTCAGTAGGTCTGTAATGGTGCTGTACAAGATGGTCGGTCCTCCACACACCATGGTCTTGCCTCTCCTCTGGGCCAGACGGTGTTTCCTGCTGGTATTTATGAAGCTGCTACAGATCTGGGCCGGCGGCACACTGTATGTAAAACATATCAAGAAGCATTGCCGGCCCCGCCGTACCCTCGTGACCAGCTTCCCTCTCTCCGCCAGATCATGAGCATCGACGTGCTCCTCCTGCCGCCAGCTGGGAGGTGGTCATGCCCACTCCACGGTACCTGCAACAGAACATTTTGTTCTCTTCAAGTGTACAGATATTTGGTTTGTGATCATCAAACGAAAACTTCAAGAAGCGTTGATCCAGTACGTGAATGTTGGTAGGTCCAGGTTGGCAGCACTGTGGTCACTGTGCGGAGGAGGCGGGACGTCCTGCCTGAAGACAGCAGCTCTGGTACAGAACAATGGGTTCGTCCACTTTAAGCTACCGTAGATCTACTGCTGGATCCTCACACACACACAAGGTCACTGGGTCAGGGGCAGGATCAGGACGCGCATTAAGTACAAGGTAGACTGTTATTCAACCGCCATACCCCCCCCCCCCCCTCCATGTATTCCGGAAATGATAGGTGGTTTTCATATCCAGCGAGCGATAAGGAGATACATCTTGATAACATGATATCTGGCAGCGATAGTGTGCCTCTGGATACGTCCTTCATCTCCACTGCTGCCACGAATCTGTGGGCGCCACCAGCAGGAGGAACGGCTAGGGCGGGGTGGTCTGGGTAAGTCTAGCCAGCCTTCATCTCCAGTGTTGCCAGCCATAGCGACTACCATGAATGTTGGGATGATGTTGACACATGTACGGCCGCTAAACTGACCCACTTCTGGCACCGTACTCCACCGCCAGTTACCGGCTCCCCTCACATGATGGTTGACAGGTCCATGTTGGGCCGCTCTTGTGATATAGTGTGTGTGTGTGTGTGTGTGTGTGTGTGTGTGTGTGTGTGTGTATGATGATATCAACAAAACGTACGTATGTTTCCACAAGTGTTTCTAGCAGGTGTAGATAGTAACCTAGCTAGGAGTAATACCGGAAAGTGGTGAAGATTTGTGGCAGATGTTGTAGTTATAAAACTAAGTGGAACACTCACACATACAGTGAGACGCATACAAACATACCCACATATTCATGCAGAGGCCCATCATTATATGTCGGGACAGTTTAAGAACAACTTTTGTAAGATTCTTTTTCACGCTCCCAGACAGAGATAGGACGGTGGGTGTAGGCAGATGTGTAGCGAGGTTATAATGTAATCCCACTATGTGGTGACAGTCTTACGTACATAAACGTAACAAGAGTAAGTTAAGATTACATTACACACTGTATGGCCCACCAACAGTAGTGAACTCGAGCGGGTTAATACCGTAGAGTGTTGAGGAGCGGGTCGCTGTATGGGTGGACGCCACGCACCATCAACTGGCCAGTCAGGGCGGCAAACACTTGCCACAATTATGTTGTTGCTGTTACGCGGCTTCTGTATACCATGACCACACTGCCTCTACATCAGAACTATGTTATGTCTTCCTTATAGTGTTGATTGTGAAGTAAGTTGTTGTATGAAATCCTTACACGATGTATGAGTTTGTGTCTAGTGAAGTGTATAATGTTTACTATGTAGGAGCACAGAAGAGTGGTTACTGTACACTGAGGCTGATGCTCTTACTCTCAAGTGTAGTACCTGAGGCAGGTGTTGAGCGGGAACACTTGATCATCCACCACTGTGTGTTACAGTACAGTGTGGGCTGGTTCACTCGGTGTTCAGTGTTCTATCATCATATTACAGTGGTACTGGTATTATGACGGACCATAATGGTAGTGGTGATATGGTTCGAGCGGTGGTAGATAGGATGGTTCCTGTGACTAGCAGTGGTGGTTACTGTATGTGTTATTCTCTGTGGTAGTTTGAACTGTGGGAGAATTGGCTGTTGAAGGCCGACCTGCTGGTAGAATGAACTAGGTCGAACCTATTTTTATGGTGGAGGCTCCAGTCACGGGTAAAGGTGACCAGCAGTATGAACTGATGTTAACATGGAGATGGTAGTATGAACTGATGTTAACATGGAGATGGTAGTATGATCTGATGTTAACATGGAGATGGTAGTATGAACTGATGTTAACATGGAGATGGTAGTATGAACTGATGTTAACATGGAGATGGTAGTATGAACTGATGTTAACATGGAGATGGTTGTTGTGGAAGGATGAGGAACTAACATAGTAAGTTAGTTATAATGTAAGCTCTTAGTGTTGTAGTTGTATGAACGGTTGTTGGCATTATGGGTGGTAGTGCTGGCTGGTAATGGCAAGTAAGGAAAAGTATAACTTGATGGTGGTAGTCGTATGAACTGGTGGAAGAACCAGTGGTGGTGGCAGTATAGAATGGTGGTATGAATATAGATTGGTAGTATTGGTATGGTCGGTTGTGTGAAGTAGCTGAGATGGTACGTTGGTAGTGAGAGAAGGAGCGAGTGGTGTTGTTACGGGCGGTGAGTGTGATGGTGGACTGATACGGTCGCCATCCATGGGAGAGTGAATGGTGGTGGTAATATTGTTACTGGTACCATCGGCCTTGGCCAGCGCCGTACGAGTCATGGTTTGTAGTGACGACAATGTTGATGATGATGATGATGTAGTCGTCATATTTCCAGGGTGAGAGTGGCAGGCGTGAGTGTTGGCAGGAGTGGCACGAGAAGCAGTAGGATCAGTTGTAGGAGAGTGTGGAGGAAGGGAGTGTGTGGTGGTGGGGCCGTCAATACTGGCTGGAGGGAGGCAGGCGTCTGCGAGTCCCGCACCGACCGACCAACCACCCATGTTGCATCACCGCTACCACTGCCCCTCCCCCAGCCACCCTACATAACCCCCCCACCCCTCCCCCACTACTCTTCTTAACCCCATGCTGCCTCCCTCACCACCTTATTGACCCCATGCTGCCTCCCTCACCACCTTATTGACCCCATGCTGCCTCCCTCACCACCTTATTGACCCCATGCTGCCTCCCTCACCACCTTATTGACCCCATGCTGCCTCCCTCACCACCTTATTAACCCCATGCTGCCTCCCTCACCACCCTTATTGACCCCATGCTGCCTCCCTCACCACCCTTATTGACCCCCCCCCCCCGGAAAGAGGATGGATGTGCTGGAAATGAAACGCCTGACAGTATGTAGTGTGAGGAGGGTTGATGGTATAAGGAATGACAGTGTGAGGAGTAGTTATAGTAAGCAAAGTCCGAGAAAGTTGACCCGAGTGTGTTGAAATGGTTTGGACATAGGAAGAGGATGAGTGAAGAAAGATTGTCAAAAGAGCATCTATTTGACAGATTTGGAGGGAGGGAAACTCCAAGAAAATGGAAGGATGGTGCGAAAGAGGCTTTGAGGTGATGGGGCCTAAACATTTAGAAGAGTGAGTGGCGTGCTTGGGGTAGAATAGATTAGAGCGATGTGGTGTAAAAGAGGCGATGTGTTGTCAGTGGGCTTAACCATGGCATAGAGGTGTCTGATTTCGGTGCATAATACGTGAGGGTTGGGCAATTGAAGCGTGGGTGCAAGCATGTGAGGCTTGGAATTCGTCTCTTTGTGGCGTTACCTTACTAAAGCAAGAAACGGCATATATATATATATATATATATATATATATATATATATATATATATATATATATATATATATATATATATATATATATATATATATATATCCACTATAGTGGTTTTAAGCACCACCTCACCATGCATGCATCCATCTGAAACCACACTCCCCAGACAGACACGTGTCACACTTTCCCGTCTACGCAGTGGACATCGTTCGTACAACAAACACTGAATTAACACATTCCACGACCCATTATTTCTACGATGAAACTACAACAGTGAAGACGCCGAACACTTCCAGATCATATGCAGCACACTCTCCCTCCACCCGGCATTACATCCTTCGTGATCTATGGTTCCTCCAGGTGGACGTGGCTGACTTCATGAGCGCTTGTAGAAATTCATAAAGATAGGAAAGACTAGAGTTACGTCGCGAGTAGAAAGTCACCTTCAACGAGGATAATCTCGTCAGTTGACGAAATGTTCTCGTGAAAGAACTTTTTGCCTCGGAGGAATTTATCCTGACCATGGTACTGAGTACAGGGCCTGACCATGGTACTGAGTGCAGGGCCTGACCATGGTACTGAGTGCAGGGCCTGACCATGGTACTGAGTACAGGGCCTGACCATGGTACTGAGTGCAGGGCCTGACCATGGTACTGAGTGCAGGGCCTGACCATGGTACTGAGTGCAGGGCCTGACCATGGTACTGAGTGCAGGGCCTGACCATGGTACTGAGTGCAGGGCCTGACCATGGTACTGAGTGCAGGGCCTGACCATGGTACTGAGTGCAGGGCCTGACCATGGTACTGAGTGCAGGGCCTGACCATGGTACTGAGTGCAGGGCAGCCTTGTAGCTGCTGGAACTCATGGAAAAAGTATCCTGGGGTAATACTGGCCCACTCAGAGAGTGGCTCTTGTGTACTTACATATAAATAAGCAACTAAGTATATGATCTGAAGTTAGGCGAAAGTATACATATACATTGTCGTAAGTATAGACATGGTAATTGATGGATATTGATAATACGTTACACATCCGTACACACTGGTACATATACATTCATGTTTAGGTATGTAGAAACATGGTAAGGTTTGTACTGTATGTCAGTATTAAGGAAGAAACACGTACACTTGTCGTGGCTGGCCTGGCTCCCAGGGAGGCAGTGATTGCTGCAGGCTAATGTGGAGTTTGGGGCTCCCGGGAGGAAGGCTGGGAGTCGCTCCTCGTCATAGTAGCCGTTGGGCTCCAGACTTGGAAAGCAGTAGTTCCATCATTCCATTATGCACTTTATGTTACCCGGGAGTAAAGGTGAGAGTTGCACCCCCCTGGCAGGAGGAGGCAGCCGAGTAACGATCTCGTGTGGGAGGTCAGGTTGAAAGCCTGAGGCTGGCAATGGTCGTCATGGTCGTGGCCTGCATTCTTCCTGCTGGCTGCCCGACCGGGAAGGGTCGTCATGGTCGTAGTGGTATAGGTACCATCTTCCTGGCACACTGGCTGTGGTCGTTGTGGTATGGGTGTGGTTGTCTGCTTACGTGTGACGAACGTTCAGTGGTTTGAGGGAGTTTGGTGGTCAGTTGTCGACCTCACACAAGGTGATCACCAGACCACTTCCATGGTTGTTGGTGGAGGTATCAGGTTAGGTTAGGTTGGCGGTGGTAAGGTGTGGCTGGCGCCTCTGCATGTGTGATGGTGGTGGTGGTGGTGGTGGATGGCGCCAGTGATGGTGCTTTAAAGCCTCGGGTTAGCGTTGCTCGGAGCACAGCTCCACACTGACTTCGTCCTCGCCCCGCCGGGAGGTTCCTGGTGTGTGCCACGCTTAGCAGCAAGCCACACACCAGGAACCTTCATCACCAACACTTCCTCCTCACATTATTATTATTATTATTATTATTGTTATTATTATTATCATCATCATTATTATTATTATTATTATTATTATTATTGTTATTATTATTATCATCATCATCATTATTATTATTATTATTATTATTGTTATTATTATTATCATCATTATTATTATTATCATTATTATCATTATTGTTATTATGATTATTATTGTTATTATTATTATTATTATCATTATTATTATTATTATTATTATTATTATTATTATTATTATTATTATCATAAGTAACCGTAACGACTGGCAAGCTGTCTCTTTGTGTATTTCATAATTATATAATGATAATTATATAATGATAATTATATAATTATATGAAATTATATAATTATATAATGATAATTATATAATGATAATTTTGGTCATGGCTGCCGGTGTGTGGCTGGTCATGCATCCTCCGTCAGGTGGTCCACGCCAGTCTTGTGCAGTTGGTGTGGCACCAGCCGGAGTTACCTGAGTTTGGTGTATGTTGTCACATGAGGTGGAATGTTAATGGTTCATGTGGCATGACTGGTGAGGTCATGATGATGGTCAGTGCCGCCCACAGCCACCCATCTTTACACCACCACACCTCCCACTCACTACCTCACCTCCACCACGCTAATGTTCATATTTTGGTGACGTGACAACACTTGACGCTACAAGTGCACAGCGAGTGTGTCACATGACACAGTGTGTTCACGGTATGTCGTGTGACACTGTGGGTGTATGGTACGCCACATGTCCCAGGTATTGTAGGTTGTCACGTGACACGGTAGGTTCACAGTATAGCACATGTCCCAGCCAGTGTTACCATGACCAGCACATCACCAGGACCGACACCTTCACCTTGATCGCTGGGAGAATTACCTGATCCATCATCTGTCTGTCTCTCTGTCTGTCTGCTTCTTATCTGTCTCCTTAATCATTCGCTGTCGGCGAAGCTTCCTTTGGAAGAGCATATGTTGTGTGGGCATATGTTGTGTGGGCATGTGTTGTGTGGGCGTGTGTTGTGTGGGCATGTGTTGTGTGGGCATGTGTTGTGTGGGCATGTGTTGTGTGGGCATGTGTTGTGTGGGCGTGTGTTATGTGGGCATATGTTGTGTGGGCATGTGTTGTGTGGGCATGTGTTGTGTGGGCATATGTTGTGTGGGCATGTGTTGTGTGGGCATGTGTTGTGTGGGCATATGTTGTGTGGGCATGTGTTGTGTGGGCATGTGTTGTGTGGGCATGTGTTGTGTGGGCGTGTGTTGTGTGGGCATGTGTTGTGTGGGCATGTGTTGTGTGGGCATGTGTTGGCGGAGGGTGCGGTGTGTGGCAGACACCTTGCCATCTTCCGTGATCTTGAGGACACACTACACTGGCACACGTTTACAAGACCTGACCCGGATGAGGACGTGTGCCGGAACCCTCAGTATGAGCTAAAATGTTCACATTTGAGTATAAAGAGAAAAGCTTGGATGAATCACCACGCAATATATTGTTAATGGCACACCAGAGTTGTCTTGCACGCAGAATTATCTGGTGTGTTGTCTTGATTTCAGGTCCCAAGTCATGAACTTAACATTTGGACGGGATTTTTTTTTTTTTTTTTTTTTTGAGAGAGAGAAGTGTTGCCTCCTCAGAATTGTACTATGTTGTTGCCAAAGGAAAACATTGAGAAGTTGAAATATAAGACGTAAATATAAAAGACCCTTTATGACTGGGCGTGACCCCTGAAGTTAACCCCGAGCGATGCCCTTGTGTGTGTGTGTGTGTGTGTGTGTGTGTGTGTGTTGACAATCGTGTTGACCCGGAATGAGTGCGACCTCGCATGATGACCTTGTGTGTTGCTGATGTGTTATGTCTCCGTGGGATAGGTACGGCTCCTTAGTGCTGACCTCGTGTGGTGACCTGTGGTACTGTGCTCTGTTGTGACCTGTGGTACATATTGTGTTCACCGTGTGAGGCGTCAGGTCAGCTGACCTCGTGTGGTGACCTGTGGTACTGTGCAGGAAGGTACGACCTCTGAACAGGAAGGTACGACCTCCGAACAGGAAGGTACGACCCCTGAGGAGGAAGGTACGACCTCTGAACAGGAAGGTACGACCCCTGAGCAGGAAGGTACGACCTCTGAGCAGGAAGGTACGACCCCTGAGCAGGAAGGTACGACCTCTGAACAGGAAGGTACGACCTCTGAGCAGGAAGGTACGACCCCTGAGCAGGAAGGTACGACCTGTGAGCAGGAAGATACGACCTCTGAGCAGGAAGGTACGACCCCTGAGCAGGAAGGTACGACCTCTGAACAGGAAGGTACGACCTCTGAACAGGAAGGTACGACCCCTGAGCAGGAAGGTACGACCTCTGAGCAGGAAGGTACGACCCCTGAGCAGGAAGGTACGACCTCTGAACAGGAAGGTACGACCTCTGAACAGGAAGGTACGACCTCTGAGCAGGAAGGTACGACCCCTGAGCAGGAAGGTACGACCTCTGAGCAGGAAGGTACGACCTCTGAGTGTGTGTGTGTGTGTGTGTGTGTGTGTGTGTGTGTTTACATATTTGTATTGTAGTGGAGACATAAACTGTCGCTATCATACAACCATTTCAACTTGTGTGTTTATGTACATTCATTTCACGAGGTGGGTTTATGCTATAACACGACTTGTTTACGTCTTTTCTAACAAGTGTTTTGATTATATCCATGTTATGATCTCTGGTTGTTTTGTTTGCATCAGTCTAAGGAAGGTTCTCCGGTGACGTCATTAAACTGGTTTAGAGATTTACAAGTTGTGATCAAGTCGCTCCTTGCTCTTCTTTCTACCATTTCACTCTGTCATCTCTGTTAATTATCGTACTATCTAGGTTGCCCGGCTCAGAACCTCCAGTAGTTCTTTATCTTCACTAAGTGTGATAACCAAACTGTATTGTAGTTATGGCCTAATAGCAGATTTACTGGCCCTCCAGCCCCTATGTACTGGCTCCTGTGGAGGTGCTACCACAGGAACCATCCTGCACTACCACTCCCTGAACGGCGGAATGGCATTTTTTAGCGATACTAACTCTTCACACATACCATTTTCCCTCTTCATACCTCCCATATTGCCGATACAACCTTTCCGCCCAACGTTAGAATATTCCCACGAAACTATATCCCCCTCCAGCAGCAGCCAGCAACTTGTGTCTTTCCAACGAAATGGGAAAATTATTGGTAACTGTGTCGAGGATTCGTTGTCGTACGTCTGGCAATGTCCTTGGTGTATTTACAGACAGACAGACAAGTTTATTATAGATATTTGCTGTAGATAGTTTGGTGAGCATTTTCTCATCCACTGAATTGAGGCGATTCTTCTATTTGCCAGCTAACTACTTCTCCTGTGTATATTTGTGGTCCGGTGTAACACTAGCAGGAGGCCAGGTATAACGTTATGTTGACTCCCAGGGTAAGACTTCTTGGTGTTAACTATGTATGTGTTTATATGTTTGTTCTTGCGTAATGAACTACAATATTTGTAATTAACGTCTTATTGACTTTACCAGAGGATGAAAATATACCCACAATGAATAGTGTAGGACACAGGGAGGCCGGGTGTTGTGTGTGTGTGTGTTGGTGTAGGTAGACAGACAGTGTGTACAGGAAGGGTGGTTACGGTGGCAGTGTACTGATGATTGACGACGTTAAGACTGTTCTGGATGGGCTGTTGTTGTACCGGCCTGTACGACCTGGGTTGGGGTCCCTGCGTGGTCATGCCCAACTGCGGTACTGGGACGAGGGATCCCAAGTAGGAAGCCGGTGGCGGGGTGATGCAGTAGTCAGAGTGCCTGGTGAGGAATGTGTGTGCGTGTAGAACAAGTCAGCTACTTTCTAAAGAATTCTGTGCGTCATGTCTATTAATGGAACATAGTTCAGCGTCACTGTCGCTATTTTTAGACCTTTATTGTTGTTTTTAGTTTGTGATGCGTCAGCTTGATTGATAGGAGAGTGCATGACGTCATAATGTTGTTGTGTGGGATGGTACCGGCCGGAGCAGCTGCACTCCTGGCCACCATGACCAACACGTCATCGACGTCTTGAGACGCCTACGTCACGGGATCCCCTCCAGGACGCCACAGGTCGCACGCACATTAACGTGTAATGAAGAGGTTCTTTGTCCCCGGGTCGTTACGTTAGCGGTCGTTACGTTAGCGGTCGTTACGTTAGCGGTCATTACGTTGGCGGCACGTGTCAGGGAGGCACCCTCCTCAGGACCTTATTGGTTGTGGTGCACGACCTACGGGTCACCATCACTCACTCTACGTGGAGGATCTTGTCCTCTTGACGGACGCTACCTCATCTGCCTTACGCCTCATTGCCTCACCCGGCCGTCGCGTCACACTAGTTGGAGGAGAGAGAGAGAGAGAGAGAGAGAGAGAGAGAGAGAGAGAGAGAGAGAGAGAGAGAGAGAGAGAGAGAGAGTCTCGGCGTCATTCTGTTTGGTGATCATTACAGATGATCGTGTTCATTGTGACCCCGGTCTTTGTGTTGCCGCTGTTGAAATGTGATTATCACGTGGCCTACCTCACCCCCTGCCCACCTCCAGGCCAGGTTAGGAGGCTGTGTTGTGAGTGTGTGGTCACCTCACGTAGCGATAGTCGCTACCAGAAATATTCTCTGACGAAATTAATCTCGGTGTGAAATACCTCCTCCAGCTGCCCAGTTTTTGTGGTGTTTCCAAACCTGTGAGGCCGAATAGTTTTTTGTTGTCTGTAAAATCTCTCTTGTGTTCATGTGTGGCTACGACATCACCTGTCACTCTGGTTATATGTCTACGTCAGTACAAGATGATGGTGATGGTGGTAGACGAAACTGATGATTGTGGTAGTGTTGGAGATAGCAGGTGGTGGTGGGTGTGGGCAGGTGGTTGTGAGTGTGGCAGGTGGTGGTGGGTGTGGCAGATGGTGGTGGGTGTTGCAGGTGGTGGTGGGTGTGGCAGGTGGTGGTGGGTGTGGCAGAACATTACACAGTAGATCAATAGTTATTATGGAGGCGACATCGCTGGCTGGTGGTAACACGAGTGCTGGACCTGCACGACGTCAACCCTGGTCAGGTCGGCTCCTACAGGTGACCAGCCACGCCCCCGGTTACCAAAGTTGCCTTCCCCAGGTGACCAGCCACGCCCCCGGTTACCAAAGTTGCCTTCCCCAGGTGACCAGCCAGGCTCATGATTCGTCGACGCCTCCTCCAGGTGACCAGCCAGGCTCATGATTCGTCGACGCCTCCTCCAGGTGACCAGCCAGGCTCTGCTTGGTACAGCCCCTGGGGTAATAGTCATGTGTACCACTAAAGTAGTAGCAAGCGTTGTGGTGTGGTATCCGTGTTGGCGTCCAGTGATGATGACATGGAGGGGACACAGGATGGTCGGGGACCCTCATACTAACACACTCTGCCTCTCTCATTAATCATCATTGTTTACATTTTCATTCATTAATCATCATTGTTTACATTTTCATTCATTAATCATCATTGTTTACATTTTCATTTATTAATCATCATTGTTTACATTTTCATTCATTAATCATCATTGTTTACATTTTCATTCATTAATCATCATTGTTTACATTTTCATTCATTAATCATCATTGTTTACATTTTCATTCATTAATCATCATTGTTTACATTTTCATTCATTTATTAGAGTAACTCCAGGTTGGCTGTGGCAGACATTGTCGCTCTGGATCTGCGTGCATATGTTTAGCTAGAGTGAGGCAGTGGTAGTGCTTCCTCCGACTCATTATACGAAAACCATATTTATGAGTTATCATCATTATGGGTTATGATGGGGTCAACTTCAGAAATCCTGTGGCACAATGTGGTGGGTTGTGGTTGTGGTCGTACCCTGACCCTCCTTATAGTGACAGCTTTATCATGTGTGGTGTGGTCAGCTTCTTATACACCCACACACACACACCCACACACACACCCACACACACACACACACCCATCCAGTATTGACGGGGACATGATGGCCTCACAACCAGACTCCCCCTCACCCATCAAACAAAAATGGAACGGTAAACAACAGTGAGGTAGATATGGTAGCGGTTGTAGAAACACTGCCTTCTGGGGGTCTGGTGTGTCTCTGAGCCCAACAGCAGACCTTTCTAATTGACGGCAGAAGTGGTGGATATGAAGGTCTTGAGGTGAACGTTATATTATGACTGGGATGGTCTTATGAAAGCCATCGTATATATTATGACTGGGATGGTCTTATGATAGCTATGGTATATGTTAGGTTTTAAGTGATGGTAAAGAAATATGTTAATGTTATTACCTGAGGACATGCGAGAATGTTGTCAATAGTAAGATGTGGGCGGTCCTGCCCGCCACACTGCTGCACTCTTGCCCGAGTCCTCCATTCTCATAATGTCTTCACAAAACTGGACTGAAAATAAGTGTCATTGGTGAGGCCAGCGTGGCGGCGTCGTCATGTTGGACACAGGATTCTGAGATTCCTTAACATTTCCTTCCGAAGATGCGTATTTTGGCTGTCATCGCGGGTGGCTGCTGTATATATACGACCTTACCGGGAACAGTGTGTGTGTGTGTGTGTGTGTGTGTGTGTGTGTGTGTGTGTGTGTGTGTGTGTGTGAGTGTTAACTGTCACCAACAGTGTCGTACACTGTTATGACTGGCGATGTGTATACATGTCCTACAACCATCGTGCCACTCACAGTGTATCTTCGTGCCACTCACAGTGTATCTTCGTGCCACTCACAGTGTATCTTCGTGCCACTCGTGGCTTCTGTCTTTACTCCTGTACACTCACTCAGTCCTCCTCCCTTATCTCTCCCTCCCGGACGGCCACACGTCGTAAACCTCCCTCCCTTACCTCACCAACTGATCCCTCCATCTTGTCAGCCTTCCCGCGTCATATAGAAGTACTGATGGTTCCCAAGAGGTTGCTGGGAACTGTCATTTGTTACTTGTTTCTATGTTTTTTTTAATGTAATTTCCCGCATCACAAACAACCAGAACTGGACCCAATGGTCTTTTGTTGTTTGAGTTCCTTTGTATTCCATTGTGTTGTCATCTGTTGATAACTGACCTTTCAAGATGAGTGTAGTGAGCGAATGACCTTACTGTTGGGTATTGGCTGGTTGGTCGTGGATGAGGAGAAGCGGGTGATGGCTGAGTAAGGTAATGTATGCAGGGGTCGGTCGTGTGCTGGGTGGGTGCAGGCCAGCCACCAACCAGCCTCTGAGTGGGTGGCCTCATTGATTCCTGGCCTGGGTCACCGTCGTGAAATAGCGCCAACCATCATAGTGTGGGGTCGACACGTGGCGGGTCTGGTGACCTCGGCTCCGCCAGGTGTCAGAAGTTGTTCATGCCAGTATGAGGGTCACTGTCTACCTCACCAGACCAGACATGCTGGAGAGTCTACTTACAAGAACCGCCATTGTCCTGAAACTTATCATAACCAACGTTTGATGGTCACTGGTTAAGATAATGCTTCGTGACAACTGGTGGTCACTAGAGGTCACATTATCACTTCAGAATGATTGGAACTTATCACACCCAGCACCTGTGCTTGTGTAGCTGGGTTTAGTGGTCATGCTGGTCTGGTGTAGACTGGTCATGTTGGTCTGGTCTGGTGTAGACTGGTCATGTTGGTCTGGTCTGGTGTAGACTGGTCATGTTGGTCTGGTCTGGTGTAGACTGGTCATGTTGGTTTGGTCTGGTGTAGACTAGTCATGTTAGTCTGGTCTGGTGTAGACTGGTCATGTTGGTCTGGTCTGGTGTAGACTGGTCATGTTGGTCTGGTCTGGTGTAGACTGGTCATGTTGGTCTGGTCTGGTGTAGACTGGTCATGTAGCTGGAGTCTCCATAAGGATAATGAAGTCGACCAATCATCTCTCCAAACCATATTGGTACCTGACACCTTCCAGTCTGGTGAGGGTAGCGGTCATGTAACTCTGTGTACACCTTTAACCCAGTCATCATCTATTGATCTTCTCACAACAGTTTTGTCCTGTAAGTATGCTTGGCTGCTGTCCAGGTGGGAGAACACACGTCTGAGGTTGTTGAGCACGACGGTGGTGAGGGTGTGAAGGGCTCCTCACTGTATTCCCCTCACATGGTAGTGAGGGATCACGGCCGCCCTCACTGTCCCGTCCCTCACACGGTAGTGAGGGGCCACGGCCGCCCTCACTATCCCGTCCCTCACACGGTAGTGAGGGACCATGGCCGCCCTCACTATCCCGTCCCTCACACGGTAGTGAGGGACCATGGCCGCCCTCACACGGTAGTGAGGGACCATGGCCGCCCTCACTGTGGCAACCTTCAACACACACACACACACACACACACACACACACACACACACACACACACACACACACACAGCCACACACACACACACACAGCCTGGTAGAGTTATAGCCTCAGTTTACAGCATTATAGCAGGCCCCGCGACACCTGGTAGTGGGCCACCTGCCTCGGGTGGCCCCAAACATTTGAGGAAAAAGAGATGTCGATTTGAGTTTGTTACTGGCTCTGTAGATGATGGGCTGACATGGCGGTGTGTGAGTGTTTGGCTCTGTAGATGATGGGCTGACATGGCGGTGTGTGAGTGTTTGGCTCTGTAGATGATGGGCTGACATGGCGGTGTGTGAGTGTCTGGCTCTGGCTTGCTGCATGACCTGGTGACGACCCTGGCTCCCTCAGGCACCACCTTCCCGGAAGTTGGCCACAACAAAGGACCGCCACATTTCCGGGGAAAATTAAAGGTTCCTTTAACCGTATAGTGGTCACTACCTACCATTATTGTATTAATCCAGACATTATATGATGTCTTTGACATGACTATGTATTACTATGCTTGTGTATGAAAATACATGTGCACTTATACATGATGTAGCGGGTAAGATGCCACAAGTGGAGGGAATTAGTCAAAGGAAACACATTAGGGGGTTCGGGTCCTGAACACGCAGACAAGTGTGAGTCTGTGGTTACCTTTCATCCTCTGTTCGTAGCACTACCTTGATAATGTGGGAAACTATACTTATGAGAGTCCTACGGCACCCAGGAAGCTGGCCACGTCCTCCGGTTGATGTGCGTTTGAGCTCAGAGAGGCAGGTGAGTAGCAAGTGGCCGGTGTTGTCCTGACGGTAGTTGTATCGTGGGTAGACAGAGTCTAGGAATACGTCGGGATATTTGTAGTGTTGTAGTGATACCCTGAACGTAAGCGGGAGAGTGTGACTCGTATTTGTCTGGAGAGTGTGGTTACTGGTGTGTGTGTACCTCTGGTGGGTTGCAGTTTAAGACTGAGCTGGGAGGGTGGTTGTTTGTTGTTGTTTGATATTACTTCCATGTGTATGTTATGTCATTGTTATATTTGTCTGGGTCGGGGGAGGTGTGAGAGGAGGTAACTGAAGTATGGGTTGATGGCGAGCTGAGTCTTGCCTGGTGCAGCCAGGCCGTGTGCCAGGTAAAGCTGTGTCAGGTTGTGTGTGGCCGGTGGGTCTCGTTGCTAGGATCCTCACCTGTGGCCCATGTGGTCGACCATAGCGCTCCTCTTCCATCAAGGGGGCCAACTCCCTACCTGTGCCAGCCGGTAGTAACATCCCGTGCCAGTACTGACCCAGGCTGCTGGTCGTCATCTGGCTTACGCTATAATACATCTTCAAACGTAGATGCCACCCCCGGGCCTTCCATACTACAATATTGTACTTTTTTTCCTCTTTCCTCAACACAATATGATTCTCTCAATATATTTTCATTTCCCATCTGTTTTCTACATTTCCTTTCATGTGTATTCGTGGGTGAAGGCATGTGTATTCGTGTGTGAAGACATGTGTATTCGTGTGTGAAGACATGTGTATTCATGGGTGAAGGCATGTGTATTCGTGTGTGAAGGAGTGTTGGGTGGAGTGAGGTAGGCGTGTGTGGCCCAGAGCAGGAGGCGGGCCAGGCGCGTAGGCTGTCCCCAGGCCACAGCTTACCCTTGTGTGGTAAAAACCTCTCCTTCCGTAGGAACACCCACTCCCATCTTCCCCACCTGCCGCCCCCCACTACCCACTCATACGTGTGATAACCCCGATACCTCGCACGTACACACACACACACACACACACACACACACACACACACACACACACACATATATATATATATATATATATATATATATATATATATATATATATATATATATATATATATATATATATATATATATATATATATATTCGCTAACTGCATTAACCCACGTAGCACGTTATAATAAAGCTTTATATAAAGCCAAGTTTTATATCATTTTGTGGAAGACTGAAATGAGAATAGGTCTTGGTCAGCTTTCACTTGACCTTGAAGGTCGACGGTTAAGAAAATGGAAATTGTGGTCAGCAAGTGGGTTGTGGTTAGCCCGGAGTTGAGCTGTAGTAACTGTCAACCTTGAAAGATGGCCTTTGTTGGCCTTCATGTCCCCGACGAGGTGTGGGACCCGTGCGCCATCCTGCCTGGCGGACCGTCATCATAATCTTAATTAAGGCCGCTGTGTCGCCTGGTGTTGATTAATGCGTTCAACTAAGTGTGATTTAAAAGGCTTTTGAAATTGACCTTTGATGACCTCAGAACTATCGTCAAAGCCAACTTACTGTAGCTCAAGACGTGGCTGCCCGCATTCTAAACTACCTACAGCCAAGATGTAGGACCTGTTGTTGCTACAGTCCGCCGTGAAAGAGTGCAAAGATGAAATCACAGATGCACAAGCACTGGAACGTAGGTAATACGTGAAGGAGGCGAGCGAAGGGAGACTGACGAAGGGGGTCTGTGTGGGAAGTGGGTTGAGGGGGGGGGGGGGCAGGAAGAAGGAGTGGAGGTGGTATCAGGTCTGGTACAGTCAGGAGGGCGAGAGGCGTGTGTTCAATATTAATAATTGTATTGGTGTGGTATATGTGGGGCGACGTGCTGCTGATGGGCTGAACTAAGGCCAGATGAAGCGGTCCAGGTAAACCATGGAGTAGTGTATACTGCTTCACTGTGAATGATAGTTTCTAGTTTCGGTGCGATATGCGTGACAGTTGGATGTGTGTGTGTGTGTGTGTGTGTGTGTGTGTGTGTGTGTGTGTGTGTGTGTGTGTGTGTGTGTGTGTGTGTGTGTGTGTGTGTGTGTGTGTGTGTGTGTGTGTGTGTGTGTGTGATTAATGTTTGTGCTACTTGGAGAGAGTTTTACTCTCGTGTTGCCCCGTCTCTTAACCTTGTGTGTGTGTGTGTGTGTGTGTGTGTGTGTGTGTGTGTGTGTGTGTGTGTGTGTGTGTGTGTTATTGGATTCAGTCTGCATAAGGTTACACTGTTGTGAGGGGAAAGTCGCCCTTGGCAGTGTTGTATGATCGTCAGTAGAATAAAATTGATAATCTGTTGTCGAGGAACGTCTCACTCACTCTTAAGGAATCCATCATTATCTTGCTGCAAGCTGTAGCACAGCCTTAAAACTGCTGGTGCTTCGTGAAGATGTCTTGCAACAATGATGATTGTAGTTAAGATGATGATAATGATAATGATAGTAGTTGAGATGATGATAATAGTAGTAAAGATAATGATAATAGTGATGATAATAGTAGTAAAGATAATGATAATAGTGATGATAGTAGCAAAGGTAATGATAATAGTAATGATGATAATAGTAATGATAATAGTAGTAGAAATGATGTTAGAAATTATGATAATAAGAATTATATATATATATATATATATATATATATATATATATATATATATATATATATATATATATATATATATATATATATATATATATATATATGAGGGAGAGAGAAGGTCAAGAAAGGTAAACGAGATAAAGTTGTATCGTGCATGAATTATGTGATTATCTTGTGTCCCATTTTGAAAGAAGTATATCTGAAGGCTTCTTAAGAGCACAACATTTACAAGACAATGATATCCAACAGTGAGTGATCTCCACGCCAGAATCTATTTATTTATTTTACGTTTGTGTGTTGGAGGATGTAGTGACGTGGCATGAAGAGGTGGGTGTGTGTTGGTTGGCGATAGAAGTGGTACTGAGAGGTTGTGTGTATGTGTGTATGTGTGTGTGTGTGTGTGTGTGTGTGTGTGTGTGTGTGTGTGTGTGTGTGTGTGTGTGTGTGTGAGTGGTGTTTCAATATGATAATGATAGATAACTAGTAGGGTAACATTCATGAACATATGTTTCCCGCCGGAAGCACTCACAATATCACTGTGCCCAGCCTCACCAGGGCCACATACTACGTACCTGTAACTGACTACGTAGGGGTCATGGTGGGGCGTCTCTGTGTCTCACTTGTCGTACGTAGGGGTCATGGTGGGGCGTCTCTGTGTCTCACTTGTCGTACGTAGGGGTCATGGTGGGGCGTCTCTGTGTCTCACTTGTCGTGCGTAGGGGTCATGGTGGGGCGTCTCTGTGTCTCACTTGTCGTACGTAGGGGTCATGGTGGGGCGTCTCTGTGTCTCACTTGTCGTACGTAGGGGTCATGGTGGGGACGTCTCTGTGTCTCACTTGTCGTACGTAGGGGTCATGGTGGGGCGTGTCTGTGTCTCACTTGTCATCAGCGTAGGCTGATATGCTACATAAAATAGCCCACAAACTAAGACTGTGCCTTTCCTGTGAACTTTGACCTCTTTCAAATAGTGGTATTCAGAGAGGCAAGGTAGTTGGTGACCTTTAACCTCAGAAGAAAGTTGAAAATGGCAGTCAGAAGTATGTCATGTGGGAAGACGTACTTGTGCCAAATATAAATGTTGGCAGATAGAAACACCAGAAAGCTCAGATTGAGCGTTTCCATTTGTTCTTGTGACCATTTACCATAAAGACTTGCCCAAGATAGTCGGGGCAAAAATGGAGACCGTAGGGCATGGAAGCGTCATGCTCATGCCAGATTTTATGGACATCGGCTGCAGTATGGCTGAGTTATGGTAAATATAGAGGTCTGTGTAGAAAAGTGTGGCCGCCCTTGTGTGGTAGGTGAGATTCCCAGATTATGCAACTTGTGGAGTGTTATCAGTATACAATGTGTCATCAGGACTGGTTGATGGGAAGGTGGCAACTTAGGAGACAGACTATAGCGGTATCTGCCATCGGGTGCGAGATGTGTTATATACGATAAATGGTTGATTGAGGATACGGAGAAAATATAATGTAGAAGTGAGACTAAAATGTTAAGGGGTTTAACGAGATCATCTTATGGTAACACTGGCTGACACTCTAATGGTTAGTGATGCTGTTCACATGGGTTGGGTTGGGCTGGGTTGGGTTGGGGCTCTTCTTGTACCGCGGTTGACAAGCTCGGCTGACTTCGATTTGGCTGTGATGCCGAAATGGAGCTAGGGAACGAGAGATCTCAGGTGACAGATGATGGTGGTGGTGGTGGGAATAGTTGCAGCAGTTTCTTCCCTCAGTGTGGGATGAAGTGATGGTGATGAGGCGGGAGAACAGTTGTGTTGGTCGTCTTTTCATAAGTGGTATGAGAGGCTCGAGAATGATCTTGTATGCTGTTGCCTGCATCATTTGTAGTAGTAGTAGTAGTAGTAGTAGTGGAGAAAAAGGAAGAGCAAGCGGGAGAGGCATGGGTCAGTTTGGGAAAAGTGATATTAACGTAGATGTTCCTGTGTTCAGGCGTAAGCAAGCCAAGTGTCTTAAGCCAAAGAAAACTTTAAGAGATGACGTGTGGAAGCTTTGATGACGATGCTGAAGTGGTCATTGTAACTTACTGTCTCATGGAGAGCCCAGCCGAGAAGCTGAGTAGGATGAACACTATGGAGGGGGCTAAGGTCTGGCTAGAGATAAGGAGTGGGTTGGGGTTCGAGTCAAGGCTGATGTATATGACGACGGGTTTGCTCATAGTGAAGATGTTGATTAAGGTCCCGTTGTGGTGGCTGTCATGGGTATCCTAGAGGGCGATGTAGGCCACAGGTGAGGGAGTGGAAGGTTGAGATGGCCTTAGTAAGCGTCCGGCCTGACGACGCTTACTCGCACCTCCGCCAGCCATGGATGCGATTTGGCCGCAGCCATGTCTTGATGATTGTGTCATGCCTGGCGGGTGGACTTGTCTGGCGAAGTCAGTGAGGGTGAAGGCCTAACGAGGCAGGAAGGTTTTCGTAATAACAAACTGCCAAGAGTGTGTGGAACTTGTGATATCAGTGGATGCCCAGTTAACCACAAAACTATCACAAAGTAAGCTGGGGATCAGATGTGGGTGTTGGGTCGTCAAATATTGAGAGATTGTCGGCTTGACTTCGGTATTTCGGGAAAATCTGAAGACCCGTTATCAGCGGAACACTTTGATTCCCGCACAATGATGATACAACAGAGGGGTCGGGTTGTTCCTGCACGATGATGATACAACAGAGGGGTCGGGTTATTCCTGCACAATGATGATACAACAGAAGGGTCGGGTTATTCCTGCACGATGATGATACAACAGAGGGGTCGGGTTATTCCTGCACAATGATGATACAACAGAGGGGTCGGGTTATTCCTGCACGATGATGATACAACAGAGGGGTCGGGTTATTCCTGCACAATGATGATACAACAGAGGGGTCGGGTTATTCCTGCACAATGATGATACAACAGAAGGGTCGGGTTATTCCTGCACAATGTTGATACAACAGAAGGGTCGGGTTGTTCCTGCACGATGATGATACAACAGAGGGGTCGGGTTATTCAGGTGAGGGAGAGAGAGCTGCTGGTAGAGTATCATAGATGAGTGTGTGGGTGTAGATGAGCCTTGTGTGTTGAGGACGTGTAACTTCTGGCGACTTCATATAATGACTCAGAGGGTGATGGGGCCAGACTGTGGGTAGGTGGTGTCAAGGTGGGGGAGTTTGTGGCAGATGATGGCGAGGTAACTGTAGGATGATCATCGAAGGGAATGGATGGAGTGTGTTTGTTCAATCCTCTCAACTCCACCAGTGTCCCATATCAGTGGTTGATGATGGACTGCTTCAGGTGTTGTAGCTGGTTGGAGTAACGATATCTCGAAGCGCGTATTTCACGAATTACGGTTCCGTAGATCTAATAGAGGGTCGTTGTATTGCACCACAAGTGTGGCTACTTAGTTTCATAATGTGGGATGTCATCCAGGGCATGTGTCAGAGTCGTGGTTGAAGGTGGTGTGTGTTGGTGTGGTGTTTGCGGTGGTAGGTTGAAGGTGGTGTGTGTTGGTGTGGTGTTTGCGGTGGTAGGTTGAAGGTGGTGTGTGTTGGTGTGGTGTTTGCGGTGGTAGGTGGCCGGAGGTGATAGTTAGCACTGAGATTAGTGGTTGCAGGAGGTGTGTAGTGTCTCACGTTGCCCTGGCAAGCGTCGTGGTGTTGGTGGTGGTGGCGGCGGTAGCAGCGTGGTAATTTGGACAAGCGGTGGTGGTAGGACTGCATCCTCAACTGTCGGAGTGTTCCCAGGCGCTAGTCAGTAAATTCGCCGCCCGGCGTAAAATTGAAAGCTTGGCAAGCAGAGTGTGTGGTGGCGTGTGGGACGACATGGCGGCGTCAGATCCCGGCCCTTCACTGGGTGAGCCATGGCCGCGCCAGGCTGGCGTACCACCCTGCCCTGCTACTGGTTGTACCCCTGACCACCCAACCTCTGCCCATACCTTGGGTTATAAAGTATGACCACACCGTCTCGTGTGTGACACCAATGGCCATTGTAAATGTTAGTTTGTGCGTGTGTATATATGTTCCTCTGTGTGTGTGTGTGTGTGTGTGTGTGTGTGTGTTAGAGGGTGCGCTGTAATGAGAAACAGGGAAATGTGGAGTCGACCACAACCAGAATTTCCAAGACAGGATTGTTCTTGCCTTTTATCATCAGATGATGATACAGCCTCGCCGAAGGTGACTTTTCACTCACATTGTAATCCGAAGCTGACCAAGTGCGGCGACACACACACACACACACACACACACACACACTCGTGTTATACAGTGGTAATGTTGTGTGTTGTACAGTGGTAATGTTGTGTGTTGTACAGTGGTAATGTTGTGTGTTGTACAGTGGTAATGTTGTGTGTTGTACAGTGGTAATGTTGTGTGTTGTACAGTGGTAATGTTGTGTGTTGTACAGTGGTAATGTTGTGTGTTGTACAGTGGTAATGTTGTGTGTTGTACAGTGGTAATGTTGTGTGTTGTACAGTGGTAATGTTGAATGATGGTGGCGGGTGTGTTAGCAGGTTGAGGCAGCGCCGTCTGCCTCACCACAAGGCCGCTTGCCTAACTTTCCAGCTGGGCCGCTTGGGTACAAGACCTGGACGCTGACCATCACCTCTCACAACCATTACAGGTTAACTCTGCTCACAGTTGTAGATTGATTATTGGAAATGTGTGTTTCGCCATCCTAAAGTACCTGTGTGTTATGACATAGTGTTGGTACCGTTCTTGCAAGAATATACTGAACATATTAAGATTGTTGACCAGGCCTGGGGTGCTGCTGCTGGGGTGGAAAGTTATCATACATTACTCCGCCATGGTTGGTGTGTGTGATGTTGTTTCCTGTCCATCATAACAACCTTCGTGGAGCGTCACAAACTGTGAGGACAAGTAGTAATGTGGTCACGTGACGCGTGACGCAACACAATATGTATGGTAGGGTCAAGTGAGGAGCGACATCTGCCAGGGCTTGTGTAGAACTATCCACCAACCCTCTACTTCACCTCCACCTGTACTACAATACTGCACGTGTTCTACTTCACCTCCACCTGTACTACAATACTGCACGTGTTCTACTTCACCTCCACCTGTACTACAATACTGCACGTGTTCTACTTCACCTCCACCTGTACTACAATACTGCACGTGTTCTACTTCACCTCCACCTGTACTACAATACTGCACGTGTTCTACTTCACCTCCACCTGTACTACAATACTGCACGTGTTCTACTTCACCTCATACCTTACCCACTACCACCTCCCCCACCTACTACTACCATCCACCACAACGACCTACCACATCACCGCCACCATCAGCCCCGCTTGTTACCAGTAGCTTTCATCATTGGTACATGTGAGATGTTGAAGACGACCCTTACCACAGTACCTCTACCCTCAGCGTTACCAGTAGTACCTACCTATCGTCAGCGTTACCAGTAGTGCCTCATGTTTCCTGGTGACCGTCGTGAGCTGGGCAGTGACGTCACCAACCTCACAACAGAATGATCGTCATCTCCTCATGTCGTAGTGCACACACCTCACACTCATACACGGGCTCCACCTGTGCCAGTAATGAGTGACGCACGAGGACGGCCAGCGTGTGCCAGGCAGGTCCGGACCTGACGAATGTTTACGACTGTCATGTTGCTGCCCAGGATGAGGAGAAGAGTCGTAGTGTGGTGTACGCCGTGGTGTGGAGGCTGGTGGGTGCGATAGATGAGTGTAGAGGCTGGTGCGGCTGTGAGTTTGAAGGAAAGTTTGTTTGACAGGTTAGGTTCGAGGCTGGTGAGTGTGATACTTCAGTTTGGAGGTTGGTGGGTGCGAATGTTGAATTTCCAGGCTGGTGGGAGCGAAGGTGGAGTTTGTAAGTAGATGGGCGCGAGAACTGACTTTGGAGGCTCGTGAGTTTCACAGCTGAATATGAAGACTCATGTGTGCGACGGTCGAGTTTAGAAGTTGTTGGCTGTGAAAGTTGAATGTAAATTTGACATGTAAACTATGTAGGGTGCGAGAGGTAGACTGAGTGTGGTGGGTGCGACAGGCAAGCCGAGTGTGGTGGGTGCGACAGGCAAGTCGAGTGTGGTGGGTGCGACAGGGAAGAGGCAAGTATTGACCTCATTGTGCTTTGCAGGTGGGCGGCAGGCGGGCGGGTGGCCCCCCAGTGGGCGGTACACGTTATCTGCCAACCCATGGGTCTCGACCCGATGGCAGGGTGATGATCCCCTCCCCTCCTGGGTAAGATGATGGCTGAGCCCTGCCTTGATCCCCCAGCTTCCCTTGCCTCTCTGTGGTCAGCAGAAGTATACGCCGCTCCCTCCCTCCCTCCTGCACATGTTATCATGTAAGACGGTAGTACATAGAAGCAGGCGGTGTGGTGTGGTGTGGTGTGGTGTGGTGGTGGGACAGTTGGTTGACATTAGGCAAGAGTAAGGTGTACGGCTGGGAGGTGCCACCTGTGGGGTCGTCAGGGTTGGTAATGGGCGTTGTGGACTCGGGGCAGTCGACCTTACTGCCTCTGAAGGAGAGGCCTGGCTATGCCAAGCACTTGGGTCATTGTTACAAGGATAAGTTTATATTTAGGCTGGACGCCAGCTGTGAGGTGAGGTGTGGCAGGGCAGGGCTGGTCATGCACGTCACACCTGACACGACCACGCTGGATGTCCCCAGCCACCACGACCACAAACACCCCAGTTTCCATCCTGTGCGATCCCTGGTAATACTCCCGCATGGCGACATATGTCTTGGCGAGGGGTCCTGCGGGAGCCAGGGGCCGGGGTCATCAGCTTTGGGGCACCAGGACAACTACTCCCTTCAGGAATTTCCTGCTGCATCAGCCAGATGACAGGCAGGCAAGAGTCAGCGGCGGGTGGAGCCGCTGGTCCTCAGGGGTGTAAACACAACGGCCAGTCTGGGTAACATGTGGCAGACTTGCTAGCCACCTGATCCGCGTCTTCTGCCACTCTCACATGCGTAGTCCCTGTGTTTATGATTATAGACATTACCACGGAGGGGCAACTGGCTGTGGTGGGGCAGGGTGGGTGGTAGTGGCCGGCCATGGTGAGTGGTGATGGTAGACCAGGGTGGGTGGTGATGGTAGATCAGGGTGGGTGGTGATGGTAGATCAGGGTGGGTGGTGATGGTAGATCAGGGTGGGTGGTGATGGTAGATCAGGGTGGGTGGTGATGGTAGACCAGGGTAAGTGGTGATGGTAGACCAGGGTAAGTGGTGATGGTAGACCAGGGTGGACGAGTAGGGCGTGACGATGGGTTTAGGTGGTGGGTATGTGTGAGCAGGTCATCACCTCATACTGGGTATATTACTTCAGTAATAGTAAAGATTGGCATCACGTTGGGAGGAAGGCTCCAGAGCGACTTATATTTGACTCACAATATCTTGTGTTGATATTAAGTAGAGCATGTTGTTGTTGTTGCCACACCTCGTGTATCGCCACACAAGATCATATCAACAGCACTCGGGAACAACGATGACGTCCACGTAGATAAGACGTTCTGGTGTAGGTCCAGATGTATGGGTGTGAGAGGTAGACCTAGTGTGCAGGAGGACACGCTAGGGCGGAGAAATCGGCGTGCGGCGCGGGCCAGCAGGCGGGAGTCGCGCGCGGCTGCCGGATCAAAGCTGTAGTTGGTGGTGCAGGCTGCAGGGCGGCGGATGTGCTCTGCCTCGCTCCTTAACACAACACATCCCTGCAACGCTCACCTTCCCTCCACCGTCCTGGCCTTCACCTTCACTCTGCCTTGTTCCGCTGGTCAGCAACGTATCGGGCCTTACCAGCGTGTTTGTCCGGACTTATCCCGAGCCAGGTCATGGCAGATTATTACACTGCAGTGGTTCATAGCGGTCGCGCCACACCATCTGGCCGGCCCAGCATATCTGGGACGATAATTGTTCGATCCTAGAGTTTGATAATCATTGGCTTTCCACTTCCTGGACGGTGATTGACGAGTTTACTGCAGCCTACGCATGTGTCATCATCGACGACTGAGGATGTGTATAGTGATGTGAGGTATGCCTGTCTGGAGGAGAACTTGTTCCAGAAGAAGAGCAATACTCAGAGACCGTCGCTGGTACCTACACCAGGATGACGTCCCAGCTAGGTACCCCCGTGCTACTGAGAGGAGAGTGCTGCGGCCCGGGAGTCATCCTCGTCCACTAGTACCATGGGGACGGACTTAATCTCAGAACAGACAGGATCATCTCTGTAATTTTCGTGACACGTATGAAACTGGACACCTCAGCAACACGATCAGATGACAGGGACACTTGACAAGCCTTATAAAAAGTATAATATATTAAGGTTGTAGAGACGTAATGAATCTGCTGTGGGAGCAAGTGGTGCGATAGTCATTAGTGAGAACCAAGCAGGTCATATGACTCCCAGCCTGCTCTCCTCCTGCTCACCTCTCCCACCTAGGAATCAGTGCCTTACCTATCCTCCTAGCCAAGATTACAGTGCCTCACAATCTTTGGGATCGTACGTTACCCGTGAGTGATACCAGTGCAGTGGCGTCACATATTGTAGGTACCCTTGTAGTGCATAGGGGAAGTAACAGTAAGTGTGGTGCGAGGAGGACCCGGAGGAGGATATGAACAGTCCAGAGAGCAAGTTTCATTTGTTGACGTGTTGTGGCTGGCCAACTGCTTGGTGTGACGTAATCAGTCATCAACCTTGGAGAATCTCTCATGACGCTGTCTGTAGCAGTAAGCTGGCCTTACGAACTGACCACAGTAAGAATTCAAACAACTGTTATAATGGTTTGCGAAGTCACCTGAGTAGTGGAAAGTTCGCGTGGTGTATTGCAATAAGTTCAAGATAAACTGCGTGACACGTAGAGCTTCAAGAATAATGAACGGTGTAATATTTTTTTCCCTCTCCTCTCACAGACTTACGTAAAACATAACTTTCACATTTCCGCCATTAGTCGACAAGTGTAGAGAGGCAACAATGTTTTGGATTTTCTACAGTGCACATCTGAGGTTGAGACACTGCAGCCTCAAGCTGCTGTTGTGAACTCCTGCGCCCTTCCCAAATCTTGGTCTTTCCCACCCACAAATATCTTGTCCAGGCTCGGCCACACGGCAGACGTTTCTCTGATTAAAACGAATGGCAAATGGGGTCGTAGCCGTCACATGATAGGTGCACTTGACGAGGGGAGACGAAGCACTCCTCCTCCTCCTCCTCCTCCCACCACCAGTGTCCACCGCGTCTCCTCCTTGTCCTTGTCACCAGCGTCCACCTCCACCGTCTGCTGTCATCGATATCGGACAGAATATAGGGTTTTCATGGGGTCTTAAGTAGGTCATCATGCAGAGGTAACAGTCATGGGTTGAGACACCGCCGCTGTGGTTCACTATAGGTAAACGTGCGTCGGATTTACCCTTTTTTATAAAGTGGTTAGCAAGTTAACAGTTTGCTTTAACAAATATTACACGAAGAATCACATACATACGTACAGACGGAACGATCATTTCATGGACTTTCGTCATGAAATGTATAAGACTTCCAGATGAAACTTTTCTGCCAGTATTGTGTTGGTTACTTTGAGGCTGGTTATCGAGGTGTGGTCCCCTGCAACTTGTCAATTGTCAGAGGCCGGACTTTCACTCCCATGCTTCAGCATCGCTCCGTCTGCTACACCTCAACTTACATGGTCAAAAAATAGTGTTTAGTCTAATTTTGCCGCGACGTTGCGATACACAAAACTTATTTTCATCATCACTCTATACGACCACAAGTATTTGTGTTCCTTTGCTACTGTGGCGTCTCCAGGCGGCGTCCACGCCTTACGATCACCTTCTGCCGCTGCTCAGATAGCTGATAAGACACATAGTATCGGGCTAGCGATAATGCATTTTGATGTGGACGATTGTCAGCAGTTGTTGAGAGCTGGTCATTGTGTGTGATCAGTCTCTGGTCGTCATAGGAAGCAAACACATCAATTTGTTGGGAAAGAACCATTTCTTGCCAAGCCTCTAGTTAGGCTCGCGTTGTTGTAAATCATTCACGTCATCGTGGCGAGGTGACAGAAACACTAGCACCCGTGGGGAGGTAGAGGCGGGATGAGTGGGGAGAAGCGAGGAGTGTGGCGCTTGTGGGCGTGGGGGCGGAAGGGGCGTCGCGGGTACACCCTGAGAGACGCCCAGTCTGAGGAAGACGTGTGTCTGTACAAGAATCCAGTGCCTACCATTAAGAAGATATACAAGTCAGAGGACCACCTGCTGGCTAGGGACCAGTGCCGCCCTCACGCCCAATCTGACGATGATGACGGCGACAGCGAAGCTGACCACTCCGAGTCTGTGTGCGAGTCTGTCACCTGGCGGGCCGACAGCCAGGACTCGGAAGAGGTCGTGAGTGATAGGATCACCACGGAGAGCGAAATAGAAAACACTGAAAGCGAAAGTGAGGACGCCAAGAAGGATGGCGGCGCGGTTCAGACTATCGTGGAGCGATTGCGAGCCTGCGGGGCCGGGCACGGCCGCGCAGGAGACGAGTGGTCCAGCATCGACACCTGGACTTCGCATGACCTCAGGCAGTTCCTCATCAACAAGGCACAGCAGGAGCTGGGCGGGCCGTACGCCAATGACAGCACCGACAGCATTGAGATGAAAACCTTCGTAGAGAATGATCGAAACGTTATAAGTAATCGGCATGTGACACCAGCACCAGCCATCCCCACGCCCCCGGGGGCCATCCCCCGTCCCATCCCGAACCCGCCCCGGGGGCGGGGCACTACCACAGCCTCAGCTCTCATACGTAGGCACTCGAGGCCCCGTATGGCGTTTACGCGGAATTCACTGCAACTGGACCAGATGATGAGGCGGGACATGTCGCCGCCCCCGCCACGGGCGCGCCTCTGGTCACTGCCAGCCATCATCGTCACCTCCACCGAGGATTCTTCTAAGACGCCGTCTCCACCAGGTCAGAGCAACAGTCTCACAAACAGCATGAACTACCTGACGGTGCCCTCACCTCACTCTGCAAGGCTCCGACAGGAAGCTGAGGACACCCAGAGTGAGCCAGGCTCCGAGAACAACAGCAGGTCCTCGTGTGAGGACTTAGAGAAGACTATGAACGGGAGTCTGGCCAACGCCACCAAGCTGGGCTCCATCATGGACCTGTGGTCTGGTCAGTGGGAAATACAAGATGAAAGTGAAGGAAGATGTGGGAGGCCGTTCTCACCAGGGTCGCCTCCACCAGACCCCCGACCCCAGGCCTCCCCGGAGTACCTACAATACGAGGAATCATTTGTAAGTGTTGACATTGTGTGGATCCTGTGTGGTTCTTCTTGACCTCATATACTCTCGTACTTCCTCAACTAAACAGGTTAATCATTGCACATTGTAGATATCATTATGGATACTGATATATAAATTCCACAATAAGATTACCATGCTGGATAATGCTGAATGATTTGTTCTGTTTCATGCAGCAAGAGGTAATGTTCCGTTTGTCAGTTGTAGCAGCAGCTGCCCACCACAGGTGCCGTGTGCGGGCGTGGCATGTGGCCCAGCCATACTCTCGTCCCACTCCCTACCTATACCTTGGATGACGCACCCTTTTGGTTCTTCTGGTCATCCACTGTTTATCCTTTCAGTTGATCTGTTTCCCATTTACGTTCTCTTCTATCCCCCAGTTTTTAATTTGTAGGCAGTGCTAAACCTTGTCGGGGGCGGCACCAGCAGCAGCAGCAGTAGCAGCAGCAGCAACAACAGCAACAGCAGCAGCAGCAGCTTTTGCATGTGACCGTGTTGTCTTGTGCTTAACCCAGTACGGTGTAGAGTTCAGCAGCTCTAGTTGAGTCGCATCACCCTGTGGCCAGTGTTTAGTTCTATTAGGTTCATGTGGTGCTACATGTTTATGTAAAGATAGTGGTATGTAGGGCTGGGAGAGAGAGAGAGAGAGAGAGAGAGAGAGAGAGAGAGAGAGAGAGAGAGAGAGAGAGAGAGAGAGAGAGAGAGAGAGAGAGAGAGAGACTTGCCTCATACCGGGCCAGTAGTACTAGTGTAGAGCTCACACGGTGTGTCTCTTGTCGAAACACTCTTTAATGGAAATGAATTAATGAAGTTTCGTGGCTTGGTGACGCCTGTGCCTGGTTTCTGTAACATCCTCTCAACTGTGGGTGAGTGAGAGAGAACAGTAAGCACCTTCGGTCAAATGATGCGAGAAATCAGGAGCGGAAGCCTGCTTCTGAAGTTAGACTTCTGTTGATCCAAACTTGGCGTTTCAATCGTCTATCCTGAACATTCCGGTAATTGTTTAGCCTAAACTGAGACCATTAAGCACGACGGTACGACCCTCGAGCATGAGGAGCCCTCTGTAGGAGCACGACGTTTCGACCCTTGCGTATGATGGCCTGGTCTTTGACCTGACCCTCAAGGATTAGGGGTAAAGGCCATGTCATCATATCCAAGCATCGCACCCTCTTGCTTATACAGTTGCAGGACTCCTGTGGTGTAGCGGTTAGCGTTCCTGACCATGACGCATTTATGGGCCGCCCAGGGTCGAAAGCATAGGTTCAAATTCTGGTTACGGCAGTCGATCCACAGTCAACCCGGCTGTTCATCCCTAGCGTTAATGGGATGGCCTTGATCAGGCCGTCAGCTGCCCTTGCCGTGTTAGTGAACATACAAAAATATTAGTAAGGAGAGAAGAGAAATATGATACCCTCTAGAGGCAAGGTCTTACGGCAGCAGCTTCATAGACTGTAGCTTTGTACTCTCACTGGAGGTATGTAGACTGATTTATAAACCCAAATTAACCTCTCAGTAGATTAGCCTAGCTGGAATGGGAAACCACCTCTGTTTCTCAGATTCTTTTTATTTCTAATACCAACAAACATTTACCCAGTCCTCACATTGAAAAATAATATTAAACATTATGAATCCTAAAGTTGTCTTCTTAGTCTCATGATATGAATAATTGTCGAATTGAATACAACATTGGAAGCGAATAGCATCGCCATTTGCTTCTTTTAGTAGTTGTTAAATATTGATTTAACTCGTGTTTACCTGAATCATTAGACCACATGTAGAGGTAAGGTCAGCACACGCCTAGTGTGGAATGTGTCTTCCTAGCCTGGAATATGTCTGACCTAGCGAGCCCCAAGATATGTTCTTACCTGTCGTAGGATCACCACTCAGATGTGTACCGAACTATCATATATTTCACATAGAAACACCTCTGCTTGAAGGTCACCCAGTCACATGGTGTAGTGTACACACGAGTAAATACCTCTATTGTTTAACAATATTAAAAGGATTTAGATTTTTGCCGTAAAAAGAGTTGTGCATTTCTCCTTCCCATCGTGTGAGCAGGGAGGCGAGAGGTTGTGGAGTGAGGACGGAGCTTTTGTGATGGTGTCGGTAAGACGGGGTGAATGTAACCCTCACAGCTTAGGTTGAAACAGCTACAGTCGCTGCTCCCTGGACCCAGACTCGTCTGGTCTTCTTGACTTGCTGAAGTATTTACAGCCTTCACTAATTAACTGCTCCTCCTCTGACAACTTCATTTTTGGCGTTGAGGACTGCAACTTTAAAAAGGATTCTTTACGTCACCATTCGACGCACGTTTGGAAAAAAAATGTAAACACTTTATATCAGGATACTGGACTTTGATAAGACTAGATTTCATAAGTTGATATTACGATGATCGATTTTACAGCGTTCAGGAGCTGTGAATTGTAGCGTACTTGAAGTAACAACCGGTCATGTTGATGGTGTGTTAGGTATGAGGTAACATATTTAAGCCTGGATGCAACTGTGGAGTAATATCGTAAGAGCCAGCCTGGCACCTGTGGAGTGAATAGTGGTAGACTGCCTGGCACGTGTGGAGTGATAGTGGTAGACAGCTTATCACCTGTGGAGTAACATAGTGGTAGCCAGCCTGGCACCTGTGGAGTGCCATAGTGGAAGCCAACGTAGCATGTTTTTATTTAGTACGAAGTCAGTATTTTGTTTAGACAGCACTTAGGTTAGTAACACAGAGTAACCCCCTCCCTCAGTACGACGAGACCATCTTTAAACACGACAGGACGGCCCTTGGGTATGACAACCTGGCCTTCGACCTGACGTCTCACCCACATGAATGGGACCGTCTTGTTCAAGGGTTAAGTGATAGGATGAGTGGCAATTGGTTCTGTAGCAGATGTTTAGTAACTGTGCGGCAGCCAGTAAAGTAGATGTAGGTGTTCACTTCTGTTCGTAGCGATGAAACAGAGTACCTGCTACTTACGTAACAGTGAGAGTGGTAGCCAGTCATGTAACATTGTGATTGGTAGCCAGTTACGTAATGGTGTAGGTAGTAGGTACTAGTGTAGTACATGTACTTGTTAAGAATTCTGACTGGTAGCCTCATGATTGTGTGGATTATAGCCTTTTAGCAAGTGTACATGGTAGCCTCATGACTGTGTGGATTATAGCCACTTAGCAAGTGTACATGGTAGCCTCATGACTGTGTGGATTATAGCCACTTAGCAAGTGTACATGGTAGCCTCATGACTGAGATAACTGGTTTTATGAGTGATCGTCACCTCAGTGTGAGTAGTGATGTGTTACAGAAAGTGATTAGTAACCAGTTAAGTGACTGAGTGACGGCCAGTTAAGTTGCAGCATGAGGTTTGACAAGTTAAGTTACAGCCTGCGGTTTAACAGGTTAAAGTGTAGTGATATTATTAATTATCAGTTGATAGTAAGTGTGACTTTTAGCTATTTTATTACATGTGTTTGTATTAGCTGTGTGCTAACTGCCTGGTGTGATCGTTAAGTAATACGGTGATTGACAGCGTAGTTCAGGTTGTAACCAAATAAGGAATAGGGTGTTTGATGGCATAGTTCAGGTTGTAACCAACGAGTGCGATTGATATTCAAGTGCAGGTAGTTGCCAAATGATGGCTTTGCTTAGTTTTCTGCCAGGAAACTTAGTCCATGGAATTACGGACGCAAATAGTGAAAGGCTTCTGTAACAGCTAAGCCTCAGATGATGAAGATGGAAACGGTTGTCTGCTAAATGTAGCACAACGTAAGCCGTCATTTGTGTTCCAGTCATTTCAGTCAGCCAGCAGCCATGGCATCATGTGCCATGTGCTGCATGGTAGGTCTCTGTCAGATTCTGCGCTTGCTACAAATAGTTTGGGAATATCGAGGAATTTAACATTTCTCTGTAGTACTTGTATGTTGCAAAAACGATGTTGTATTGGGCTGTGATGACATCAACTGCTGGAATTGCTACTTCATCCCTTGATACCATCGTAGTCAAGGGTCATACCATCAAGCTTAAGGGGTTAAGGAATACAAAGGCTTGATCCGTCTGTCTTGCATAACGATATATAGTGAGAGTGAGAAGAGAGTCAACTAAAGTGGAAAATCAATGAATGTAGAAATTCATTTACCCGTCTCTTTCATCTCCAATTTTTAAAAACTCTTGCGCAGCTAAGTGGACATTGCAATTCTTGAATATATCCCTTGACTTAGGTGTGCATAGCATTGGCCTACGACAGAACATAACACAAGGAGCAGCTGTCTTATTTTTCAATTAAAGACAAATATGGCTTTATTCCCACAAAAATTGAATTGTGTAATAGCTGCAGAAATCATGTGCGTACAGTATATATATATATATATATATATATATATATATATATATATATATATATATATATATATATATATATATATGCAACAACCACTAGAAAGAGAAAATAAGAAAGGTGAGTACTATCGTTTAATAAAACCTCAGACAGAGGCTATAATAAACGAAAGTATTCACCATTTTTATTTTCTTTCCATTCATGATTGTTGCATATATATCTTCACGATGAAGTGAAGATTTTCCATATATATATATATATATATATATATATATATATATATATATATATATATATATATATATATATATATATATGTATATAATCATACAAACCTCCAACAGCCAGAATCGAACCCGGGACCCCTGTGCAACAGGCAGGAGCGCTACCACCACCAGGGTTCGATCCTGCCTGTTGGAGTTTTGTATGTTCTATGAAGATGCGCGTGCATATGCACTTTGTTCGTGTATATATATATATATATATATATATATATATATATATATATATATATATATATATATATATATATATATATATAACGGGTAAGTATTCAAACACGGTTCTGTAATTGCAATTACTGAATAAGGTAAGTATCAATGTCGAAAGTGAGAGTTGAATGAGAGTTTAGTAACTTAAGCTGTGTTGTGTGTCCACAGATGTATGGGCGGTACTCGGCTAACCTAGCTGAGTACGCGCGACAGGAGGCTAGACGATTACGTGAGGACGACCCTCATAAGGACGACGTGCTCTTCTCTAAGGAACTCCAGCCCTACAGAGGACGCATCGCCAGAACCTGTATATCTTTCATCAGGTGAGTTGCAAGTCTCAAAAAGCCTAGTACCCAAGACTCTGACTACGATATAGGGTAAACATTACCGAGAATTAGGTTTATTTTCCCCCGGGTTTCTTTTCTTGACGTCTGTAATGTGTTACTCATTTTTATTGGCCATAGTAATTTGTTTCTTATCCACAATAGTTCTCGCAATATGGGCATCAAAATGATATTACACTCACGATGTACCCACCAAAAGTCCAGGCATTGTAATGTTGACACATGGTATGCTTGCTAGTTTCTGTAATGAAGTTCACTTGGTGTTCTTTAAACATAATTTACGAAACTTTTTGCATGTTTGCTAAAGGCAACCAATCCATCTCCCTGATTACTTTGTATCGTGAACAAGGTCACAGTATGTCCTGAAATTCCCTTCAGGGTTATTACTTTCATTCTATACTCCTGTATTCCCATTAGTGTATTCATTGAATTTGATTTATTGCGTCGTCATAATGCTGGATTAAGGGATCCTGTCACTTGTACAGTTGTTTTCCTTCTAGAATGATTGAGGACCAGGAACATTATCAGAAGTGTAGTGAACACCAAGCAAAAATATAGCGCCTGTTTTTTGCTCGTCCATTATGAGTGGTGTTACCACTAGCTACAGTGGTTAACAGTTTAGGACAGTATACCTCGTGATCTACTCCTAATGATGATGGGTGATTAAAGATTTGCTTCTATTTACGAGATCATCGTGCTCGGAAAGCTGTCATTTTGTACATGACTGAAATATGAAGTGTGTTGGATTAGTGCTTCACAGTTGTGGCTGTTACTCCTTTGGAGTGAGTTATTTGACGAGACTACTTCATATCATACAGCTTCGCCAACGTGACTTTTTATTTCGTGGTGTAACCTCAAGTGGGCGGAGTCCAGTAACACACACACACACACACACACACATAAATAGATCGTTAACATATTTTTAAGCATGATTTTTTTATGAACGCAGACACGATGGTCGTGAAACGCTTGAGAAGTTCTTGCTAGGTTTATCTGTATCTTGTCTATGGCGCTCGCAGCTCTTCATTACGTTTTTATTGTATTCTAAAACAGTATGGCATTTACTCATTCTAAGTAATCATAAAAGTTTTGTAATTAATCGATTGATGTTACGTGATTAACTTGCATAGGGAAAATTTATAGTCTTTATAACACACCATCATTAAAAGAGATTATAAATCTTATGTAATGAGAATTATGAAAAACTGTGTTCCATATGAAAAAAGTAACCTTTACTCGAGATGAAGCGTGACCTTAGTACTAAGGTTGGGGTAGGCACGTGGTGAAAATATTCATGAAAAAGCATTAATTATATATGGCATTGACCATTTTGGGGGGAAGGTAATACCCGCGGGTCCTTGCTCCGGCCACACGATCGTCAGCCTTACAGTAGCTGTGGTCTAAGATGTATATGAAACATTATTGTATTTATTTCAGTCCCTTCCTGAACATGATGGAAGGTTATTCTGGCATGGGTAGGTTTCAAAATTCATTCTAACCCACATTAGCTTCGCTTTTTTTAATTTCGGTAGAGATATCTTTTGTGGTATGAGGAAATCATTATAAATGCGGTCAATGCAGTGCTTGGATCTGGCTACCGGAATATTTGCTGCGAGTTGTGACGAGAGATCGACCTGGTGACGGCGAAGGAACCCGCCAGCAGGATGATCACGATGTAGGAGGGACACACGTCGCCTTTAAGTAGGATTTTGTTTTAGCTTCACGAGAGGCCTTAGGAAGGATTGTTTCTCCAAAAGATAATGATGCGCCTAATTTTGTGTACTTTTTATATTATTATTTCCAGTGGCAAGGTTACCAAATGTATATTGTGAGGGTGAAGATGTCTGAGGGAGAGCCGTGGAAAACATTGTGAGCTGCAGCCACCATGGTGGGTGTGCAAGCACGGAGCTGCAGGACTTGCTACCATTGATCGTCTGCTGATTGTTGGTGCACACACACCAACGCTCATACAGTCTCTTGCCCATAGTTTCATTTGAATTACTTAAGGTTAAAGAATTGTACTCTTGAGTTACCAGTTTCACGGCCATACGGCAAAATCATTAAGAAGCATAGTTATAAGTTAGTGTTTATTAGTGTGTAGAGCAATAAGTCAGTTATTATTGATCGTTTACCGTTCAGATTATCAAGTTTAAGATATATGATCTGTTTTACTCAGCTGTAGTTATGAGCGTGTTTCCACTTCCTCCTACATATATATTATTTTTCCCCTCAACAACTTTATCTCGGCAGTTGTTTTAGTAATTCATATATGATATACTGCTGCCATTTCGTTGCTTCGTGGTTTTTGACGCATTTGATATATGTGACTAATTTATGGTGGATCTTTTGTAGCACTTGTGTGTCAGTCGCTGGAGCCACACCCACTCGGCTATATAGTCAACACAGACTCGAGAAAATGTCTCAGCCGAATGCTATGTCGTTGCTGCCTTCGTGTTAGTGTGTAGACTTGAACCCATGTTGACCCGCATGTTTTTACTGATTAATACCTGTATTCAGGAATCTAGATGATGTCATTTTGAATTACAATAGGTATGCTGTAAAATGAAGAGATAAAGTTAAAAAAAAAAAATGATATATACAGTATTGATTACTATTCATTAGTATATGTATATTTAGAGAAACTGGTATGTTCTCTGTACCTACGGGTAATGGAAGCGCGTTTTAACTTAGGTGAATTCATAAGAGTAAAAAGTTATTATAGCTTAACAGGCGCGCTGCAGGATCATGTGAGAGAATGATTGCCACACCAGTACCAAAGTTTCAACACTTATGACTCATGATTCACTTTAAAACTCGCGTTATACGGATCGTAAAACAAGCTCGGTTTGTCAAAGGCTGATTGAAGTTTTATCATACAGCTTTATATGTATGGTGAGTGAACACATTTTGTGCTGGATCTCTCTTCTCTCTCCTTCTATTTTTAGATGATTATTAACAAGTATTTTGGAAATATTATTACAGCTTTTGCTCTCTTGACCTGTCTGCGTGTTTCCTAATGCCTGAAACCCAGCTGCGCCCGTGGCATGTGTCCGGCTCCTGCTTCCCACAGCTTCTGTGTTAAGAGCAGCCATGCGAAAGTTAACCATTTTATATATATATAGGGATAGGGGATTAAGAATACTTCCCACGTATTCCCTGCGTGTCGTAGAAGGCGACTAAAAGGGGAGGGAGCGGGGGGCTGGAAATCCTCCCCTCTCATTTTTTTTTTAATTTTCCAAAAGAAGGAACAGAGAATTGGGCCAGGTGAGGGTATTCCCTCAAAGGCCCAGTCCTCTGTTCTTAATGCTACCTCGCTAACGCGGGAAATGGCGAATAGTTTAAAAGAAAAAAAAAAAAAAAAAAATATATATATATATATATATATATATATATATATATATATATATATATATATATATATATATTATCCCTGGGGATAGGGCAGAAAGAATACTTCCCACGTATTCCCTGCGTGTCGTAGAAGGCGACTACAAGGGGATGGAGCGGGTGGCTGGAAATCCTCCCCTCTCTTTTTTTTTAATTTTCCAAAAGAGGGAACAGAGGACGGGGCCAGGTGAGGATATTCCCTCAAAGGCCCAGTCCTTTGTTCTTAACGCTACCTCGCTGACGCGGGTAATGGCAAATAGTATGAAAGGAAAGGGATATATATATATATATATATATATATATATATATATATATATATATATATATATATATATATATATATATATATAATCCCTGGGGATAGGGGAGAAAGAATACTTCTCACGTATTCCCTGCGTGTCGTAGAAGGCAACTAAAAGGGGAGGGAGCGGGGGGCTGGAAATCCTCCCCTCTCGTTTTTTAATTTTCCAAAAGAAGGAACAGAGAAGGGAGCCAAGTGAGCATATTCCCTCAAAGGCTCAGTCTTCTGTTCTTAACGCTACCTCGCTAACGCAGGAAATGGCGAATAGTATGAAAAAAAAAATATATATATATATATATATGTATATATATATATATATATATATATATATATATATATATTATATATATATATATATATATATATATATATATATATATATATATATATATGACTGTTTGTGTGTTGTCCAGCACAATAACGACATCTTTCCTGCCGCTCGCAAAATTTACTCATTCCGTTTACCGCGTTAGCGCCAGGATCAGAAAGGAAAGGTTGCATTTGCTCACATCTATTTTCTAGTGTCATGATCTGTGATCCAAAACCACAACCAGGCCCCACAGACCTTTCCGTGGTTTACCACGGCCGCTTTACGTATCCTGGTATAGTTCATTGACAGCACGTCTCGTATACTACTTCGATCCAGTTCGTTTTATTCAGTGCGGGGTACATCTTTCACCCCCCTACATGTTCAGGTCCAGATTGCTCAAAATCTTTTTCACACCATCCTTCTATTTCCAATTTGATCTACCACTTTTCCTTGTTCCCTTCGCTTTTAACATTCTCTCTCTCTCTCTCTCTCTCTCTCTCTCTCTCTCTCTCTCTCTCTCTCTCTCTCTCTCTCTCTATATATATATATATATATATATATATATATGTATATATATGTGTGTGTGTGTGTGTGTGTGTGTGTCCAGCGATTACTGTTTAGTCTCGCTTTTTCGTGAACGTACCTAAACCATGTTCTCTTTACAGTGAATTGGGGACCTGATATCATTATCGTATTGCAATATCATTCATCCAACGGTCGATTTTACGCAACATTTGACGAATGGCTGGTATTTGCTTAGATTACGGCCGAAGAGGAAAAGGTGCAAACCAGTCTATGAATTTCTAAGAGAATGGAGCAGGTTTTCACGAGTGAGGTGACCTGGCGAAGCACCAGGGCGTGCTAGGCTAGGAGGTCAGTAGCAGTGCGGACCATGTCGCCTGCTGCTCTGGGCCGCCCGTGTAATCAATATATCCCAGTAAATAATGGCAGACTGCACAACTCGGCTCAGCCCTGTCCACTGACCTCCAGCTTATTGCAACATTTTTTTAGATACTTATTAAGATCAAGTACTTATATCCGGATCATAAAAACGTGAGTCTTGAAAAAAAATTCAAGGATCTTTTTTTCTATGTTAGCTAAGACGGCACGGACGGCTGAGGCCCAACGCTGTATATATATATATATATATATATATATATATATATATATATATATATATATCATACTGGATCGCCGTTTCCTGCGTCAGCGAGGTAGCGCCAGGAAATTCCATTTCCTTTCAAGCACCATTACTTGTACTTGCATTTACAATCTCCTCCGTTTAAACACATCATAAAACACATTTACAACCTTCTACATCTCCACTTCGCTCTCCACAAACAACACAGTATCATCAGTTTCTTAACTTACTGCTTACATATTTTGTATTCTTCTTCCTCCTTTGCTCAACTTCCAATGGTACATTCGTATTGAGCAATCTATCATATGCCTTTTCCTTCTCTTCCACAGCATTTCTAATATCTTCTGTCCACCTTGCATTGCCCTTTTTATTCCTGTATCTCACTACCTTGTATCCAACTACAGATTCTGCAACCTTTGATAGTATTTCTCTAAACATTTGAAACACCTCATTCACACATGACTGCATTCCTACATTCACTGCACTTCCATCTAAGCTTTCAGTTATCTCTCTTCCATACTCTTCCCTGTATTTTTCTTGATTTATCTTCTCGCGTGACAACACTTATACCTCCTCATTCTTCCTTACACCATACCTCCACTTCTTGATCCTCACAAGAACTGCAAGATGGATCAGTCTCCAAAGCATCTTCTCACAACTCTAGCATCTAGCACAGCCTTTCTCAATCTTTTATCCACTGCCACATAGTCAGTCAGTCTTTTGCTCTTCTCTTCCATTATTCATCATTCTTGTATATCTGCTTATCATCTTTTGCTGAAAAAAAAGTGTTCGCAAGGAATAAACCCTCTAAGCACAAATATCCACAAGATAGCTTCCATTCTCATTTGTTCCAGGCACTCCCCATTTACCAACCATCTCACCAATTCCATCACATCCCACTTTTGCATTCATATCACCCTTTATGGCCACATTTCTCTCATTTTCAAAACTGTTCATATAGTCATTCAAATTCCTCCAGAAAAGCTTCACTTCATCCTTACCATTATACAGTCTTCATATTCACAGGCACATATACACAGAACCATGCGTATTTCACAATCCTAATATTTCCTCTCACCTACACTATTCTTGATCCATTCCATCCATGTTCTGTAGCACCCTCCCAGAGTTGCACATCCTTCTTTTCCTCTTTCCTAATAATATTCACTAATTCCTGTCCATATCACACCTCCTTCCATGCCTTCCCATAACGTGCATTCATCATTTCCATTTTCACTCCACACACCCTACCTGAGGATATGGGTTTCCCCAATCCCTTGTGTAGTCTTCATTCATACAGATTATTACATGTGTATATAGATTTATCATTATTAAGTCAAAGAAGGGGATGTTATCATAATTCATGTTTTTACAGGATGTCAAATTATTTCCAATGGAATGTTGAATGTACTTTGGACAAACAGTGATAAGAATTGTATCATAACAAATTATTGACATCTTAACTGTTTCTGTTTTGTACCAACCCACTCCAGTAGTTTCCATTTCCTCTTTACTTGAAGTTAAGAGTCGCTAAGTTATTTTTTTCTCTAATGTGTTAACATGGATTGGGAAGAAAGTCAGGTGAGGAGGTATAATTATGGTATCTAACAATGGTATAAGACTCTTGGATACTCACAGATGTTGTATTCATTGTGGGAGGTTGCAACAAATTGGTACAGGAATTATATGAATTTTTTAAACTAAACTAAATTAGTTAGTCTCACACAGGTTTATTTGAAGAAAACTTAAAAGTGAGGTATTTTAGGATAAAACGAAATTTGATTTATTCACTACACACAAGAACTTGGACATTTCTTAATAACAATATTAAAGGAAATGGTTGACAGTATGTAGGGAGAGGAGGAAGACATACACCAGTATTTTGACTTAATTTTTTTTTTTTTTTTTTTTTTTTTTTTTTTTTTTTTTTTCCAAAAGAAGGAACAGAGAAGGGGGCCAGGTGAGGGTATTCCCTCAAAGGCCCAGTCCTCTGTTCTTAACGCTACCTCGCTATCGCGGGAAATGGTGAATAGTATGAAAAAAAAAAAAAAAAATGTAGGCATCAATAATTAGCTTTGCTTTTAAGCATACTACTTTCACTGCAATTTATTGATGATGATAGCTTGTTTTACCCTAGATAGAGTTCTTGGTAGAAGAATGCTATGCAAATTGTTATTATAGTGCATTCATGAAATGTTGACTATATTCATGGGACTGTGCTGGTTTTAGAATACTTTTAGCATTATTTTGCAAATCCAAAAATGTACGAAAAAAATTAAGAGGATCAATTTTGGTATTAAACCCAGTAATTGTAAGATGTAGATTTGAACTTAGTGAAATGAAGTATAGTATTTTACTGCTATTATACTTTCAAATTGATTAATTTCTTAGAGAAACATTAACTGACTTTAGTTCTTTTTCTTTTCAGACCAATTTGGGACCATACATTTGCCCGCCTCGGTGAAGACTGGGTGTTCCTCTTTATCTTGGGCACTCTTATGGCCACAATATCCTTTCTTATTGATGGCATCATCCTTATCTGTTTTGGAGGTGTAGTATATTATCATTTTTGTAATTTTCATATAAGAAATATTTACAAATTGTTTATGTATATAATGTAAATAAAACATTAAGCGGCAGGGGTGTGTGATGTCTCCATGGTTGTTTAATTTGTTTATGGATGGGGTTGTTAGAGAGGTGAATGCAAGAGTTTTGGAAAGAGGGGCAAGTATGAAGTCTGTTGGGGATGAGAGAGCTTGGGAAGTGAGTCAGTTGTTGTTCGCTGATGATACAGCGCTGGTGGCTGATTCATGTGAGAAACTGCAGAAGCTGGTGACTGAGTTTGGTAAAGTGTGTGAAAGAAGAAAGTTAAGAGTAAATGTGAATAAGAGCAAGGTTATTAGGTACAGTAGGGTTGAGGGTCAAGTCAATTGGGAGGTGAGTTTGAATGGAGAAAAACTGGAGGAAGTGAAGTGTTTTAGATATCTGGGAGTGGATCTGGCAGCGGATGGAACCATGGAAGCGGAAGTGGATCATAGGGTGGGGGAGGGGGCGAAAATTCTGGGAGCCTTGAAGAATGTGTGGAAGTCGAGAACATTATCTCGGAAAGCAAAAATGGGTATGTTTGAAGGAATAGTGGTTCCAACAATGTTGTATGGTTGCGAGGCGTGGGCTATGGATAGAGTTGTGCGCAGGAGGATGGATGTGCTGGAAATGAGATGTTTGAGGACAATGTGTGGTGTGAGGTGGTTTGATCGAGTAAGTAACATAAGGGTAAGAGAGATGTGTGGAAATAAAAAGAGCGTGGTTGAGAGAGCAGAAGAGGGTGTTTTGAAATGGTTTGGGCACATGGAGAGAATGAGTGAGGAAAGATTGACCAAGAGGATATATGTGTCGGAGGTGGAGGGAACGAGGAGAAGAGGGAGACCAAATTGGAGGTGGAAAGATGGAGTGAAGAAGATTTTGTGTGATCGGGGCCTGAACATGCAGGAGGGTGAAAGGAGGGCAAGGAATAGAGTGAATTGGAGCGATGTGGTATACCGGGGTTGACGTGCTGTCAGTGGATTGAATCAGGGCATGTGAAGCGTCTGGGGTAAACCATGGAAAGCTGTGTAGGTATGTATATTTGCGTGTGTGGACGTATGTATATACATGTGTATGGGGGTGGGATGGGCCATTTCTTTCGTCTGTTTCCTTGCGCTACCTCGCAAACGCGGGAGACAGCGACAAAGCAAAAAAAACATTAAGCATTATGCAAATGTAGAACATATATTTTTATATATGTGTAAGTGGCTGAAGTGGATGAGATTGCATTGAATTTCTTAAGAAAGGGGTTGATTGTATTTGTTGATTGGTTTATTATGATTTTTGAAGTAAATATAGCTCATGATGAGGTGACATAAGATTGGTAGAAAGCTTGTATAGTGCCTGCACGTAAAGGCTTATGGGACAAAAGTGATTGTTTAAATTATAGATGTATACATTTTTTGAAAGTACCTAATAAGTTGAATAGGAGGGTGTGAATGAGGGGTGGTGGTTTGTACAGATTGGGGAGGAACAGTGTAATTTCAGGAGAGGTGAAGGATGTGTGAATCAGGTTTGTACCTTGAAGGATATGTGCAAGAAAAATTTAGAGAAGCAGAGGACCTGTGTGTGGCATTTATGGGTCTGGAGAAAGCACGTGAAAGGTTGATAGAGATGCTCTGTGGAAGGTTTTTGAATAAATGACATGAGAAGAAAACTTCATGATGTAGTAAAGAGTTTTATCAGGATAGTAAGGCATATGTTTGAGAAAAAAAGGTGGTGAGTGGTTCCAGTTGAAGGTGGGTCTATGGCAGGGATGTATGATAAAACCATGGCTGTTTTTTAATTTGTTTATGGATAGGATGGTGAGAGAGATGATTCTAAGGGCCTTGTAGAGAGGGTTATTTATGCTATTTGTTGGTGGTTGTGGGGCTTAGAAGGTGAGTCAGTTGTTGGCTGGTGGCAGTTTCAAGTGAAAAATTGCAGATGCTGGTGTGAATTAGGGTGAGTGTATGAGAAGAAAGTTGAGGGTAAATGTGAATAAAAGCAAGGTTATTAAGCTTAGCACTTTGGATAGGAATGTATTAAATGCCTGGAAATGGATATGACAGCAGATCCAACTATGGGGGCTTAAGTGAGCCTTTAGGTGGATGAGGGGGCAAACATCCTGGGCACATCAAGAATTTGTGAAAAGAGAGGTCATGACCTTTAAGGGCAAAGACGGGTATGTTTTATGGTTTATTAGATATATCAGTTTTATATGAATGCATGGCATAGGCCTTAGATAGAAATGTAAAGAAGAATGTGGATGTGTTGAAAATGTAATGTTTGAGGCCAGTATGTGGTATAAGGAGAGTTGATCGAATAAGAAATGATATAGCAGAGCGAGGTGTGGTAGAGAGGAGCGAGGGTGCGCTGAAATTTTTTGGACAATTTTTTTTCTTGTGTTCACGACAGATTTTTAGGATCAAACTCACAGTTTACTGCAAGAAATTTCCCAGATTTACCATATAGATTGACCAGAGACCAAAATTTATTGTGTAAGTTATTGGCACAGAAAACTTTGTAATGATATTCTGAAGTATGATGTATAACACTCATATATGTGCTTATGTGAATACTGAATAATGTACAAGTTCTTTGGATATGACTAGAAATATTTGACTAAATGGAGGTTTCTGCAACACATGACACATGTAAAATGTACTAGACTCTTTATGATGGATAGAACTTGGTGGTTAGTGCTGGAGCCTTGGACATAACTTTATTCTGTTTTTAAAGTAAGCATTCTAAGCTGACTTGGCACCGTACAAACAGATACTTGATTGTGACATGTCACATACTCCTCTTGAATGATTGAAGAGTAATGAGTGCTCATTCTATTAAATGCTTTAGAGGTATTGAGAAATACTTTCATGAAATTACAAAACTATATAAGGAGTTACTGTATAATACTGAAAAGTTGGTATGGGCAAGAAAATGCATATTTTAGGAAAGCCACCCTTGTATACAGATTGAAAATCAGTGGTTCTTATTTCATGAGAAGAAGCCAATAAGTTTATTTATTAATGTGTTAAATTCAGTTGCTTTGTGGCTTAAAGAAGACAATAATGATATCTTCCATTTCATTTGGAGGGACTAGGTTAGAGGAATTTATTGTGGGTGGTGAAGACCAGAAATGTGTAGCTTGAATGTGCTATACCTTGCATTGTCAGAAAAAATCAAAGAAATATTGGTGACTTACAATGCTTCATTATTTATTAATTTGTTATTATACCTGATTGCTGTTTCCCTCATCAGTGAGGTAGTACCAGGAAGCAGACAATGAATGGCCCATTCACTCATATGCACATATATATACGTAAATGCCCATACACACACACACACATGCATATCCATATACATATCAACATATACACACACACATATATATATATATATATATATATATATATATATATATATATATATATATATATATATATATATATATATATATATATATATATTATTTCGGAAAGCAAAAATGGCTATGTTTGAAGGAATAGTGGTTCCAACAATGTTGTATGGTTGCGAGGCGTGGGCTATGGATAGAGTTGTGCGCAGGAGGATGGATGTGCTGGAAATGAGATGTTTGAGGACAATGTGTGGTGTGAGGTGGTTTGATCGAGTAAGTAACGTAAGGGTAAGAGAGATGTGTGGAAATAAAAAGAGCATGGTTGAGAGAGCAGAAGAGGGTGTTTTGAAATGGTTTGGGCACATGGAGAGAATGAGTGAGGAAAGATTGACCAAGAGGATATATGTGTCGGAGGTGGAAGGAACGAGGAGAAGAGGGAGACCAAATTGGAGGTGGAAAGATGGAGTGAAAAAGATTTTGTGTGATTGGGGCCTGAACATGCAGGAGGGTGAAAGGAGGGCAAGAAATAGAGTGAATTGGAGCGATGTGGTATACCGGGGTTGACGTGCTGTCAGTGGATTGAATCAGGGCATGTGAAGCGTCTGGGGTAAACCATGGAGAGCTGTGTAGGTATGTATATTTGCGTGTGTGGACGTATGTATATACATGTGTATGGGGGTGAGTTGGGCCATTTCTTTCGTCTGTTTCCTTGCGTTACCTCGCAAACGCGGGAGACAGCGACAAAGCAAAAAAAAATATATATATATATATATATATATATATATATATATATATATATATATATATATATATATATATTTTTTTTTTTCATACTATTCGCCATTTCCCGCATTAGCGAGGTCGCGTTGAGAACAGAGGACTGGGCCTTTGAGGGAATATCCTCACCTGGCCCCCTTCTCTGTTCCCTCTTTTGGAAAATTAAAAAAAAATGCGAGAGGGGAGGATTTCCAGCTACCCGCTCCCTCCCCTTTTAGTCGCCTTCTATGACATGCAGGGAATACGTGGGAAGTATTCTTTCTCCCCTATCCCCAGGAATAAATATATATATATATATATCCCCTGGGGATAGGGGAGAAAGAATACTTCCCACGTATTCCCTGCGTGTCGTAGAAGGCGACTAAAAGGGAAGGGAGCGGGGGGCTGGAAATCCTCCCCTCTCATTTTTTTTAATTTTCCAAAAGAAGGAACAGAGAAGGGGGCCAGGTGAGGATATTCCCTCAAAGGCCCGGTCCTCTATTCTTAACGCTACCTCGCTGAAGCGGGAAATGGCGAATAGTATAGAAAAAAAAAAAATATATATATATATATATATATATATATATATATATATATATATATATATATATATATATATGGTTTACCCCAGATGTTTCACATGCCCTGGTTCAGTCCATTGACAGTACATCAACCCTGGTTTACTACATCGTTCTAATTCACTCTATTTCTTGTACACCTGTCACCTTCTGTATGTTCAGGCCCCGATTGCTCAGAATCTTTTTCATTCCATCCTTCCACCTCCAGTTTGGTCTCCTGCTTCTCCTTGTTCCATCCACCTCTGACACACATATATCCTCTTTGTCAACCTATCCTCACTCATTCTCTCCATATGTCCAAACCACTTCAACAAACCCTTTTCTGCTCTCTCAACCACACTTTTTATTACCACACATCTCTTACCCTTTCATTACTTACTCGATCAAATCTCCTTACACCAAATATTGTCCTCAAACATTTCATATCCAATACATCCACCCCCCTCCGTACAACCTTATCTATTGCCCATGCCATGCTTCATTTTTTTTTTTCAAACTATTCGCCATTTCCCGCATTAGCAAGGTAGCATTAAGAACAGAGGACTGGGCCTCTGAGGGAATATCCTCACCTGGCCCCCTTCTCTGTTCCTTCTTTTGGAAAATTAAAAAAAACAAAAAAACAAGAGGGGAGGATTTCCAGCCCCCCGCTCCCTCCCCTTTTAGTCGCCTTCTACGACACGCAGGGAATACGTGGGAAGTTTTCTTTCTCCCCTATCCCCAGCCATGCTTCATATTATCTATAATATTTATTATACTGTAAAGGATTTTGCATGAAAGTTTTAAATGCCAGTGGAATTAGTCACACTAGTTCATAACAAAAGAAAGTTTAACATATGGAAGAATTGAATTTATATAAGTTAATGTCTTGATTTCTTGTATCCTTTTTAGGTCGAATGTACCTTCAAGAGTACCTGGGCCAATTTCACTGGGGATTGCAGCTGTTTTCATGGGTTGTCATTCCCACACTCTTAGTGATATTTTCTGCTGCATTCTGCCAGTGGATGGCACCCTCTGCTGCTGGCTCAGGCATCCCAGAAATGAAAACTATCCTCAGGGGTGTAGTGCTTAAAGAATATCTTACTTGGAAAACTCTACTAGCTAAGGTAGTGCATCATAAAGAATAAATTAATGATCTGCCAAAAAATGTTACATAGGTTGTGCCCCTGTTGGTTAATGAATTCACTGGTGTTCATTTCTCATGCTAGATTTGACTGATGTTGTGCTGATAGATTTATGTACTTATTTTGGGAATAGTATTTAGTATGTAGATGAAGTAAATTGCTATACGGTATATTGTCTTTCATGCACATCAGGATTTTCTGAAGAGAATCTCACCTTCAGTAGTTGATTTTTTTAAATGACTAATATTTTGTGGAATTTTTTAAGAATTGTTCTTATGTGCAAATATGAAACATTGGTAACTTATTGCAAAGTATTTAATAATTATATTTGCATTTGTGAGTATAAGGTATATAAGTTTTTACTGTATCAGACATTGGTAGAAGAGTTTTGAAGTAGTTAATAATCATATGTGCCTTCAGCTGTATTTGTGCAGGATTTTTTTTTCACTGATATCTTTATGAAAATTTGAGAATTTAGGGGACACTTCCCATTTCCAGTTTGCACAGTTAACAGAGAATTGGAGATATTGGATCTACAATGCAAATTATAAATGTTTTCTCTGTATAACTCATACATGAATTGCATGATGTGTGTGTGAATATGGAGATTAGATTAAGATTGTAATTAGATGTTTTCATTAATTTTCATTCTTAACCCTTAATGGACTGAGCCTGGAAATTTAAAGAGGTCCCAAGGATGAGGATTTAACAAAAAGAAATAAAAGATATTCTAGCCTGAAAAGGAAGTATCTGGTAAATTATCTATACATGTTGCTGTGTAGGGATTTAAATTTAGGGTGTTACATGAGCTCGACTGAGCAAGTTTGGACTTTTGCTAATTCATACAACGTTGTTTCCTCTACACCCCCACCAATAGATTGCTGAACACAAAGAACTTCTCTTAGTGCCAAATCATTATCTTCATAATATGTATCTGAAAGACTATTGATAATTAGCCACTAATTAATGTGAGGTGTGTGGCAGGACCACATCTCCCCTCATGTTATATGAGTTACTGAGAGACAAGAATTCATTTTCAATTCATGTCGTAAGTTGCTTTTGACATTAGGCATCTCTTTATGATGATAAAGCATGTTTTTCCTTTTAGATGATGGTGGAAAATGGCTACTGACAAATAGAGATAGGGTCCCCACAGGGAACAACATTTTGCTTATATGGGTAACCATGGATAGGTTTTTCCTGGTGCTAATTACAATTGCTTGTGACATAAGGTATCTCTATATACCAATAAAGTGCACCTTTGAATTTGAATGAGGGCAGGAGTAGGCAATCGTACATGTATGGCTAGGTACCATAAATGTATAGGATCCTTTAGGGGTTAATGATTTACATTAAGGGATAGTGTATGATGAAATTGAATGGAAGTGTATCACAGATTATCTCACAGAATTAATGTGGACATAGCATACATTATAGTAATCATTCATTTGCAGATGGTAGGTTTGGCAGCAGTTTTAGGCTCTGGTTTGCCCCTTGGTAAAGAAGGACCAGTGATGCATATGGCAAGTATTGTTGCTACAATGCTTACTAAGATGCTTCGCTACATTAAGGGAAGTGTAGAAAATGATGCAAGGTCTACAGATCTTCTTGCTGCTGCTAGCACTATGGGTGTTGCTGTTTCATATGCAGCTCCCATTGGAGGTTTGTAAATTCCTCTAAAGTGTATTGTAGTGTCCCATATTAATGACAGGAGCTATTATGAACTTAGTTACCATAATGAATATTTAGTCCTTTATATTTGTATGACATTTTCAGGAAGGGATATTTTCTTCCAGCATATGTAATCCTTTTAGAACTCTGAAGTCATTGGATGAAAGACTGCAAGTAGCAAACACAAAACACTGTAATTATTGATTCTGTTTGGACCACTGATGTTAAAGTTGAATTTTCTCTTTTCTGTAGTATGATAATTGTTCCATAGGATACTAAAAATTCAGTGCTTAAGATGTGATAAATTGGTATAATCATATGATTTCAGTCATAGAGGCTCTAGAAGAAAATTAAGCATTAATTTGAAAAGCAAAACAGTTTATCATAAACCTGGTTGTAAGTTTTATTTTTTCATTCTTTTGGACAGATTGCAACACTCGTCTTTATTTATTTATTTATTTATTTGAAAAGAGAATCATAATTGATACAATATAATTACTATTAATCTATGCAAAATACTATTTGTCACTGAATGAATTTCCTTTCCAGGTGTCCTCTTCAGCATAGAAGTAACAACTGTGTACTTTGCAGTACGCAATTATTGGCGTGGCTTCTTTGCAGCTGTAGTTGGAGCCATGTTTTACAGATTGATGTCTGTCTGGTTCGTGGGCTCTCGTAAGTATAGACAGGCATATTCTTTTTTATATATGTCGTTAATGGTGTTCATTATAAAAGTGAAAGAACTGATGCATGAAATTATTGTGAAAATTTTCATTTTTCACATTAAAACTGTGAGAGATGAATCCTAACGAAGATTTATTAACTAATTCATATCAGTAATGCAGTTCTTGAACACATATGAAATGTCTGAATCTCACCAGGTTTGATACTGTGTAGATAGTGAGCTTGCCTTGTTATTGAATTCCCTTGGTGTATTATAGTTGTATATGATATCAGTACTTAGTATTTAGATATATGTATAGATGAAATAATTCTGCATGCTGTTTTGTCTTTACCTTATTCCCATACAATCAAATGACAAATTTAGTATCAGTGTGTCAGTATGCTAATGTAGAGCCTGAAATACTTCCCTCCCTATCCCTGTGGTTAGCAAGTTTTTACTTTGTTAATCAGGGTTTGAAGAAATATCTTTTTTTCTTATTTTATTCAAGTCCTGTTAGAACCATATTGAATGTGCTAAGTGCACTCCATGGACAGGGACAATCAGGGCTTGACTATAGTGTCGTGTTGTATATGTATGTGCATAATTATGGGTAAACCCAAGGTATAGTTTATTTAGATATTGAGCTTGTAGTTCTGAGTAACTTAACAGAGTACCTGTATCATGATTTTATTGTAAATGGTTCTAACTATACCTGAAGGCAACCCGTAGTTATGGTATTTTTTTTTTAGTTCTCGATAACCTGTAGTCTTGTATGTTGGCTATGCACTTGACAGAGACCATCTACCCGCTGTATAAAGTGGAACATAACTACGCCTACCCGTATGATGTCATTGAACTGCTGCCATTCCTCTGTATTGGGTATGTATTTCTAGAAGACACAACAATTCAAACTCTGCTTTTTAAAAGTTGTTGATATGAGATGTATATGTTTAGCTTTTTTATGATTAATTATTTCTATTTCATACTTTGAACAAAAGAAGCCTTGATATATAGCTTAGTTACTGTTTAGACTCAGATTTCATGTGTTATAGTAGATGCAAATGTTTAGGTAATATATGTACATCTTCACTGCACATAAATGTAAAAATATTAGATTCTGAATTATCAACATTTAGCATCTTAAGATGCATGTCTGCCATACTGTTTTTTGCCATTAAAGTATATAGGGGTATCTAATATAAGGCATCAGTTCCTGATTTAAAAGAAAGATATTGTCAGCAAGTTTAAATGGTTTGGCTTTGTAAAGTAAGAGAAAAAAATGATTGTTGCATTTAATTTTTTTCATGAATTTGCTTTTTTTTTTTTGGATTGGCTTATGACTGCTTATACAGTACTCTCAAAAGTAAAAGATTATTTGAGACCAATTGATTTGTATTTTGGTGTTTTAGTTACTTCTTTTGAGTTTAGCATTATTTTTTATTCATCACTGGTTTTAGATGATATCCCATACTTACCCGATTAGTATATTTGTGCATTAAAGAATGTATTGCTAAGATAGTTTGAAATTTCATTGAAAGCATTTCCTCCTAACCTGAAATGAAATTTTTTTCAATATTTTTACCTTTTAGCTTTGTGGCATATAGAGCAAGTTTCCCAGAAAATTTGATTATGCTTGCTTGATTGGTTTAGGTTTTTGTATTGATCTTCCCTCACATTTTTTCAGCATTTTCTGTGGTTTTGCTGGCTCAATGTTTGTCTATCTCCATCGAAGATATGTCATGTTCATGCGCCACAACAAGACTTTAAAGAATTTTCTCCAAAAGAAGTAAGTTCTGTTTGCTCAAATTCTTTACCAGTTTGGGTCAGTCATTGACAATGATAGGCCATGTTAAAGTGAACTGAAATTGTTATTGTTTAAAAGGCAGGTTCTGTCATGTGTATAAGATATTACCACTGAGTGCTTGTATGTTTATGTGATTATTGCTATTACTGTTTGTAATAGTATTTTATGTGTTATTGGGAATGTTTAAACTCATGTTACCCCATCTATATCTTCAATTTATACCATGTCTTAGCCTTATCCATAGTTACATATACATTCTCCAACTATTTTTAGCCCAAAGGGAAGGATGAGGTGCTTGGTATCTGAGACTTGAACTCAGGTCCATTCATTTGGTGGGTTTACAACACTTAACCATTACACCATACATGTTTGGAAGAAAAACAAAATGCAAACTGTCAGTTAGTTAATTACTTTTTTTGCATAAGTTGGGGGGTACTTACCTAATATAAGTACCTGCAAGTACCTGCAATGAAGTTTTGCTGAGGTAAGTCTAGTACATAGTGCTCACCTCGTATCATGCCTGATTAATAACACTGTTTTTCTCTGCTGTCGTGTACATTGAGTATTGTCACTTCTAGGTTCATCTGGAATGGTAGGAAGGTTATGCTTAATAAACACCCATCTTTTTTCTGTCATACAGTTTTTTGTGACTGTTTCACATTCTCTGCATTTACAGGCTCTCCACCCAGCATGTTCCATTTGCCCATTGCTCAGTTGCCGTGCAAAAATGTTTTGACATCTTACATATCTCTTGACTCTTGCTTAGTGACTAGTTTCTTAAGTTTCTTACTATGTCCTGTAGTTGATTGACTTCTATGAATTTCAGAGAACTGCTCGAAATCAATGTTGTTGCATCCATTTCTTCCTAAAAGGTTTCATCTGGTGAGTATGATAGTGAAAGACCCTCGCAATTGGGTGGAGTAATTCTGCCCATTTTTCCCTTAACCAGAGGGTTAACCCTCCTGTTTCAGGAACAGGCATTATGCTGCTGGTCAATTCTTTAGCTTACCAACACTACCTCTGTGTTTGTATCCCCTGGTCCACCATCTTCGCTACCCCAGAGGTGCCAAAGAATGCTGGACACTCCTCTTTCCCCAGTATCTGCTTACATGTGATGCAGTTCTGTGTGTGCCTCATAGATTACCATTTTTCCATCTTTATAACTTCAGATGCCTCATCACTAAGGATAAACTCCAGTAAACCACAAGACTCTAATTTGAACACTCAGTATTCCTGATGCTGTTTCAGAACCCCTGAACCTGTGAAGAGATGGACTTCTTGGAAGGCCCAGTAGTACAGAAGGCTAGGCCAGACTGAAACTGAACATACATTTATTATCCAAACTTACTTGTATGAAAGCTTCTCGGTGAAACCCTAGCTCATGTTGCACCTGGAGATTAGATACTCCTCACACATCTCAGAATGTTATTAGACCTTTTAGTTTCTGGAATGGCCACTGTAATACTGAAAATGTAAGGGCCTTTAGAATATGTTTAACTCTTGAGACGAGAAAGGAGTTCTAGGATGAAAGACATCAGCTTATTTAACCTTTTGGTAAGAGAGCTGCAGTAATATTTCATTTACAATTCAGGCAAGGTTTCAGCATATTAAAATGAACATCTTTTCAAGTTTGTACCTATGATTAACTAAAGCATGATACTTTGAATGAAATGATTTACAATTGAACTGCGTGAGTCATTGTTTACAAGTGCTGCATGCTCTCTAACTTATGCTGCACCACTCTCAAGTGTATGAGATACTTCATGAGTATTTTCAGGCATACTTAAAGAGTTGCATTGTATTTTTGTAAGTGTTTTTTCAAACAGATATGAATACCAGTGGTTTTCGTTAGTGATATTATTATTTCGTAAGAGTAACACAGCAGTCAGAATCATAATGTAAATGTAACGTAAGGATGCAGATCTATCACAGGCATCCTTGACATCTCATATACTGGTCTGTGTATAGAAGAAGTTTTGGCATGTAGTGTTCGGAAACAATGCATGGGATGCCATTACAAGTGTTAATGGTCATATATTTTACCTCAGTGTAAAGGTAGCTATTTCAAGAATTTGTTCTTATATGAGGTCATATGCTCCCAGTTAAAGGTTCTCATACGAGCTCAACTGCCTTCTAAGGTTTAAAAGACGAACTGGAACCAGTCTCTGATTCCTTTACTTTTTATTTCTCGATCTTTGTCTCAAAGTGCAGAAAGGATAAAGATTGAACTTCGACCCTTAAAGATGTTAACAAACAAAGATCCCTGCCAAGCGATGAACACCTACAGACGAAAGTCTTTCCATTGAGAATTCTTGCTGCAGGGCTACATTCTGAATAGGGATAGAGAGGGGAACATGTATGGGTGCTAAGTGCTTCCACTGGACAATCACTCACATGTACCCTGTAGTCATGACAGGAGATGGAAGTGCAAAGTTTGTGTTGATGTTGCCACATCGCCCAGTTTCTGTTGATACATATATATATACATTATCTTTAGAAATGATACTGATAAAGTTACTAATAAAGGATATATATAAATCAGTTTGTTTACAAAGGAATAAAACCAAAAGAAAAATCATTCCATCACTATTTATGGTAGAAAAAATAAATGTTAAGACTTGAAAGAAACACTGTTCACTCTGATCTGTGATAGTCCCTCCATGGGCATTATAAAGCTAAGTTTGCATTTATGCTCTTTATCGCTCATTTTGTAAGGATGAAAACATCATCCGTAAAGCTACAATAACCTGAAGGAAAAACTGCTCGAATGTTAAAGGGTTAAGGAGATTTGTATATATCAATCTTCAGCCTCCTGTTTCTTTCTCAAAACATGTCATGGAAGCACCCTGAAAAAAATTCCAAGTTTCACTAGGAAGAGTCCTTCCACCTTGGCAAGACCTTCATGGGTAGTTGGTGGAGTCAATATCAGCAGAGGATGTAAAGCCCAAGCTCCTAAATATCATTCTGAATTTAAAGGAGACCTCTTCACTGCCAATTGGCTTTCTTCAAAGGGTCAAAATACTTCCTTTGTGATCAGGGCAGACCAAGTGATTGCTGGCATTATGGCCATAGGACTTGTCCTGGTCATGGGCTAAAACCACTCCCCTGTCTTACTGTGGTTCAGTACTCCACCACTTACTAGCTGTGCAAAGGAAATGACATTTTTGGAGTATTAAAATCAGCCTCAGGTCTGGTAAGTGCAGACATACTCTTTCTTGGAGCAATGACAGATTCTCCAAAGAAATGAATGATACATGAATTATCGTTATCATCAATTGCAGTTCACAGAAAATATCTTAAAAAAGAAAACAAAGATCAACAGGAAGAAGAAGTTCTTCTTCTAAGAGCATGGACAATCAACATAGATGTACAGGATACGTACTGATGTGTTCAAGGAGTATCCAGATTCTGGGAGTATCTCAGCTTCTAAGTAGATTGCTAGAAATGGCAGTGCATGGTGATGGTTTCAGTTTCTGCATTGGCTGAGCAGTCTTGACCAGGATAGTGAAGATTGAACACCATTTTCTTCATCATAGTTTTATCTGTTGGAGAATACTTATAGTTCAAGTCATATCATTATCAACTCCCAATCCTGGGCATTATTACCGGCCTCTGAAAGTTATGCCATATATCCTCTTGAAAGTTTAAGTGACTAATTCTCCCCATGTAGTATATCCCTTTTGCTTCAGGTAAAGTTTCTTTTACTTGTTGCTAGAACTTCTTTCCTAATTGTACAAGTATTCTCAAGTAGGGTGACTTGATTGATGTGTTCTGCACGTTGATTTATTTTCATACTTGTTTGCCATTCCCACATTAGCAAGGTAGTGCCAGCGACAGGCAAAGAACAGATTCATTCATTCACATACTTTCTCTAGCTATTATAAGATGTACATATTTTAGTGAGATACTCTATCCATGTACTTTTAGTAATTTGATAGTGACCAATGAGTAGTTTGCCTTCTTTACATCTCCATCACTTGGATAACACAATGCCCATTGTGATATTCTGACAAATTTTAGTTTCTCAGATTCTGTTCTTGACAAAGTTGTTCAGCTCTGCAAAGTTTTCTCACCCAAATATCTTAGCATTTGGTACCAGTATTATTTGCTTCTTAACTAATAGTAGTTAAGTGGCTATCAGTGTAATTCCTTTAGCCTCTGTAGCTTTTCTTTTCTTTCTGCCTTATCAACACATGGGCAACTGGCTTTTAGCCCACACATATACAGTCTCTCCTCATGCATAATATTTGACAACATGTAATTTTGTATTTTCCTGTGGTGAGCACTATGCCCTAGCTCTACCTTTTTTGCAAAATTTCATCATAATACTGTATAAGCACTACTCAGACTTGAGTTTTGCCTGGTCTCTTTTTCCATGTGGGGCACCATAGGTAATGTTTTCTTTTTTCAGATTCTCTTTCATATTTTTTTTTTTTTTTGTTTATCTTAGGTTTAGTGTTGATGATATGTCCTCCCCACTGACATTAATGTGTTTAGGGATGTTTTGGTTTAAGAAGTTTTGTTGATTCCATTTTAAGAGCTTGAGCCTCAGTATCTCATATTTCCCTTGGTTACCCAGTTATCCTTTGTTAATTCCCATGTACTACACAGTCGTATAAAGCCCCCATTATAAGGACTTTTTCATTCCCAAGTATTATTTTTTCATTGCTACTGCTTATATTCTCCTAATTGTAATTCTATTATATTTATTGAATATTCACTGCAGACTATCATACCTTTGCAGAGGTTTACTTGGTTTCTGTACAGTTTGGCAGGCTTTATCATACAGTAAATTTTCCTCTTTATCTGAAGAGAATGTCATCTCTGAAAGATTATATCTTACTAGGAGAAGCCCCTTCCTCCTCTTCTCTTTCCTTCCATGCGACAGTTCTTTTGGAGATAGTAGATATTAATCTACTTCCCAGACTAGTTTTATCTCAGCATCTAATAACAGATTGACTGTAAACTCAGATTATGAACTTTTTACTTGTTCATTATTCATACATAAGTGTGTTTAGAACATCAGTTACCCTCCCACTCAACAATCTGGTCTTTTGATGCAGTGGATATCTTTTCTAGCACCTCAAAGTTCTTTTGATTTTTGCCATATAGATTTTTTCTTCATTCTTTTGTCACTCCATTACTATTTTTTTTTCTGCTTTAATACGACTGGTGTTTTTGTCTTGTCCTTCACATATCATCATATTCTTGCCTGCTGAGACTGTCAATAGAATATTGTCACATTCTTCATACCTGCTGAATCTCTGATACTATACCTTCTGTGTCTGTTATTATTAGTTATTCGTTTATACCATTTCTTGTCTGTTATCCTCTCCTCCTATAACTGAGTGTGGTTCTCTTCCAGTTCTGGTATCATTTGACTTCTTAAAGCTTATTTTCATCCATCATGGAGCTTTTGACCATGATAGCCCCTCTTTGTTTCATATATTCATTTCTGATGTTATTTTCTTTGCTTGCTCTCTAGCCTTTTCATCATCTGCTTTAAGCTTTTTGATAACCTTCTCCTTAAGTTCATTTACATCTTGAACAGTCTACTCACTTTACAGGTTTTGAGTGTGTAATTACCTATTTGAACAGTATGAGGGAGTCATACTTTCAAGGGATCCTGTCTCGTTATCTTTTTCAGTCATATAACTTGTACTTTACTCCCTGCATTTGCATTATCGTAATTTAGCTTATTCCATCTTTATTCTCTTTTGTATGCTAACAGTTCATGTTGACTTTGCCTTTTTTTTATATATGGCCACCTGTCTTCCCATACTGCTGGTACCCACCTTGTACCTCCTTGTCACTGTATATCCAATTTAGGAAAACTTGGTATAAGTCAGTTTCCTTAAGTTTGATTTTAACAATGCTTGATGATATCTTGCCTGATTCACTTAGGGCAGTCTTAGAATTCAGGGTATGTATCATTCCCAATTTAACCAACTGCATTTATGAATAGTGTCTTTGCTTATTTCCTTCTATTTGATAATTTACTTTATCTTTTCTCATAGTTACAAGTCCTACCATCTCTTTCCTTGTTTTTCCTCTAACCAAATATCATGACAAGTCAGTTTTCCATTTATTCCTGTTCAACTGTTTTGATGATTTGTTGTCTATATCCATTTGAATGTGACTTTACAGGAAAATATACAAGACTAAGAGAGAAAGAAATAAGATAAGAAGTGTTTGCATGTTGCAGGGTTCACATATATATGTAGGCATGGTACAAACATGCAAACAGAATTATTAGAAGATGGAGGGGATTATTAAAGTATAATATGATGATTGCCTTTTAAAACTTACCTTGGAAGTCCTTATGTTAATGCCTAGGAAAAGCTATTCTATTCAGTAAATAAATTCAGTATACATTCTATATCCTATTTTTGATTTTTTTTTGCAGGCGTCTGCTGTATCCAACGTTTGTTTCAATTGCAATTTCCATTATGACTTTTCCACTCTGTCTGGGTCAGTTCATGGCAGCTACCTTACCTTCAAGTAAACAGGTGTGTGCTACACAAGTTTTTCTGTTTATGACATGTTGATATTATAGATTAAAAAGGAACTGGAAATATAAATTCATGAGACCTTTTTGATAAAGTATAGACAGTACTCTATAAAAGAAAACTTTTATACCTTCTCTGGCCATTAGAAACTAGGGTAAATGTGTAAAGCTTTAGAAGTGAAATTTATTATTTTTCTTCAATGAAATATTTCCTTTTTTATATCTTCATAACATATTTTTACTCAGAGTATGACTACAAATGCTTTGGTCAAGTGATTAAAGATTTAATAATAGACAGGCAATAGCTAGGATTTTATAGTACTGATTTATTCTTAAAAAACTATGATAAATGTGTGCAGTTTTTACATATTGCTTTTGCATACTGTAACTAAGTATTCATTTGTGTCCAGATTTTGCATCTCTTCAGCAATGTAACATGGACAGTTACAGCTTCAAATGGATTAATGTCACCTGAGCAGGAAAACATACTGAGTCACTGGTTGCCCAACTTGGAAGGAAAGGAAGGAAACTTTCATCTCAGCCTCTTTGTCTTCCAAATTGTTTCTGTAAGTGTCTTATCACCAAATGTGTATATTATGGCCTGAACATGATCTTTTGACCTGATATTACATCACAATGAATTACTAAAATCCTAGTTTTAGACAATAGTGTTTAATGTCAGGTATAAGATTTACATTATTGCTCGTAAATGAAAAGAAGAACACTGCTGCATATTGTGGCTCATATGGAGAGGTAGAGATTATATTATCTGCTTAGAATTGTCCGGGCTTTATGTGCCATAGTTTCCATTTAGAAAATTACATGTCATTTTAAGGGCTGAATAACTCAAAGATTTTTGCTAAGGCTGTGTGCTGTCACTGTAGCTTTTTGAAATATGTATGGATGAAGTGATGAGAGAGGTGAAAACATAACTAGGGAAAGGGGCTGCAGAGGAGTGTGGTAGTGAGGTGCGGTAGCTAGTGACAAGCCTGTTTGCAGATGATATTGTGTTGTTTTCTGAGACTGAATAGGATTTACAGAAGGTAGTAAGTTTGTTTTATAATTTGAGTAAGAGTAGGCAATTAAAGGTAAATATGAGTAAAAGTAAAGTAATGGTGTCAGAAAGGATACAAAATGCAAATATAGATTTTGCATAACCCTATAGTGTTAAAGAAGAAAGTGTATTAAATTGTGTTATAGATATAGGGGAAGAAAGACTGGGAGGTGCAAAAATCTAAGCATTAGAGCTACCTTGGGTAAGTTTAGTAATGTGGAAGAAGAGATAAGGGAGACAGCAGTATAGGGTAGAAGAATCATTGGATACCTAAATAGAATAATGAAGGGTATAGGTGTAAGTATGGTAGTGAAGAAAGGATTAAGAGATAGCATAATCCTCCCAGTCCTGACCTATTCAGCCAAAACTTGGATATGGATTAAGCCACAGAGGTCAAGAATCCTGACTATGGAAATGAGTTATTTGAGAGGAGAGTATGCATAACTAGATGGAATGAAGAGAAAGAGGGGATGTATGAGAAATGTGTTCTGGCAGGGAATGCAAAGGGACTGAATTGTAAAGTGGTAGAGTGGGTGAAATGTAATATTTGAGTTGGATTGGGCTCATGAAAAGAGTGCAAGATGGGGAGTTTACAAGATGTATGATAGTAAAATTAAAGTGGTTGGTGTAAGAGGAAGACCTCCTGTGATATGGGGAAAATTAGTGGTGGGAGAGAAATGATGGAAGATTGCATGGCATGGTGTATGTGAAGGAGGCATGTAGGGACAGGAATAAGTGGAGAGTCTTTTGTTGTGTCCACCCCATTGATGGGAGTTACCAGAGGGAATGATTGTCAGTTTGGCCATGCCAGAGTCTGACCTGAGGACAAGTGATAACGTAGCTGTGTTTGACTCTGCTGGCCATTCTTTTTCTCTCATTGAACACTTCCTCTTTTGATTGGGACCTGTGCAACATAGTGAAATGGGAAACAATAACCAGGCTAAATTCAGTGGTTTCAAAAGGTAATTTCTTCTACCTATATAATTCTAAATTTCACTCATTTCTTGCTTTTAGATTTCAAAACATGTAACATAAAACCAACCGACTCAAATCCTGGGCTCCCCACCCCTAACATATTGCATACCTCCCCTCTCTCCAAGATCCTTTTCTTCACCTCCTTCATTATTTCATCCACGAATAGATTAAACAGTCATGTTGACATCATACAGACCACTGCTGAAGACCCACCTTCCACTCACCCTCTTCTCTACTATGCACACACATGAGATACCCATGATTACAGCGTTTAGGTGCCCAAGTTGTCTCAGCTACCATGAAAAAGAAAAAATTATAGTAAATTTGAGAAAGATAGGAAGATGTTATTGGATAGATGTAGTATAAAGTTCCAATATTATGATACATAACAGATAACACAAAATAGACCATTTTAAAGGCAGTACAATTGTAGGTAGATTAACACTTGATTACATTCTCAGTGAAGAAAATTTTTTACAGGTATTTCAAATAGCTGTTGCCTCAACCCTGCCTGTTCCTTCTGGTATGCTTATCCCACTATTTAAAGTTGGGGCAGCATTTGGTCGTCAGATTGGTGAACTAATGGCTTCACTTTATCCACTAGGAATTACCCCAGGATTTCCTATTGTGCCAGGTTAGTGTATAAGGTATAATTTTTCTTACTTCTCAGAGTAGTTTTTGCTGTTGTTCCTGTCACTCTGTTTACTGTCTTTATATCCATTATGCTTTTTCCACAGGAGCTTATGTAAAGCATTGTTTCAGTATGTTTTTTGTTATAATTATAGAATGAAAATTATTTATTTCTTTTGGCATGATATATCATGGCATTATTTCATTACTTCAAGCATGATTCATGAATTACTATAGCTAATAGAAATGAAATGTCCAAACAGGTGCCTACGCCATGGTGGGGGCAGCATCCTTCTGTGCAGCAATCACACACACTATTTCTATCTCCGTCATTGTATTTGAGCTCACTGGGCAGATTACATATGTGATACCCATCATGGTAAGTTATCACTTCAAATATAGCTCTGAAGGTTTTAGTTCTTTGCATTAATATCAGTATTTTATGTGAATTTCACAAAGTGATGCTGATTATTATTTTTTATACTAAACTGCCTCTGCTGTCTTACTAAGGTAATGTCAAGAACAAACAAAGAATTGCCACATTTGCACATATCCACTTTCTAGTTGTCATGTATGATGTACCAAAACAGAACCTACTATCCACACCTTAGCCCCAAAGACTGCGTCATCTCTGATGTCCAAAACCAGAACATACTATCCACACCCTAGCCCCACAGATTGCTCTAAGGTTTACATTGACTGCTTTATGTGCTGTGATTCATCATTTTGTCAGCACAATTCATCCCTTATACCACATTCGTCAAAGTCACTATATTCCATGCATGCTTCTTGCTCTCCTGAATGTTCAGGCCTCAATATACCCATACATCTGTCACTCTATCATTCTGTTTTCTCTTCAGTTTAAACCCCCCTCCCCCTTATCCCTCAACAGTTAACATAAAGATTAACTTAGTCAGTTCTTCTTTGCTGATCCTCCCTATGTGTAAAAACCGTTTTGATATACATTAGTCAGGTCCTTTTACTCAGGTTGCATTTACCACCACACTGTACAAACCTCGCTAAAATAAGGTTGAATGAGAGAATGAGGAAATTAACAGACTTAGGATGTTATGAAACTTAAGAGCAGAGGTAAAATTAAACAAGTTGTAGTAATTTATGGAGACCAAAAATTAGAAGGAAATCAGGTAATCAGAAAAATATGCCATAGAAAATGGAAAGTAGTAATAGTAAACTTACCAGCCATAAATGTAGTTAACATTGGAACATACAGGCTGCTTAAAACGTGTGCAAAGTGAGAGGGTTAGGCAGGTAAGTGCAAGAGTTTTGGAGAAAGGGGCAAGTATGCAGTCTGTTGGGGATAAGGGGGCCTAAGAAGTGTAAAATGAAAGCGTTTAATAAGATATGTAACAAAAGCAGAGGAGTTATTAATTTGCATAGACAAACCTGAATGATGTGAGGTGGTTTGATCCAGTGAGTAATTAAAGGGTAAGAGAGATGTGTGGTAATGAAAATAGTGTAGCTGAGAGAGCAAAAGAGTGTGTGTTGAAATGGTTGGGACATACTTCAGCAAATATGTATATTTTATTTTTTTCCATGCTTGCTGTTACCCAGCATTAGGAAGGTAGTATCAGGAACAGACAAAGATAAGGTGTCATTCTTTTCACTTGAAGGTAGTCTTGCTATAGGTGACAGGTCTTTTGTTATCCGTTTTTTCTGTGTATTCCCAGTCTTCTCTCTTTTTGTATAAGATGCAATCCTGCATGTGCCTACTGGATCATTGTTTTTCCTGTCCACACAGTCTTTGGATTAAGTTTTCCTTTAGCTGTGTATCATTTACTCCTTGCATAGCCACCTCCTTTTGTTTTTACTCTTTTTACAACTACAGTAAATGAGAGGGTGTATTTAGCAGGAGGTGCTTTAGGAAGTGCCCATTGCTGTTTAGCAGCTTCATGTTTGCTAAGATGGTGGTACAGGGATATGAACCCAATGGGTGAAAGCTTGATTCCTGTCCTAGAAGCATAAGGATTAATTTGGCTTAGCAACCCTCCCATAAAGCAAACACCTCTCACAGTCATGCATACTAGACTCTCCTGTATAAAGGAAAGGTTTTGCAGATTTTTAAAACCTATACCATGTTTCACATTTTTGTTGAGAGTAGTGCATTAGGTTGAAGTAGTAGGTAGGAAAAGTAGGCAGGGATTAGGTAGACATTGTCAGTAGGAACATTAGGTAAGAGCCTCTGCAAACACTGCACTAGAGTTGCCCTCTGCTCTTGGTCTGTTAAGGGTGAGGAACTAAAGGCTAAGAAGCTGCACTGGAGTTCACTAGTTATGGAGACTGTTGCCATGGCCACCCCCGTGAGGGAGTTTCAGGTGGGAACAGGCATTAGAGGTATAGACAGATAGATAGTGTAGTAAAGCCTTTTTTTCATCAAAATGAAATCCTTCTACGTGCATTTCTTTTGCCATTTCTGTGCTTTTTTTCAGATTGGAGTTCTGATATCAAATTGCATATCCTCACTCCTTCAGCCATCAATTTATGACAGCATGATTCGCATCAAGAAGTTGCCCTACCTTCCAGATATCATTGCTACAACATCATGTAAGCTACTGCATAAAAGATTTTTCTGAAAATAAGATACTGGTATTCAGCATTGAAAATGTGATATATACTTGAATATTCCAAGCAAGTCAAATTTTGGTTACTCCATGAAATAATATTAGGATGAAATTGATCACATATGATACATATTTTCCATTTCCTTACCCCAGCGGATGTCTACAATATTTATGTGGAAGATGTAATGGTACGAGATGTAAAGTTCATCTATTATGGTGTAACATATACAGAACTCAAGAGGATCCTAAAAGAAAATCGCAAACTGAAGTATCTTCCTCTTGTTGATAAGCCAGGTAAGTTTTCAGATATAGTAGTATGCAAAGCTTTCCTGTATACTTTTCTGTTAAATTATATCAAAATTTAGAAACTGGACTATTCAGTTTTTAGGAGAAATTTCAGTATCTCTTATTAGCAGCTTACCAGTCTTGTTTCTGCTGGAACAAATTAGAAGAGCATTTGAATATTATTTTCTGTACACAATTGTTTCTCGTTTCTTATATAAGTAGTTTCAAGAACAAATAAACACCAGCCTCACTTGCAAACATCCTTGTTTTGTCAAGTAAGGTGCAGAAAAACTCCATCCACAACCAAACCCCACATACTCTTCCATTGCTTACCTTGATTGCTTCATGTATCTTCAACTCATTAAAAGCATGTTTCCCACCCGAATACCACCCACCCCAACCCATTACCACATCAGTCCAAGTCATTCTTCCCTATGTCTGCCTATCAACCTCATTAATGTTCAGGCTCCAATACTCGAAGCCTTCTCATTGTTCTATCTCCTTCTTGGTTTTCCTCTTTTTCTTCCCTCCACTTCTGACATAGACTTTCTTAGTCTTTATTTCTCGTACCTTTTCTATAGGGCAAGGATATTTGAGCATACCCTGGTCAGCTCTTTTAGTCGTACTGTACTTATTACTGCCCTTCTCCCGTAAACTGTCACTGTTTACACAATTGACCTACCTCCCATCATGTATTATCCTTTAACAATGTATTTCCAACATGTCCTCCTCTTCCATTTATTAGCATTCAGGGCCCAAGACTCACATCCATACATTACCGCTGGTCTTATAGTACCTTCAAACTTACTGATCTTAACCCTGTCAGACACTGGCCTCTCCTTCTACACTTTCCTCACTGCATTTAGGACCTTTGTCCCCTCTCACTTCAGCCCCCATGATTGCATCTGCTGTAAGTCCTCTCCTAGGCACCTAGAGCTCTCCACTTCCTTCAGGCTCTCCCCATTCATATATATTCTCAACCATATTTTTTCATTTCTCTGGTGCATCTCACCACATTCCTTTGGTTTACATACACTCTCCATGTTCTCTTCATACATTTTCCCTAACATCATCTTAACGTAATCTCAGGCTTGCTTTACATCAGATAGGAGTTGCGTATTTAAACACTCTTAAATTTTTCACTTCATACTTGACATGAAAGTTGCAGAAACATTTTCAAATGCTTTTACAAACATAGCAATTTGTTGATGATAGATTGGAAGATAAATTGGTTTTACGTCACAATCAGTAAAAGTATATTTTTAGGTAATCTACAGTTATTCAGATCTAGTATCTCTGTCAAGATTGCACTAATTTTTTGGTCTATGGCATACTTACTTTTATACTCATAGACAGTGCTTTATATCCATGTTTGCTCTTGTTGAAAATTAAGAGTTGATGATTAATGTTTCCCAGTTAAGTAACTAGCTAGCAGTACCATGCTTTATTAGAAAAAGGATGACTTGATTCTGCAAAATCCTTTCTTAGTGTATTATTGTAGCTATAATTTCTTGTAGAAGACAGATCATTAAGTGATGCTTGCTAACTTCATGAGATTGCAATAGTTCTCTTTAGTAGAATGGTAAGAGGCTGATAGAGGAAAACAAAGAAAGCATGAATGAAAATTTTGGAAGAAAGTTGGGTGAAATGTTCAAAAGCAAAATTAGAAATTGTACTGGAATGAGGAGAGAAAGGAAAGAGGTACATGTAAGAATAGAAATGAAAATGACAAGTAAGGAAGAGGAGTTGATGAATCAAAATTATGGAAGTGAAAAGAAGATGGAAAGAGTGTTTTGAAGAATTGATGTATATGGGAGAAGGTGAGGCAGCAGTTCTTACATGCATGGTTGTAGAGAATGGAATGAAAAGAATTCAAGTGCAAGGGCCAATAACAAGGAGGGAGGTAAAAAGGGCAATAATGAGGGTGAAGGTAGGAAAGGCACCTGGAGTGGATGGGATTACAGCTGAAATGTTGAAGTATGGAGGAGAGAGTGTGATACAGTGGATGTATTTGATATGTAACCTAGCAAGGAAGTAGAAGGTTGCATTTGGTATGTAACTTATTATGGAAGCAGAAGGTTGTACCTGGGGATTGACAGGTACTATCATTCCTTTATTCATTGAAAAAGGAGCTAAGGATGTATGCAGCAATTAGGAGAATAGTCTGTTAAGTATATCAGGGAAATTGTATGCAAGAGTATTGATTGACAGAGTAATGGAAATGACTCATTACAGAGGGAGGAGCTAGGGGTTTTAGGAAAGGTAGGGGTTGTATGGACTAGATGTTTGCAGTGAGAATGACTGTGGGAAAGTATCTAGCAAAAGGTAAGAAGCTGTAAGCAGCTTTTATTGATCTGGAGAAAGTGTATGAAAGAGTTGACTGGAATGCTTTATGGGATGTGTTAAGGATATATAGGGTAGGGGAACAACTGATGGATGGTGTGAAGGCCTTCTATAGAGGAGCAAATGCATGTGTAGGGGTGATAAAGAGTTGAGCAAAACTTTTGGGATACATTTGGGTGTGAGGTAGGGCTCTTTGGTGAAGTGATAAGAGAGATGAGAGCAAGACTTGAGAAAGGGGATGTAGAGAGAGAATATGATGGTGAGGTATGGTGGATAATGATAAGCCTGTTTATAGATGATGCTGTGTTGTTGGCTGAGAGTGAAGAAGAGTCACAGAAAGTTGTAAGTGGGCTTTATGATGTGTGTAAGCACCTCTTCTTGCCATACATAACACAACACTTAACTCACACAACTCATTGATCATAACTCTAGATTTATGTGCTGTAAGCACTGTGCGCTAGCCCTCCCTTCTGGCAAAATGGCAGGAGCAATAGATAGAAGTTGGTAGGAACATTTAGCCAGGAGCATTAGGGAGAAACACAGGTAGAAGTAGTTGGTAGGAACATTAGGGAGGAGCATTAGGTAGTAGTAGTCGGTGGTAACATTCGGTAGAAGCCTCTGCAAACACTGTGCTAGAGCTGCCCTCTCCTGGTGGCCTCTTAAGAATGAGCCACTAAAGGTTAAGAAGCAGCACTGGTGTTAACTAGTTATGGAGGCTCTATTACCGTGGCCACTCCATTGAGGAAGTTCTAGTTGGGAACAGGCATCAGAGATATAGATAGATAAATGGTAAGCATATGCAGTTGAAAGTAAATGCAATTTACAGTAAAGTAATGGTGTTTGAAAGGAACCAGTGAAAGCATAGATTTTACAACTCCCTGGAGAGTAAGAAGAAAGTGTACCAAACTGTGTTATAGAGGGGGAGGGAAAAAAATACTGGAATAGGTGACAGTAAGTGGCTGGGAACATTATTGGGTAAGCTTGGTGATATGGAGGAGAGATAAGGGAGAGAGCAGTTTAGTGTAGAAGTCATGGGGTCCCTTAATAGAATAATGAAGGTTAGAGGTATAAGTATGGAAGTGAAGAAAGGATAGGAACAGCACAGTCCTCCCGATCCTGATCTCTGCAGCTGAAACATGGACCTGAGATGAGACTCTCACAGATATTAAGAATCCAGGCTGTGGAAATTAGTTTTTTGAGAGGAGTATGTGGTATGAGTAGATGGAATGATGAAGGTCATGAGGGGATGGGTGTATGAGAGATTTGGTATGACAGGAAATGCAAGGGAATGAATTATGGAGTTGTAGAGAGGGTGAAATGTAATACTTTGAAATAGTTTGGGCATGGGGAAAGAGTGCGACACATGAAGTTTTCAAGGAGTGTATGATAGTACAGTTAAAGGTGTTGATGAAAGAAGACCACCTGTGACATGGGGAAATAGTGGAAGAGTACTGGGAGGAAAATTATTTCTTTAAGTGACTAATAAATCTCAGTTAGGGGTTGATGGATCTGATTTTCTTTAGCCAAAACACTTGCTGATTAGCTGGCATTTATGTAGTTTGCAAAATGAGACTAACTGGGAGCTCTCATTTCCTTGACAGTTTCATTTGTTTGTGATATCTTACCCATGCTGGAGGGTTGTTGAGGAGTGTTTGATGCTTTGTAAGTAATTAGTCTCACTGTGTTAGTCATGTATCTTTGACTGGATATGGTTGCAATTTAGTATAGTGCCAGTGAAATTGATTTCTGTGCTCAAAATCAATTTTTATTTTCCTCGACAGAGTCTATGATTCTTCTTGGATCAGTCCAGAGGATTGAGTTAGTGCGCATCCTGGTAGATCAGATTTCATCTGAGAAACGGCGAAAAGAAGCAACTCGCAGACATTTAGATGCCTTGAGGTATGAACTGCGCATACTTTTTCTTTTCTTTCATACTTTTTCACTGTTTCCCACATTAGTAAAGTTACACCTATTCACATCAGGCCCCACAGACCATTCCATGGTTTCCCTGGCTACTTCAAATGCCTTGGTTCAGTCCATTGACAGGACATTGCCCCTGTATATGACATTGCTCCAATTCACTCTTTCAGATGCATTTCTGGCACCTTCTTGCGTGTTCGGTCTCCAGGCACTCAAAATCTTATTCACTCTATCCTCCATCTTCAGTTTGCTCTCCTCTTTCTTCTTGTCCTCTCCACTTCTGACACATCTGTCATGGTTATCAACATCTCACTCATTCTGTCTGTATGTCCAAACCATTTCAGCACACCCTGTTCATCTCTCTCAACCATACTCTTCATATTATCATGCCTCTTTCTTACTCTGTGATTACTTACTTGATCAACCTACCTCACACCACATATTGGCCTCAGACACATTTCATTTTCTGTACATTTACCCCTCTTCCGTACATTCTCATCCACAGTCCATGCGTCACATCCATACAGTGTTATTGGGAATACTTTACCTTCAAGCATATCCATTTTCTTCCTCCCAGATAGTGACCTTTCTTTTCATACATTCCTTAATGCTTCCAGAACATTTCTTAGATTTGTCCTCTCTGAAAGTGACCTCACTATCCATGAATTCCTTAATGTTCCAAGAATCTTCACCCCCTCACCAACCGTATGACTCACCACCACTTCTGTAGTTCCATTCACTGCCATGTCCTCTCTCAGGTATGTAAAACACCCCACTTCCCCCAGGTTTTTTGCATTCAAATTTACACCCCAACTAATCTGTCTCTTTGCATTGCTAAACCTAACAACCTTGCTTTTATTTATATTTATAATCGGCTTCATCCTTTCACACACACACCCAAACTCAGACACCAGGTTTTGAAGATTTACACTTGAATTTACCACCAGCAGTGTGTCATCAGCAAACAACTGACTCATTTCCCTACAGATTGCATACCTGTCCCTCTCTCCAAGACCCTTGCATTTACCTCCTTAAACACCCCACCTATAAGTAAATCAAATGGTCATGGTGACATCACACACTCACCATCACCTGACCCACTCACCTTCCTCTTTACCATTCTCTCTTGGTAAAAACTCCTCATTGCTACAAATAGCTTTTCTCCCACACCATGTATTTGCATCACCTTCCACAAAGCGTCTCTTATCCTCCCTCTCCTATGCTTCTTTCTGATCCAGAAATGCCCCATAGAAATCCTTCTGTTTCTCAAAGTATTTCTCAAACATTCTTTGAAGCAAGCATCTGATCCACATAGCCTCTACCGCTCCTGAAACCTCACTGTTCTTCCCTAGTCTGATGCTCTACATATGCCACTATTTTCTAAATTACCAGGTTCCAGGTACACTCAACAAACTTCTACCACTCACCTTTGTTCCTTCTGCCTTTACACGGTGGTACTATACATGCACTCTGCCAGTCCACAAGCACCCTACCATGATCCATGCTGCCTTTCTTTCTTTCATACTTATTCACAAAGAGAGGTCTCATTCACTCATATTCATACTCAGGCATACATGCATAATGCATCATTACCACAGCCCTCTTTACCAACTAGGCTCCATAGACTTGTCCTTCAAATTGATTACTCCTTTTCCTAACCTCTTCACTACTTTTTATCACTTCCTCACTTGCTGCCTTTACCAATGCTTCAATTTGTTCTATTATTTTTCTCGCCTTATTAACCTCCTCCCAAAAATCTCATTCTCCCTAAAGTTTACTGATACTCATCTCAACTCTCATTTGCCCTCTTCTTCAACTCCTGCACCTTCCTTTTGATCTCATGTCCCTTCCCCTAAGACATATTCCAATCATTTGTATTCTTTTCCTGTCAGTACTGCTTGTACTTCTTTTTTTTTATTTTATTAGTATGTATAACTGATGATTTGTGTTCACAGACAAAAGTGGGAAGATGAAGATGCAGCTGGTGGACCAAAGCAGAGTCGTATTCGATATGAAGATGAAGTTAATGATGAAGGTGATGAGCCAACAACCACTCCAAGCATTATTCATCGGTTTTCAAGATCACTAAGTCGATCACTCTCACGCTCTAGATCTACCTCCAGGTAAAGCTCTTGATATGATAAGAGTGTTTAAGTTGATCCATTTTAACTTAATCAGTTTCATGTAGAACATTTATAAACTCTTCAGAAGAGAAATTTTGACACAAGGGATGACTTTTTGTAATTGTTCTCAATTTTCTTGTGAAATTATATCATTGATAAAGATGGGTTATTTAATTGTATTGAATGCTGTAAGTGATTAAAAGGGTGGTGGCATGAACAGAGCATCAAACTGGGGAAGAACATTGTGGCATCAGTACGGTAGGGAATGTGTGGATCAAGTGTTTGCTTTGAAGAATCAGTGTCAAAAGCACTTGGAGAAAGAGAAGGATTTGTACAGCATATGGCATTTATGCACCCAGAGAAAGAATGTGATGGAGTGATAGAGATGTTGTAGAAGGCGTTATAGATACATATTGTGGGAGGAGAGCTTCTAGAAGCAATGAGGAGTCTCAGTCAAGAGAGTAAGGGTGATGTGGCATTGGGAAGTGAGAAGAGTGAGTGGTTCCAGATGAAGGTGAGTCTGCAACAAGGGTGTGTATGCTGTCACCATGAGTGTTTGATCTGTTTATGGATGGGCTGTTGAGGGAGGTAAATGTGAGGATCTTAGATAGAGGGGCAGGTTTGCAGTCTATTGTAAGGGGAAGCCTTCAAAGTGAATCAGGTGTTGTGTGCTGATGACATGGTTCTGGTGGCAGACTCTAGTGAGAAACTGCCAAAGCTGGTATCTTGAGTTTTTGAGAGTGTTTGCAAGGAGAAAATTGAAAGAAGATTTTGTAAAAGTAAGGATATAAAGTTTAGCAGAGAAGAGAAACAGGTTGATTAGAGAGTGAGTGTGAGTGAAGAGAACGCAGAGAATGTGAAATAGATATGGGAATAGACATGGCAGTGAATGGAACCATGGAAACAAGTAAACTATAGGGTGGTTGATGGGCTAAAATCTTGGGGCATGTGGAGTGTGTGAAAAGAGAAGTTACTGTCTATAAAGGCGAAAAGGTGTAATTTTGATGGTATATTAGTCCTGACATTGTTGTATGGATACAAGACATGGGCCATAGCTGAAAAAGTAAGGAAGAGAATGATGTATTGGAAATTAAATACTTGATGACAATATGTGGTGTGAGGACAGTTGATTGAGTAACAAATGATAGGGTTAGAGAGAAATGTAGGACAATATGTGGTGTGAGGACGGTTGATTAACAAATGATAGGGTTAGAGAGAAGTGTAGTTGGAAGAAAAGTATGGATGAGAGAGATGAAGAGGTTTTGCTGAAATGGTTTGGACATATGGAGGGGTTAAGTGAGTAGAGGCTGACTAGGAGGGTTTACATTTCTAAAGTAAAGGAAGCAAGAAGGGGGATATCAAATTAGAGAGTAAAAGATGCTTTAATTAATCAGGGCCTGAGCATGCATGAGGTTGTGAGGCATCAGTGTGAAAGAGCAAATTGGAGTGATGTAGTGGTTACATGCAATCAGATGCTGAACCTGGGCATATGAAGTGGTCAGGGAAACCACAGAAAGGTTTGTTGGGCTTGGCTGTGGATAGGGGGTCTCTAGTTTCTGTGTTGTGTTTAACAGCTAGAGACTGGATGTGAGCAAATTAGGCTATTCTCCATCTGTTCTTGTCACTACCACACTGCTCATGAAACAGCAGACAAGTTTTAAAAGATAATACTAGAAAGCCTTGCATATCAGAATGCATTATCACAGAAGTTCTTTGAAACAAAATATTTTTTTTTAGCTGATTGAAGGAAATATTAACCTTGTGTTCAAAAGTATACCATCCTTTACAGGTCTCGATCTAGGTCTCGTTCAGCTTCAAGAAGTCGACAAGGAACCCCGTCTAGGTTAGTGATAACATATAAAACTAGTAACTAAAGAGAATAATTGAATAAAAAACAACTAGAATATTTGAGTGTAGTATACTCCTTATTCAAATTTGCTTTTTTATCAAATTAAGGAAATGTGAATTATGGAACAATTACAGGCAGTTGGGTATCACCTCATGCTATAAGCTATCTATTAGGTTTAAGAGGTAGCTAGAAAATGGTGATAGCATGTAATAACATTTCTTACCTCAACAATCTGTCCTGCATACATGAGAGATGTTGTAGAATATCTTTAAGAAAATCTTAAGACCTCCCTACCCTCAGTATTCACAGTGAGGAAGCACTGGCCTTCCCCACCCTTAGCTAATCACTTAGCCATAGTAATGGTGCCTTGCTTGTTTTGGGCTGGCCTTTGGCCAGTCAGAGACTGCCTCAGAGATAACATTATCAACTTGCTTAGCTGATCATACTTCTGTAGAATCACACACGGACAAGACATCTGTTACAAGACCAGCTTTTACCATCCCCATGGATCAGAATCCTATTTTTAAACATTATGATTTAATTTTCAAGAAAAATGGTGTACTGTCTGTGTGCTTTGGTAAATGTTTTAGGATACATCCCTGGGGATAGGGGAGAAAGAATACTTCCCACGTATTCCCTGCGTGTCCTAGAAGGCGACTAAAAGGGAAGGGAGCGGGGGGCTGGAAATCCTCCCCTCTCTCTTTTTTTTTTTTTTTTCCAAAAGAAGGAACAGAGAAGAGGGCCAGGTGAGGATATTCCCTCAAAGGCCCAGTCCTCTGTTCTTAACGCTACCTCGCTATCGCGGGAAATAGCGAATAGTATGAAAAAAAAAAAAAATATATATATTTTTATACTATATGTACTATATATTACTCTTTGCTGTGTGTTTAGGTCATGTTTCCTCCACTGATAAGTAGCGTATTTATTAATCTGTTTATGCATCTTTGTACACCACCCTAGATGACAAAGTAATATTCAGATGGTATATGTACCATATTGAAAATTATCGGGTGAATCGTATGCTGGCACAATTGACTAGTTTTAAGTGGCATATACACAGTATTATTGGAAAGTATCAGGGTGACTGGCATGTTCATTGCAAGGTTTGGTCATGTCTGTCTCTACACCCTGCCCTCCTTTATTGGGTTTCTCCCCTTTTACTTGTGCTTTGGTTGTTTTCTGGTCCTTTTTTTCGTAGATATGAGTGTATGGGCCTTGGACAGGGAGAATTACACTAGAGATAGGGATCACAGTGGTATCACTGTGTTATAACTGGTGATAATATTTTGAAACCCAGATGAGTGTCAACTTAGGAGCAGACATCAAATGACTGAGCTTCCATTTTTCTTTGGTTGTCCAATCTACCTCAACTGATGTTAGATATGTAGCTCCCACAACTTGGTCCTTGGGAAGGGGAGTGTATATTTTAAGGGATCTTTGTTTTCTCACTCAACCAGATTGTTGAGGACAACTTGTGGACATCAATAAAAGACATCAGTAGAACTTAGCCAGATCTGGATTTGAGTGGCATAAAGTTTTGGAATTGGAGTAGGTTTTTTTTGGACCTTGGCCTTTCAGCCTATTACATGCACTATAGCTATCTACAGAGCAGATTTTGGATGTTAGATAATAAACCATGCAAGAAGAACCTAGGAAAAATTAACCTGTTCAAAGAAAGGTAAAAGTGTAGCTAATAGTTCCAGGTTTACTTGGAGGGATCACAGATATGATATTTATGATCACTTCCAACACCAATATGGTGGTATCAGGTGTAAATATTTAAATTTGTGGTTAAGTCTTACCATTGATTTTGTTTTTCACTAACTTTTGGGAGGAATGCTTGGAGTAAAAAAATCAAGGCTTAAGTAAGGTATGGAAATTGATAAACCTCTTACAGTGCTTGAAAGAGAGCACCCTTCTTATTTGGCCTATTGGTTAACAGGACAAAAATATTTCATTGTAAGTATTATTGTCTAGATGAGTGTGTATATCTAATATTCTGTTTGTTAAGGACCACTTTTTTCAGTGTCATTGGATAAAGGTTATTTGGAGAAGGAATGCCGATGGGTACCACAGACTATGGCTTTTGGTTGACACATAGATTTGAAAAATTAATAGGGCAAAGACTAGGAGGCATGTGAGCAGTTGGGTGGAGAGGTGTTCTGCTTCTGCATTTGGGCAAGCATCCCATTTATCATTGTCTTGCCAAAGGTATTGGTCCAAACCAGCATATACATGTTCAAGCCAGCCTGTATGAGATATAAAAGAACTGCTCTGTGCCAAAAGCTATACTTTTCCTTATATTTCTTAGTAATCTTGTTTTTGCTTTACTGTATAATCTTATCTCACTCCATTCCTTTCAGCAGTGGAATGTCTTACACAACTTTATGCCTTATTATGATCTGAGTACTTTTCTCATTATTCTGTTTACACATTTTAATGCATCAGTTTTATATAGAGACTAATGTACATACCTTTATTTTTGTTCTCTGCTGATTCTGCCTCACACTTTCTCTTCTTAAATCACTGTATAAAGAGGTCTGAATTGATTTTTCATTTGAATTATTTTATGTCCAGTTTCAGTTGTTTTTAGCGTCATTGATATATAATCATTTGAGAAAGCTGGTAAGTATCATTATCATTTGCAATCAGATGCCAACATAAAGAAAATTTTCTGTGGTCTTCCGTGTTTGTATTACTTGCCTTTTAAATCATATAGATATAATACAATTTTTTATTGTAAATGTAATCAATGCATTATTCTGTTTGTAGCAGATATACTTACAAGAAAGACCATTGGCTTATTAGTTTTATTTTATTTTCACCAGTTTTAGCAGCTTCATTTACTCAGGGCAATATGGATTACTGGTCCACAATATAATTTGTTCATTTATTACGATTTTTCCTTTTTTTTTTTGCCTCGGCAGTGACAGCGACGATTCTTCCACCTCCCCACCCGGGTCGCCTGCATCCACACGCTCTAAGTAATTACTGCTGAATGATTTATGATGACCAATTTTAACCCACTGATAAGATTTAATTAAGTTTGGTTTTATTCTCATGTTACATAGAAACTCAAACTTGATTAACTTTTATCATTTATGAAGTTGCTCATCATCCATTTTTGTGTTTGCTGCATGATCTTTTTCTTCCGGTTGACTGGCTTATTTGCATCTTTCCAGTGATTTATGCCATTACAGTTTTGTATGTGAAGTACTTAATATCTTATACAGCATTTTATCAATTGTTTACAAACTTAATTTGCTCACTTATGTGTTAATGTCATTATCTATTTGTCATCCATCCAGATTCTTAAACTGTGAAGCTTATTTCAAGTCATGCATTTTGTGTGTATGCAAAAGTTTGATTCTCTCCTATTCAGTATGATTTTAAGCAATATTTCATGTTAGTGTTTAATAGTTTTAGTAAAGTCTGGTCCTCATTATATAAAGTAATGTTGCTTGCCACATATAAAATAGAATGTGTGTTAAGATCATTCTAAACACTATGATCATGTTAGTTTTTCATTGCATTTGAATTCAGTCACAATTCTGCAGATTCATTATGTATGCTGTAATGTGATATTAACAGAAGAATTTATGAGATTCATCTCTTTTAAAACTTAACTAATGTTTGGTAAAACTTTTTTCATTACAGACGAGATTCAGATTCTGTGACACCACCTGGCTCCCCTGCAGTAAATCGCCTTAAAGAACTTTTCCCCTCTAAGTCTCCATTAGTTCGCAAAGCTTCAAGATTCTCTATAAGCAAGGTCAGTTTATGATTCTTATAATGATGATTTCTGGTTAACCTCCTTTACAGAAGTGAATTATCACCTGTTGTAACCAGTTTGTACAGTACCCAGAGGTAGATCTAAACTCATGGTACCTTATCTTTTTACCTTTTTCTCTTATTATGCATCATCTGGAAATTTTGTATACTGTCAGTATTCACATATTCATCACTTAATTTATACCAGTCATTCATTATTGTGACATTTAAAAAGTATTTACTGATGTCTTTTCTAAGTTTCTTTCTTAGCTTCTTGTGACCTCTGGTTGCTCTGCCATTGCAGTTCATTAAGAACTTTTCACTGTTGGCTGGCAGGAATGCTACCGCTAGAATATGAATGTCCCTAATAGGGAAATGACTATTCGAATACAATGTAATTGAATATCCTTCGTCTCATGTTGGTGAGCAACGGGATCTCCTCTGGCCAAATCCCATCAGGCTTACACAACCAGCAGATAGCATTTTACAGAACGACTGTAATCAGGGGCCCCACAGGCCTTTTCATGGTTTCCAGACCATTTCAAATTTCATGGTTCAGCCCGCTGAAGCATGTTGCTCCCTATATAGCATATCACACCAATATGTTCTGTCCCTTGCACACCTCACACCCTCCTGTATGTTCAAGCCCCAAACACTCAAGGCCTCTTACACTCCATCCTTCCACGTCCTTGGTTTCCTCCATTTCCTTGTTCCCTCCACTTCCTCTATCATCCTTTCCTCACTTACCCTCCCTATATTTCCAAAACCTTTCATCACACCCTCTCATACATACTCCCCACACTACCACACCTTACCCTGTCATTTCTTATCCGATCGACCCTCCTCACATCACATATTTTCCTCAACCATTTTATTTCCAACACATTGCTCTGTTATTTACTTTTTTTTTTTTTTTGTATAGGGCCCATGCCTCACATCCATATAAAACATTGGGACTACTCTGCCATCACATATACCAATCTTTGCCCTCACAGACAGTAACCTCTCTTTCTGCAACCATGTCTACTCCCAGGTATCTGAAATATATCCCTTCCTTCACTTTCTCCCCATTCAAAATTGCAGTCCAGCTAACTTGTCTCTTTCCACTCATATACTTAATAACCTTGTTTTTATTCACATTTACATTCATCTTGCTCTCACACATTCTCCCAAACACAGGCACCAGCTTCTACAGTTTCTCACTGAAATCTGCCACCAGCACCATGTCACCAACAAACAAATGACTAGCCTCCCACATATCCTCACTCATGACAGAAGGTAGACCTGTTCATTGCTCTAAGACCCATGCATTCACCTGCTTCACTACTCCATCCAAAAAATAAAAGAAATCAAACAGCCTTGGTTCCATCTTATACTGCTGCTTCAGATCCACCATCACCTAAAACCACTTGCCCTTCTCTCTACCTACTCATACATGTGTGATATTCTCTTGATAAAACTCTTCACTGATTCTAGCAGCTTTCTCCCACTGTATATTTCTTTATATCTTTTTTTTTATATGTAATATATATTCACTATGTTGTAAAGATGTATGAAGAAATACAGCTTCAGCATATCTGAAAGTCTTTACATACATTTTATTTTCACTGATATTTCTTTGGAAGTCATAAACACCCTCATACTAATTTCAAATGATGTTACAACATAGGATTATTACTTGAGTATCTTTTATACTTCATGTTCAGTTTTATTCATAAATGATATAACAGAAACAGTTGTTTTGAAATCAGCAATTCTTGTAATAGTACAGCTTATGAATGCTAAATTTCTATGTATCCTGTGTATCTCTGTTGAAAGGTAGAGAATGGTCGTAGCAAATCTGGGGCAGAAGGTGAAGCAAATGGGAAATCTAGTGATGACACTCCAGACAAGAGTAGTAAAAAGAGATCTACTGTGGAAGTAATGAGAGATGTTAGTAGTAAATTACGCAGTTCATCGAAAACCAAAAAAGATTCTGCATTGGAGAAGGATCCTGTTAAAGAATTAAGAAGAGCCACTTTAAAAAGATCAAACTCACTTGATTCAACAACCTTCAGAGCAGTAAGTCAAGAGGTAAGTGAATGATATGAATATCTGAAGACACAGTTGGTCTTCTAGGAAATGGAACTGATATATGATTGTTAATACTTTGAGATGTCATGACATCATTTACTAGTCTTTGCTTTCTGTACCCACCCATATTTAGATGCCTACTACAAGTTTATTCACATATCCATGATCAACAAATAAGCCTTTTGAGTAGGTAACTTGTATTTAAAACTTACACATAAGGAAGAATTCATCATGGGAAGGACAATCAGCCTATAGTAAGGGTCACACCATAATTTTGCATCAATGGTTTATCAAATCAGCATGCTACCCCACCAATATGTTACTCCTCCAGTATCTACAAAGAGTTTAAACAGTATAGAAGCAGTCAGTTGGCCTTTATTTTCATTCAGGTTATATGGCTAACATTTGCTTATTTGGTTTAGTTTTTCAACTTTGTTTTTGATCTACAGGCTTACTTTGGTCATCAGAGTTGCATTATGAATGTGTTAACTATAATTGGGTAACCATACTTACGGTGCTGGGGGTAATGGGATATCTGTAAGAATTAAATAGATTATTTGTTCTTTGAAATATGTTGGACTGTATGATCCATTTATGAAGAGCAGTTTGATCATTTAATACATTCTCCCATTATGAAGCAAAACCCTGGATGACACAAGGCACACTGTAAGCTTTGGTAAACAGAAAGAATTTTAGTGTGACCATCAGATTCATATCATCAAGGTCTTCATCTGCTGCCTCCTACAGAGGGCTATCACACCTTCAATTATGCCTACCACACTCTCCCATCAGGGCCACCGCACCTGCCCTTACCATCACCAGTCCTGCCCTACCAGGCTACCACACCCTCCCTCAGTACATGACTCCCTCCCTCACCACCACACCCTGAACAGCTCAGTAACATTGTTCATTGGTTTAACCAATCTCATTTTCCACCACTATTTTGTTGTTCATTCCTCCCATATTACAGGTACAATCTTTATTCAACTGTGTAATAATATGGTACAATAAGTAACATGATTGGAATTAGAAGGAAACATAGGATGAAAATGAAGATCTGAGGATGTGTATGTGGTTAAATGAAATCATCAGAGATGTATATGAATGAAAGTTTTGTGAGATGGTATGATCATGCAGATCACAGGATAGATAACGAATTGGTTAGGAAGATTTGTAGTAGTATAGCTGATGTTATCCTACAATTGCCACCCTATCATCAAGCACATTCAATAGCCCCTAAGGATACTCACTTCTTCTCCTCACTTCCTGTTGCCACTTCCTCCATTGCCCCTTTGCTTTTTTTTCACATTATTAATCTCCTTCCAAAACATCTCATTTCCCCTGAAGTTTACTGACACTCACTCAACCCAGCTCTCATTTGCTCCCTTTTTAATTACAAGCACTTTTGTTATGACAGAATGGGGAAAAACAAAATGGTTTCAGGAGTGGTAGAGAATGTGTGGATCAGGTGTTTGCATTAAAGGTTATGTGTGAAAAATACTTAGAGAGAAAACAGAAGGATTTATATATGGCATTAAGGATTTATATATGGCATTAGTTAGGGTGAAAATGTGCTGGAATCAGCTTAGTATTAAAAGCATGCACCTCTTTAACCTTGTGTGAAAGGAAATGAAGGAAGCAGTCATGAACATAAACATATTAGTGTTCCACAATTATTAGAATTCAGATTTACTGCTTTTACAGTTTGAATTTAACAGCACCCACCTTCTGAATTTTTTTTCTTCTAAAGGATACCACTGATTCAAAGAAGACTGCTGAGATGCTGTCACCCAAAAAAGGAATCCTAAAGCGTCGTAACTCCTTCAGTTTAGGTATGACATCTACTCCTGATGTTTCTCCAGCAGAAGCCCATTACCAGACCATCACTGTTGGGGACACAAGGTGAGCTTAGATAATTTTTTATATGTCATAGGGGAACAACTGTGAAATTAGGTACAATATGCAAGGAAGCATATAGTCCTGTATTGATGAATGCATTGTCAATTGTACAATTCTCTAATATGTACCTGTTCCCTTTATGCTAAGTGGAGACACTACAGAAATAAATAGAAGATCAAGTTGTGATGTTAGGTAAGTATTATAAAGATCATTAAGTATAAAATGTCTTAGTAGACATGACTTTATTTCAATTTTCATAAAATAAGTTAATCGCCAACTTTTGTTTTATGTACCTATTTTTCATATTAACTTCGCTTTTATCATATGAAATTATATTTTACTGATAAATATTGTAAGGTATTTAGTGTGTTGTATTATTGTAGGAAGCAGGTTAGGCATAATATGATTTGCTAATAACCCATTTACAATTTCCACAGACTTCGTACTGCCTTTGAGAAAGTACGACGAATGAGAATGGAAACTGCCAGCTCAGTGGAATTAAAACTTTCTCAACTTTCTTTGTTTAAATCTAAGAAGAAGGATCAGAATGCTGTAAGTCTGAAACTTAATATGACCCATAGTATATTAGTATTTTAATTTCAAGTTCTCAGGGATGATTGTCATTTCTTAATGCTACATCTTTTATAAGTAACTTCCAAACTTCAAAATTATTGATAAAAATCTTGAGCCTTGTTGCATTGAATAAATGTGAGTGATACTGCAGGAAAATGTACAAGTTCCAAATTTGCAAAAAGATATGATGTGGACATTTTTGAGAATGTTTATTATGACAGTTGTGGACATTCTTGTTCTGTTGAACTTTTCAGGTATACAGTAGCAATAGTAATAGCTTTGTCAAAAGTCCATAGTATTATTAGGATAGTTAAGATAATTGAATGCAGACACTGTAGTCTAGTGCATTGGCAGTTATTTTACAACAAAATGTAATGTGGAATTTCAGCAACGAATTAATGTTTATTGTATGCTTTATTCATTAATTTCAAGTTATACCTCTCAAAACTGCATCCCCTTCACTGCCACCTCCGTCTTCCTCTGTTACTACTATCACTGGCCCACAACCCTCCACTATCCTCATGCTGTTGGCAGTAATGCTTATATGTCCACAGATTGTATACTAATTCATGATTTGCTCACATGGGGTAGGGTTTTCACATATGTAGCATGAAAACATTATTATACTCGAGTTTAAAAAGATGATGCCTTAAGAGTGTAGAACTCTCTGCCCTTGTTGTACAGATAGGTAATTACTGCATCCCCTGGCTATGTGATGAAAATGAAAGCTTTCTGATTTCATGTTTACTACACCTGGAAACATATTGTTAGGCTTTTGTCTTTTAATTAGCACCTTAAACTTGTCTCATGGGAGTGTATTGGTTACTGTGAATTACAAGACTTTTCCTTATTTTTCACCTTTATCTCACATTGCCTTTGATTATTATTTTGTTGTGAATTTTTTTGCTTTTTTTTTTTTTGCATACTGATTATCTCCAGGATATTCTTTGACCTAGTAGAACCTTCTTCATAGCTTCATGAGTTTGTTAATTAGTGGTTACTAGGTGAATAACATTGTTCAATCGTTACAATTACTTTTTATTGTTGTTGTTGTTTTTTCATACACAGTTGTCATTTCCCACTTTAGTGGGGTAGCATCAAGAACAAAGAATCGAGCCTTAGAGAGAAAATCCCCACTTATACCCCATCTCTATTCCTTTTCTTTGTAAAAGTAAAGCCTAGAGGGGAGGATTTCCAGTCCTCTATTCCCACCCCTATTAGTTGCCTTCTACAACACACAGGAAATACATGGGAAGTATTCTTTTTCCCTTATCCCCAGAGATAGATAGATGATTATTGTATGGTTTAAAAAAGATGGACATACATAAGTATATATAGGTGAATGGGTCTGGTGGGCTTTCTTGGAATGTGCTGGTGGGATGTCTGAACACTACTTGGTGAATGTGAGGGTGAAGGTTCAGGGAGACTTTTAAAGGAAATGTTATGGGTGGGAAGAGGGGCGTATGGAAAGAGGTGTTGTAAGAGATTGAGTGTAGAATGGCAAAAGGTGACAATAAATGAATATAAGGGGATGAGAGGAATGTGTGTTTTGTGGTATATAGGATATGAACATGTGAAAAAGGTACTGAGTAGTGGGATGAGAAAAAGAGGTTTATGGGCATTATTGCAGGGACATTAGCTTGAGGGATGAGGAGGCATACAAGAATAAGTGGCAGAAGGTTAAGAGGAAAGTGCAGTAGCTGAAAAGTGTGTGTATGAGAGTTAAGGTGAGAATCAGCAAACTTCAGGGAGAATAAGGAAATGATTTTAGATAAGGTTTATAGAGTGTAAAATAAAAACACAAATCTCTCCAGCATTACAAACATATTTTCAACAAATCTCAAGACCTGTCTGACCCAAGATGCAACTTCCACACTGAAGACAATGAACATTTACTCCTCATTTACTCTAAGCTCACCCTGCAGGGAGACATATAATAGAAGCATACTTATGACCTGTGATCCTGTCTTATGGATGTGGCTGGCTTCCTGAGCACTGCAGTTGCCCTACAAAAGGGACTCATGAGGCAGGAAGGTAAGGTAAAGTATATTTAAACTTTAGATTGTCTTAGATTTTATTTGCAAATGGCCTTCTAGACCATAGACATTTAAAGTTTCTACTATATACGTTTTTCAGAAAAAACCACAGCTGGACTTAACAGAGGAAGAGAGAGCTGTATGGGAGATGATGGAATTATCAAAGGAGGTAAGTTCAGTATATATTATAGATGTGTTTACCTATCAGTGATAGCTCCGTCTTCTTACTTGAAAAGAGCGTTTCATATATCTTTTACATCAATCAAATGTGGACGAAAAATTAAATGCCACATTCAAAAAGTTAAGGTTAACCAGTAATATGTGAAGACTGAATAAACCAAATAAACCAGTTTTAAACTAGTACAAGAGAACAATAGTGCAAGTGAGACTCTTTAGAAATAAGTAAAACTATGTATCCATTTATCTTTACCTCCATTGTTGTTTTCACTGGCTGGATCAGATGCATACTTAGAACTTTGAGGGATTTGATTTACAAAACCGGTTGGTAGCCCTAATCCTACAGGGTAGCCATAGGCAGGATACCTAACTCCCTTATGCAGGCTCTTTTCTCATGGAAATAAGAGAAACATTTGTAAAAATGAGCTTGAGATACTGGTAGATTAGCTCACCATATAATAGATGATAGTGAATGCAAACATTCACTGGATATAATTATGCTTGAAATTTAGATGCGAGCACAGTATCAGAAAAAAAAATGCCCTGCATTTTTTTATTAACTATCATAAGAGTTTGCTGATGATATTCTTTCCTTCAGGTGGATTTCTCCAAATGCCACATAGATCCTGCTCCATTCCAATTAGTTGAAAGGACATCTCTCCTACGTGTCCATTCTATGTTTTCTATGTTAGGCATCAACCATGCCTATGTGACTGCCATTGGACGTCTGATAGGAGTTGTGGCTTTGAAGGAGGTTTGTATGTTATGATGTTTTCTAACAAGTAGTTTTCTGCTAACAGAAGGTATTGACAGTTGTTTATTTAAATTTATTGCCTCCCACACACTTATTGTTGTTAATGAAAGCTCTTGGTTGAGGCTAACTTTAACCTTTATATGATGCTTTAACCTCAATACTCCATTACTTGCTTAGGGATAAAAACAGATATGATTCTTTACCTCTGGTGTACTTCAATCATCTGTTTCTCCAGTTCTGTGAAAAAGAAGCTTTCCATCTACATGCATATCATTGATTCTTATATTGTTAAATTTTGAACAGTGTGTGCTATACCAATCCTTCTGTTTGTGATGAACATGACTATAGTCAGTAGTTCCACTGTATTATCAGTTTCAATTTAACAGGAGTTTGCCCATCTTTCTGAAGACAGATCCAAATACATGCAGTTTTGCATCATTTATAGAAATAGTACTGTTCCACCCAGCTAGTTGGTTAAAGTCATTAGTACACCAATACCCCTACCTGCAACATTTCCACTTTAGTCACTTGAGAATTAGGGTACATGCTAGACATGCTAAATTTGTAGCAGGAGATTGAAGTCCATACATGCACAGCCCTTCCTTGATCCTACAATTCTGAATGAATATTGTAACATGGCCTCCTTCCCATAAGGCAGGGAGGCCTTTGAGGATCTAGGAGTGTATGGGGTTGAACTTGATAGATTCTATACAAACATAAAGAGCTTACTTAGTTTAGCCAACATTAATGACCATAAAACATGCATGTGATAAATATTCTTGCCTTATTTGGGTGGGCATAGAGCTACAACAGCAACCAAGAACTTATGGCATATTTTTTCAAGGTAAGAAAAAGTTTTGAATATTGATTTGAAAGGAATGCACAGACTAAAAAAGGATTGCAGAGTTTGCTTATTTCATGATGTGTTTCAGCACTTAACTTAGGAGACAATTTTTTTTTCTCAGTCTAATATGAAGTCATTTAAGCAAGTTACAGCAATTCTCCTGATACCCTAATGAAACATACAGGTTCGTATGGCCATTGATGGACAGTATGTTGGCCAGCCTCAGAGTACAACCCCACAAGCCAGCTCACCGAACACACCTACATCTCCAATGCGATCATCACTTGCATCAAGCACCTCACCTCAGAGACTTGCAAGCCAGAGTCCTCTACATTTTTCAGACCCAGAGGCAGGAACTGTCTCTCACAGAGGTTCTAGAACTCATCTTCTTAATTTTCCAAATGGACACTCATACAGCTGAGAATGTAAAAATTTAGAAGTGAATTTTTAAAAAACAATAAAACTGTGATCTGTGATCTAACCAATGGACAATGGTTGTTTTTATACGAGTTAATTTCCTAAATGAACAGTAACCATCAGTTATTCCTTTGAACTCTGATATCAGTAGGTTTTGTTGATTACCAACAGTGTAATTTTACCAAAGTTTAGGACATTCCAGTATTATACTGACAACTGTTTTCAGAGAGGATTGATTCTTAATAGTACATTATACAGTGCATGTCTGTATTTTCTTCTTTTTCTTTACCATCCATCTTCCATTTCCCTAGCCTTACCCCCAAATTTCTAAATAGGTTATTATTATTTTACCAAAATTTCAAAGAACTTATTGAAATATATGCCAGTAATATGTAGGATTTAATTTTACAAAAAAATATTTATGCCTCAAAAAATTTCCTACCCCAAACATTTGCATGTCTGGTACTTACTATACTGGGTATTTTTTGTTGCAAGCATTCTTTCTTACTGCGGTGCAATTGTATATCTTTACCTGTTTTGTTTTGAAAATTTTCAGACATGATTTATACTGAAATTGCAAGATTTGTGTATGTTCATCCTTTTTGTTGAAAAGTGTTTAGCCTTAATTTTAAACCATGTGGAATATTAAAGCTATATTTTAATCTTTGTAATTATATTTTAATGATCTTGTGTAGCCACCATCATCATATCAATGACATGTAGGAAATTTGATTTACATAATTCAGATATTACCATGTTTACAAGCAAAGCAAATGACCAATCAGTTACTGACACAAAGAATTTTAAGGCTATTGGTGGAGGAGAGCTTTCTGTGATAAAGACTACTAGAGCAATAAGTATGCAATATTTCCTTGTGAAAAAGAAAGTGGCAGATGTTGATTTTATATTTTGCTACTACTGTAATTAGAGAATTATTTGTAATTTATTTATGACTGTAACTTGTGATGTACTGTTACTAACAAAAGTGGTATATCTTCATGTTCCTCCCAAACATCGTTTTATGCAAAGATGAATATTTTTTAGAAACTGAAGCATTGGCACAAATGTCTTTCACTTCTTAGTCACTAAGTCATCTGTAGGTAGTATTTTTTTATGTATTCATAAACTTTTATGTTCCTCAGTGCCGAGCATAATTTTTTTTAAAAAGGAACAAAACTCACAATGTAGGAAGTATTTTAATATATATATATATATATATATATATATATATATATATATATATATATATATATATATAAAGCCTCTTTCTAATTACATGTGAATCTCATGTTTGTTATTACATGTGTATTGTATTAACGACTGTTAATTTTCCTCCTAAAACATTATATATGAAAGTTTTAACAATATAGCATGGGTTTATCAGTTCATCTTATGCTGCACATACAAAAATTACCAGTACTTTGTTTTGAGTTTCTTACCTTGCTGGGCTAGATGACTCCAAATGAAATATAACCATAACTGGTTGCCCCCTTGGGGCTTGATTATAACCACCGTTCTTAATTTGTTTTGTAACAAATTACATCTGGCACTTCTACTGCCCCAAATAACCTTTAATGAACTTTTCATCCTTTTTCCTCCTTGTTCTTTAACTGGTATATGATCGAGTCTCAAAATAATCAGTGATTTGTCTATCAACCTTCTGCTTCACTAATCTTTTCACTTTCAGTGACACCAACGTTTCAGCCAGATCCTTCAGTTTTGAACTGTCATCCTTCCTGTCTCTGACTTTCTCTAATATCTCCCTTTTAGCTAACAAACACTAGTCCTGCATGCTCTGAATTTTTGTTAAATCTATCAGCAATCAGGCCATAAAAATCCTCGATTTTTATGAGTGTAATTACTGATTTTTACATCACAGGGAGAGAGTTCTAAATTTATGTGGCCCCATCCTTTGTACTCTCTGTGACTAACTTTTAAATCTTTGTAAGCTGGTGGCATTCAAAGTCTCTTTGCTCAGGCCAATCCATCAACTTTAAACTAATATTTGTTTACATCATGTTTGGCCACAGCCATAAACTGATTCCTGTTTGTACATTGATCCAAGCATCCTTAAGGTTTTGCGTCTCTATCCAGGTTTTACTTTACTATTAGCTATCCCACAGTTCTGACACCACCCATGCTACAGTTTACATTAACTCATGCCAAGTTCACCTTAAAATTACATCAATCAAATTGGATAGGTTAAGAATCCAGAGCCACTTTTGGGAAGAGTTAGCTAAGTCAATACTCAACAGAATAAGCACTATCAATCTTTTCTCCCAGGCACATAACAAGTGTTCTTGGAGAAACTGAAGCAAGTAAAGCTTCAGTGTCCTACAATGCCCTTACCAGTGAGGTACTTGATGACTGCAGAAAATTATTGGTGGTAAAAACTAATTTTATGCTCTCAGAAGAATTACAAGGACAATATATTCAAAACATTGAGGAGCATTATATTTTCATATGTGTTAAAATGAGACTATCACAAGAAATAATGATGTATGGCTTTGGTGTTGAAGAAGTTGAATGCCAAAACTAGTCACTGGCTACGTACTTAAAAAAGCAAATTAGGAAAATAAACTCTGCTTTTTAAAGTGAGTTTTGCCAATGTGCTATGAACTTTGAACACATGGCCGATCGCTTTGGTGCCATTTCTTGGCTGTTGACTTATGTTAACATACATTTGTCTTCAGAGTATTTTTAAAAACATATATATGAATCATTTTCTTACATTTACTCTCGAATATTCTTATATTTCCTTCTTTAATGTATAAAGAGGAGGTGCCTGGAAACAAGAAATCTGGATAAAGAAAATACATTATTGGGTTTCTAAATATACTTCTAAATATATAAATCTCCAAAAACTTAGGCAATATGTTGAATACTAAAACATCTTTTATGAAGTTCAAAAGTATGCACCCTTAATGTTTCCACACGAAAATATTGCAAAAAACGTGAAATAAGTAAAAGATCCCCACAACCTTATTAATCAAATGTCAGCCAAGAAGAGTTTGGCAGACAACACGAACACGTCAATCACTCAGGCAAATCCTCCCTCCACAGGAAGGGGACAAGTTGGGTTCATTTCCTGCCATTGACGTAAACAGGCAGCCACGAGTTTGTAACTACGTTTCATTCAGAGGAACTTCCAAGTGGGAAACCTACTTAGATGTTCATTTCAATGATGACATCTACGCAAAAGGTGACATTCTGATCGGAGAAAATAGCAGCTTGCTTTCTGAGTTCTCGTTAACGTTTACGTTCATAAAGCTGTTTCATGCTTAATTAAAATGTTCTTTAATGCTGATGAGTCACTCGTTATTATTCTCGGTTTTGCCACCATATCCCCCAAAATAATTTAAATGAAACGAAAAAATTTAAATCTTAATTCTTCAGTATATGTCGTAATGCCTATGCAATACCATATATTTTACCTTCAATTTTTTATTTCGGCTGAAGGAAGATTGGTCAAGTTTGCATCTTGCTAGGTCTCCGGTAAGTATATTTTGCATTCATAACTACTTATGATGAAGCTATTTGTCATTACTTACTAGTCATGCACCTATTTATATGTTGTTTAACCGACAATACCCTGTGAGTTTTGCTTCTTACAAATATCTATTCTCAGGCTCCAAAAGAATCTTGAATTTCGCTGAAAATTTGAACTATCTAGTGGCAGTCTTCATCTAAGACCTGCAACCTACTTATGTACATTTTTTTTTTTTAAGATAATATTCTCGGACGATGATTCGAATTAAATCTAAGTAATACGCTTAAAATCGCACTGCCCATGAAAGTGTTAACTCCGGGATAATGATTAGGACAGGGGCGAAACCATGAAAAGCCCAACAGGTCCATGTCAGTTGGGAAATTCCTCAAAAAAACGCTTGTATATGTATTTAATGACGCCACAACTCACTGAGACATTGTAACACTAGATTGTGTGGGTTGACTTGGATGAGAAACCTCGTAAAGGCGTTAATGAGTCCGGTGAAAAGTTTACATTTTTTTCAAACGTACATAAACAAAAGTTTTCTAATTGATACAAAACCTTTTTTCTCAAAAACACATTTCTCCGCGCAGCACTGGGTACCCTATGAAGTATCCACTAAAACACCTGCTTTAATGATCTAATCATCAATTTAGTGTTTGTGGGAGGAGGAGATCTTTACTCGGAAGAGGGAGGATCACCTGGAGCTGGCTAGGTTTGCAGTCTGAAGTATGGTTACCCCAGCTGTAGGTATTGTGCTAGCCACATATTTTACCTGGACTTCAAAACCCTATTATTTTTTGTTACTTGTGTATTGATTGACTACTGTAAAGAAGAAAATGTGATTATCCAATATAAGAGTATATATTTGCAAGAATCTTGATGGCTGCAGCAGATTTTATTCGTCGGTTAATCCATAAGTAACACGGTATTTTGCATACAAATATCCACTCACTTCATCTAGTTTATAAAGGTAAAGTGTAAGATCAAATGAAATGGAAAAAACGAGATGTCTTAAAAAGGGCCAGTGTCGGGCTCAGACCAGGTGAATTTAACAATGTGTGGTAATTCTTGCTTTAAACTCCATGGTAAATATAGACTATGAAATAGTTAAATTGATTAACAACTTTTTTCATGTGATGCTGATATTTATTTAAATGGAAAAGTAAAGCAGGAGTTAAGAATGAAGTTGTTACCTGCACAAGTGTCACTGTGGTTAGCGTGGTCAAGGTGTGAGGAGTGGCTGCTGCTCACCCAACACGTCTCGCACACGACTCGTGGTCGGCGACGCAGGCAAGACCAGCCACACTCTCAGTTTGATGGTGTAAAGGTGAGCAATACTTACTCCTTGTGGTGATGATATTCCGTGATAGTTTGTAAGCTTAGCTCGGTATCGCCATTATCCTTACGTACTGAGTGATTATGTTCGGGATTGCTAGTGTAGTGTTTAGACCATGGAACACCTTTTCCTTAGTTTATATTTAGAGAACACAATAACACATGCAAAGCATGATTTGAAGCATTATATGTAAAATATAACATTAAATAAGGCGATAGTGGTGGTTAAGTAAAAGGAAAATGTTGAATTGATTTAAAAGTAGGTAATGCACTTGTTAAGTATCAACAGAAATGAAGACTAATCATCAGACTAATGACTGTTGAAATATACCAATATTAAATTCTTGTGCTGGGAATGGCACAGTGGGTCGCTGTGTTGTCAAGTTGATGTCTGGCGTCATTTTGCGCCGTGCTCAGTAAAGGTTAACTGGTATATTTAACAAGAATGTTAAACATAAATCTTGACTGCTAGGGAAGTTAATTGAGATCTTCATTGGTTTTGCAGTTTTTTTTTTTGTAAGTTCATTACTCGTTTAACTAAACCCATTTCCCCCAAAATACAATATTGCCATATTTAATGATGTTCAGTGATATATATCGTTCAAAATAATGCTGGCCAACTTTGTCTTCTGTAAACACAGGCACTGCTGAACAGAATCACTCTGTATCTACTAAAGCTCATAGCAACGCGGAGCTAAACTATTAGATTACCAGTTTTATATTCACAATTGTGAATGTAACGTGCAGTGTATGTTGAGGTTGAAAACCATTGGTCAGTTTGGCTGCTGATGCTTAATCCAACTTATGGTATGATATTGGGTATTCATTGTTTTAGAGGTATTGAGTTTTGATTAGCCGATTTCACTGTATCCTGTACTGTTGCCAAGTTGCAGCTTTACAGTAGTCAGTTGAAGTGATATCCATGGTGTTTCAACATTTCCTTAGGCTTGCTTATAAATGATGAAGGTCCAGGTAGTTATGTTGAACACTCTTGTGGTATTGTAGTTTGTAACAACTTTGGATTGCTATATTTTTCCTTAATTGGAACAGAGCCTGGGACAGTTGAACAAAAAATCGGCTAAATTCCCTGACAGACTGGACAGCCCATAGATAGAATATATCCTTGCTATGAACGAAGTCTGTAAGTTTGTGATTACTTTTCTTCTTTCTTTTAATAAGCTTTAACAATTATCCTGAAATGATGAAACCTACTTAAGAGGCTCCAGGAGTTTGCATAGAGCCAGATTGGTCATGCAAGTTATGTTATTGGAATCCTATTTCTCGTGAGAGTATAGAATTGTGATCGAGAAAAATTTGTCTTTTTCGCTTTTTGGTAAGACATTATGGTAAGTGTACACAGGTCCGCAGCGGTATTGAACAATATATGTTCAGTAAAATGTTTTAGACATTAACACCAACCAGATATAACACGCTCTTTTCATATCTTAGATGGTGGCTCGACAGCGGACAAGGCTTTATTTGAAAATTTGAGGTTTTATTTATTGCTAATTGATGAATTTTGTGTGTGGCTAATATATAAGTTTAATGGTTTGATCGATGAACATTGCAAGTGTGGCAAGTTGATAATTCTTGAAGTTACATCTTGTGTAAGATTATGTTCAGTCTTTGATTATGTTCGGCGAATTAACTTAAGTTTGCCTGCAGTGTTGAATTTATGATTTATATGTATTGTTCCTGTTACCGACTAAGATTGATATACCAGGTGCTGTAGGTTGTATTGGTAATTGACAACATGATGTTGCATACTTTGTTGGCACTTCGTAGCCTTAACACATGTTGCATACCTTGTTCGTAATTCATTTTGCATGTTCTGTTGACATTTTTCATAGTTGGCACATTGCCTTTGTAACTGATAGTTAACTGACCATATTAAATGACAATTCATTGATGATTGTTAGGTAATATATAGCCTTACTGGTTCATTGTCAAGTTAATTGATGACGAAAATGCTGATCGATAGTTTAGTGAGGATATTTCATGTGTAATTGAAGCCTCTCTCTCCTTTCTTCTTCCTGACATTTCTTGGAAGAGTAGTAAAGCAGCAACAGTACTGTTATATATAATTGTCCGTAATCACTGCCAATGTTTAATTCCTATAATATTCATCCTTACTGAAGGATACAGGCACGCTTTGGCTGGTTCGTGAAGTAGGATGGAAAGTAGAGCTATTTCAGTAGATATTCCACTTTTGAATCTGACGGGGTGGGGGTGGGGGGAATCTTGAAGAAAAGTTCAACAGATGATGAACAAATTTTGATGTGAATACCTTCATCCCGCCTTTTAAGCCCTTGAAACAGCTTCATTCAACACTGTTAGCTCAGTATCTGAGGTAAAGAATGTATTGCCTCGGATAGTGATGACTTGAAGGTCCAGGTTGTTACGTTCAACACTTAAGTGGTGTTATAGTTTGTAGCTACTTCGGATGCCACATTTTCTTTAAAAAAAAAAAAAAAACGAGTTTAGGACACTTGAAGAGTGAAAAGTCGTCTTGTCTTTATTCCTTGAGAAACACGGGGCAACCCATGGGTAAAATACCCCAGCTAAACCCAAGAGTCGTGCTAAAGGATGCGACCAGCCGCGACGTGCCGATGGACTTTTGTAAGCTTGTGGTGGTTCCTTGATTCATGTGTTGCATATGGTGTCCAAAACCTGGATAAAGTTCTTAGTAGTCGAGGAAGTCCAGTCATGCCCGTGTGGTAGGAGAATAGCAATCTATTAAACGTCGATAGTTCCCAAAGTACTATAGTGCCTAGTGTTGGCAGGGTCCTTGTTCAGGCTGTTGTATGAATCCTTTGTAGAATGTCGCTGTCCTGGCAGGTGCTGATTGCGAGGATCTGTTGATCCTAAATATCTGTAATGTGGCACGGTGCATCATACGGCTGGGAAATCCTTAATTGAAATTCTTGCAGAAGTCTTTAATGAAGCTTTAGTCAGGTTAGGGAGCTCATAAAGGCATCTTTTATGAAACTTAAGACGAAATAATTCGTTAAGGAATTTTTAGTATTTATAGAGAGATCCTGCTTCCCTACAGTCTTTTCCATAATTTAAGGCTTTGTGTTATTACGTGATATCGAAGATGGATGATTTTAATCACAGTGACTTGTACCACGAATTATTTAAAAGTAGCGAGGTCAGTGACATGCACTTTTTGCCTCATGAGAGCACACGTAATTAACAATATAAGAAAATGTGTGAATGTGATATACAGGAGAAAGTTCTAATTGTTCACATTTAGTAAACGTACATTCCATGAGATGGCAATCATTCGAGGGGAATGGGGTAACAACAGACCAAAATGGAACGAGGCTTGTTCTGTCCTGTCTAGTCGTTGGGTCATATGTTCAGTTATCACTCGCATGTAACGTCATGTTCCAAAAATCAGTGTTCATATAAGTTTTTTCGATTTTCCTTTACTATTGATTTACTGCAGATATTAAGGTTTTTTCATGGTTTAATAAATTACAGGTATCTTCATGAAGGAAACAAAATTTTAAGTTCTATTTATTACATAATATTCCATAGGAACAGAAGACTTATACACCGTAAAATACTCGGTGTGCATTCTTTGCAGGTATCGGATAAAAAAGAAAAAACTGCGTCCTTTCATTCGTAAAATTTATGATTATTCATCACATAATTGATTGATGGACTTCGAACTCTCAAACCGAACTCAACGTAAACAGTGGCTGCTGAACCTGACAGACACCTCAGCCGCTAATTAACGTGGAAGGGAGGGAGTACTGAGCTTCGGGCGCAGTGATGGTGAACTCCGCCTGCCCACTACAGTATATTAAACCTAGTGTGTGGGTATCCAGCCCACAACTGCAAAGTCTTCCAGTGGAGCTTCTGTGTGGGTTCGAAGGCCATTCAAAGCACGGGATTATTATGTGACCCCGGTTTGCGAGTTCAAAGCCCGCCACAGCATATGGTTATTTTGTGAAGTTATTAGTAGGAATTTGCACAAACGTTAACCTAAACACATGTAAATTTCTATGATTTTTTTGATGTGCTACAACTCGCACAGTAGGAAAATACAATATGTAAAGCAAATAAAGTGTATTTAACGTCTTTAAAAGTGGTGGAGTCGACTAGTCAGAGGATCTCCTTGCGAACCACTACAACTTACACATGATTCGCTCGTGTGAAACAGAACTGGAGCTTAGAGATAGGAATTTATGTTCACTGATGCATCGCTTAGAAATCCAAAGGCATAAATTGAATAAGTTAAGTACACTACCATAGTCCTGAATATACCAGCAGATATGGACAAGTATGAGTATTTTGTAGCAGGTAATGGTATGTTCAGACTCAGTTGGTGGGTTGATCAGTCGGTGTCCGGCACCAACTGTAAACACACAACAGTGAGCAGAGAGAACTTTAGCTTGGTGTCACCCGCCAGCGGGCGGCATCAGTAGGCTTTACTTGGCTAGTGCGTCAGATGGCCACCCTGAGGGAGTTCGGCGAACACTGGATGGGGAGGCCGGAGATGCCGCGCCGGTAGTAGTGACGGGTGGGTGGCCGTAGAATTCGCTGATGAGGCTTTTCTTTCTTCCCTCGTGACTCCTTCTCCGCTTTCTCTCTCGCCGCTTCCCTCTCGCTTGTTAGCGAGAACAAGGACCACGCCCTCCGGAACTGGGCCCTTCTTCCAGTAACAGCTTCCAAGAAGCTACGTGATTCCGTGGGCGTGGTGGAGACGTTTGCTTGCTTCGATGGGGTCTTTATCAAGGGAAGACTAGCGAGGGTGATGCGTCGGTGTCCAGTAGGATGGTTGTGTGCCTGGAGTAGGTCCTGTACGCTGGGTGGAAGCACGCTGTTCCTTCTCCACTGTTGGCAGAAGTCGAGGACTCTCTCCATAGTTCCGAAATTATCTGGCTCGTCGGTGGCATCAAGGTTGTTAATGGAGGGCGTAATGGCGGGGGAGGAAGCGGCTGGAGGAAAGTACTCTTGCTTGGTGGTGTCAATTGCCCAGCAGGAGTGTCGGCGAGGGCTGTGGTCTTGTTTCTCCTCCGCCATGCACTCCTCGCTCCTGCTGCTACACACTTTGTTCTCTGTGTCACGTCCACTGTCATCAAAACTCTTCCTTTTCTCTGAAGAGATATTTTGTTCGTTTTTTTGTCTTTCAGGAGCTGGATGTGTCAAGCGTCTTAATTTCAGGGTTATCTTGCTTGCTTTCATCATTTTTATATAACACTAGTTGTCTCAGACTTTTCGGTTGAAGCAGGTTCTTTTATGTACACAGATGGTGTCAGAGTGGACGACGACCAGGTGTATGAGGCAGGAGGACTGGGCGCCGGCGTTTTATGGTGGAGAGGCCACCCCTGCTGGCTTCCATGGTGGCTGGTGCGCAGGGTAGGTAGGCGGCCCCGCTGACGTCTGCTGCTCCTGCCAGCGGGAAGTTAGTGTTCACCGGTGTCTAATGCTGTTACTGACTCTCCGGTGGGAAGACCTGCGTCATGGCCGTGAGTTTCCTTGATGTCGTTGTAACCAGATTTACTTCCCCCCTTAGTTGTGGATAATTACGTTGTTGTTAATGTAAACATATATGGCAAGAATTCGCTGATATGTCTCGCTTTGAGTAGGAAACAAGATGTCGCCTCGTAGAGAAAAGTCCTTCAAAATGTTGTTGATTGATCATTATACCTTCAATAGTTAGGTTACATAGAGAGAAGACTTTGGATGATTAAAGAGCTACAACTTTAAGAAGGAAATATATGTGAAATAAACTCGACATCCGCGCTACATGTCGGTGATTATGTCCAAAATGTAGTAAATGGCACCCAGTCTTGCTGTTCTTGTAGTAGTGGTGGATGGCAGGGAACCGGCTCCACCTACCAGGGAAACACTACCACCTGACTCATGTTGGGATCTAGGTTATCATGGCAGTTTACCCATCTAGTTGATAATGAACACACCAAGTGTATACTTTACCAGAAAAGCATCTCCCACACCATGCAGCATAGTAAGGTCAGAGATAATGGTCATCGAACATTATAAGATTTATGTATGCATTTCTTCTGGATATATCAAGTTTTATTTCTTTGTCACTTGTTTTATGCCTTCATACAAAATAGTCATTGTTGTCTGTTTTTTGTTAGAGATAATTTACCGTGTAGATTGCATAGTAATCAATTGGTGGTGGTTTTTACAAGAACAACATCGATGAGTATGGCGAACAGTTCAGTTTCTACAAAAGATACTCGCCAGTTTATCGTCACATTTTCCTTGGCTCTAGTACTACTGGGGAGATACATGAGCATCTCGGGCAGCCCCTCCAGTGTTAGAAAGTATCGTGAGTACATATATTGTTTGGTCATTCTCGGCCTGGACATTCATTGTTCAAGAGCGTTGATTTTGACAACGTTTTATAGGTGTGGATTATATGAAATTACTCGCCTAGATGTCGTTATCAGAGCTACTGACGAGGAGAAGGACGACAGACCTGGTGATCTCAACACGAGAGCGAGACATAGCGAGTTGCCGATAAACTGTAGAAATCAAATGTTGGAGAGGTCAGGGAATATGCGCTTCCTCCCACACACAGAGGAAGGTTCCGTGGGAATTCATTGTTGGCCACAAGACGTTTGATAACCAGTAATGTAGTTCACACTGTGTCCTACATATTATCTAATGTAGATATCGTTTATACGTCAGATTCAAGGATTTCTGCACATGATGTACTGGGTGGGCACACGTCACCAGCTCCGTGCGGGTACTTGTATTTTTACAAGTTTAGATTTTGTGTGAAAAGTAGATATTTCAGGGAACTCGGTGAAGCCCAGGAATTGTAGAGTAGGTCATGTGTTTGATTCTTGACACACGGGGTGATATTACGAGACTGATGTTCATGATATAACTTAATAACTGGGAATCTTAATTTTTTTTTCGTGTTATAAAACACACACACACACACACACACACACACACACACACACACACACACACACGTTCATTCTACAACAACTGACTCGGCTCCAAGGCAGTCTTGATTCCCCATTTTCAAGAGAGCTGCCTTCATCCATCATTAATGGAGAACAATCTTTATTCCCCGCCTTTCGAATGGTATTTATAATGTTTGTCTTATCACCTTTTATAGAATAGTCTAAATAGTCTTAAGCTCATACAAAATAGAGAGCAGTATTAATCTCACATCTCCGGGAGAGCAGTATTAATCTTCAAATTTCTGGTGAGCAGTTTTAATTTGCACCTGCAGAGCGGTCTTGATCCATCATCATTTGGAGAGCAGTCTCATTCCACTTCCTTCTGGAGAGGCCTTAAGCTTCATGTGCGATCGAGGTGTGTTGATGCCACCAAACAACTCCCACACTGGAAAGCCACCTCTCTCGAACACCTTTCCTCCCTCCCTCTTACCTGGTTAGATTCTACAGTGCGGCCAAGATCAGTTTTCTCTATCTCTTTCTTTGTGTCACTATTTTCCCTCTTCAGTATCAAAACATCATAACATTTCGACCTTTTAATGACATTAACATGATCACTATTACGTAGAGATGCTGATTATGTACATTATCTTTGTTTACTAGTGATCAGCTGTTTGATATGTACAGGGGTTTGTCTCGCCCTAGTGTGGTATACTGCTCACATGTCTGTTTCGTTCCTCTCTCTGGTTGTGAGAATGGATTTGAAAGCCTTCCGTATTATTGATCAGTCGGGCATCACGTCTGTGCGATCATGCCTTTCTCTCAGCTGTGATGTTGCCTCCCTCTCCTTGTTCTACAGGTCTTATTTTGGCTATTGCTCTCGTTGGCTGTCTGCATATATCCCAACCATCCAGGCTTGAACCTGAGGCACATGTCTGCCTTCTACTTCCCGTAGTTTTTGTGTGGAGACCGCCCAACGAGGATCAACCGTTATGATAACACCTTTCCTGATACAGCAAATATGTGGAATTCTTTCCTTTCTTCCTTTCCTTCTCCTGTAACCTTTCTAATCATGTCAGGTCTGCAAACACCTGCGGAGCTCTGATTAATTAGATCAGTCTTTTCCTCGTATTATTTTTTTTCATTTCGTCTGAGATCACTGTGATTAGGCAGTTTCAATCACTATGAAAAAAGGTATTTTAAATATTTTATGTATTTTTTGTGCACTCGATTTTTATGATTCTTATTTTGTGTAGTTGAAGTTACAGTAGTTCCGCCAAATCGTGGTTGAGTCACATTAGCAGTAGTCGTGGTAGGTTCAGGAGGTTGTAAGGTTTATGTTTACCTGTACATGTTAAGGAGTTGTTGAGAAATGCCGAGGAAAAGATCAAGGCGTCTGTTCCCTCCCATCTCCTCAGTAATTCACTCGCGTAGGAACAGACTTTCATTTAAGAATTACTTGCAAGTCGTAACTAGGCGATGTGACATATTATTGCTATTCACTGAAATTTAAAACAGTTCACACTCAAGGAAGGTTAATGAAAATCGACCATAGGTTACATTCTTTTTTTTTTGTGCTTTATAATCGCTGACACATAAGTATATTATTGTAAGAACAAATGAACTTATGACATCAGATGAAAAGGTGGTAATTATTCGTTAGAGAACATTCCAAGGCAGTCTATCTAGCTACACACCATGGATGGAAGTATAAAAAAATCACAAGTCCCAAAAAGTTCAGACCCAAATACACTGGTACAGCATGATGAGTTCTCTTCATTCTTCAGCATAGTCCTAACAGTTGCTCAAGATTTCATGACAATATGAGACATTGGAGAATACCAGGGAGGGAAGGGTAGGTGCTGCGGGAGGCAGCCTAGTAGCAAACTCGGATCAGTTGAGGTTGGTATGGCCTTCCTACCTGCCTCCCTTCCATAGAATCTCTCTGACAGGAAGTAGTATGTATGGACAATTATGAATGAAATGCAGAAGCACGGGTAATGTACTTGAGGTAGTAAGTGCACATAGATGTATTTTAAAGAATGGAAACAGTCCTTCCTCTTTTGCAGAAGAATTGATCGGTAAACGAATTTTTCAGATCAATATACAAGATGTATTTTACTTATTAACATATAGTGACCGAGGTGCCATATGCCATGTGATGTTCTTAGCCTTCATCTCGGTGGTGTAGAGGTTGTAAACATGCATGCTCTCTCTCTCTCTCTCTCTCTCTCTCTCTCTCTCTCTCTCTCTCTCTCTCTCTCTCTCTCTCTATATATATATATATATATATATATATATATATATATATATGTATGTATGTATGTATTACACACACACCCCGCTGGCCATGACGTAGAGTGACGTTCGTGTTTACTACTGAAGTGGTGTCCGAGACAGTGTCCTTCATCCTGGGGTTGCCATTTCATGTGTAAGACATAGCCGCCGTTTTGGCCGGGTCATGTTGGAAGATCCTGCCATGAGTCGAGGTCATACAGGAAGGTGCTTGATGTATGTACCCGACATGCTGGGAAACCTTGCTTTTACACCATCAGCTTCATAATGAGGAAACAAATCTCTTTACTGGAAAGGAAACTTTGTAGACGTCAGTACTTGCTCCACTCGGCTAGTAGTGACGTTTTACATCATTGAAACGTCATGACGGAAGACCTTGTTCGTTTTGTTGAGGGCAGAACGACACGGTACATTGTGCCAGGATCAGGTCATAGGCCAGTCTCTCATGTCGAGTCAAAATGTTCTGTTCATGAAGTAAACACAGACGACTCGCTGGATGACGATATAACTTATCCTTGATAAAAACACACAGTTCACTTTAGATTCCATTACAATATTGGCCTGTGATGGAAAGTTTCATATTATAAGAATGATGATGATAGTAATAATAATGATAGTATTATTATTATTACACACTACTTAATGATAAGTAGAGTTTAAAAACTAGCATTTGCTCATGCCGTGTGTCAGTGTACCGTAATCACAGGTATCATTAGTAACAATTATCAGTTACGTCATCATTTCCTAATGAATGTTGCTGTTCTGCCACATCAACTATCAACATCTGTTGAAATTGTGATGAAATGTGAATAACGATGACTGGTAACTGGATGATGATTGTGATGATATGATGGTCCTCCTTGTAAAACTGCGGACCAGACTCTCTCTTGATGACAGTATGAATGAGTCGACCATATATATATATATATATATATATATATATATATATATATATATATATATATATATATATATATATAAACGAATGTCGTCGAGATGCACTGCACTTTTAGCTACGCAAAGAAGAGCGAACCAAATGCTTAAGTAAAGCGGAAAAAAAGAGCCATTGAAGATTTAGTATGTGGCTTCAGGTTCGATACGAAAAACGTCGTAACATCTAAATATCTCCGAAAAAAGCTATTATAAATAGATTTACCCTGAACGTCACATATGAGAAATAACACATGCAATATAGACACGTACATATATGTATGAATATATGAATACAACGCGTGTATTATGTAACTAGTTTCGTCCTTGTTGGAGTTGGCTTCGACAGTTAGGTCCATTTAAGTGAGATATCCTGTGCAGGAACATGTCTCACACTTCATGATATGACGTAAGTTGATGTGTGGGAGGATCATTATACAATGTTCCTGTGTACAATGAACGCTTACGTTACCGTATGCAGATGAGGAAGATCATAGTGACAGTATAAAAGGATGCGGACGATAATGACATGATTCTCAATACTGTTATTTGCAGAGTTGTAATCAAGTGACATTCCCTCTCAAAATAATGTGTGAAGATGAACTACGTGTTGTGTAAGATTATATATCTAGTTAGTGGTTTGTCCAGCCCGCGTCACCACCAAATACTGGAACACTGGCTTTGCTTATGGTTAGGTAATAATATATGTGGTGGAGTACTTACATAAATATTCATGAGCACATTTTGTATATGTAGCAGTGAATGTATATATATTCTCGTGATATGTAACAGGTGGTGTGTGTGTGTGTGTGTGTTCATATGGATTGTAGGAGACGTGTGATCATATAAAGCCGACCATATAATTACAGATATGTAATTGCATGGATTGTTTTTCCCACTCTCACTGTAGCAGGTGTTGTATTGTCCACATGACCTACAGGTGATTATAAGTTCACATGGACTGTTACATGTAATATATATGTTCACGTGGACTGTAACACGAGATGTATGTATACATATGGACAGTAACCGGGCTGTATATGTTCCCAACAAGTTTAGCAGGTGTTGTATTTATTCACATGGAGTATAACCATCGGTGTATGTACGTGTTCACATGGAGTATAACCATCGGTGTATGTATGTGTTCACATGGAGTATAACCATCGGTGTATGTACGTGTTCACATGGAGTATAACCATGTTTGTTGGTATACACTGTAGTATGCGTTTACATATACTGTAGCTGGACTTGTTGGTGTTTACATGGTTGGTATGTTGCGGCTGGCTTTGTGAAGGTGTTATGTATGTATGGCTGATGAATATGTTGTTGTGTGACATCTCCAGATAGACTGTCAGCAGTATATAAGTGTAGCATGCAGGCATGTTAGCCCCAGACTGTCATCAGTATATAAGTGTAGCATGCAGGCATGTTAGCCCCAGACATGTTGTGAGGCAGGTAGTGGTACCAGCCTCTGTTGGTCATGATGATGGAGTAATGTTAACCAAATATAAACATTTCGGACAACCATTGAAGAAATGGCTCCTCATTCCCGCGAGGTCGTGGAGTTGACCTGGCAGAGCCTTGTGTGCTACTGGCAGGTTGAGTGGTGTACAGCATCTGCTCCATGACGTGTACAGATCATGTTCTGTGAACATCTAGTGGGTCACAGGGATGCGTGTAGGGAGGTATAAGGCCAGGATAGAGCGGAGTGCCAGGCGTCCAGGGTTGACCCGTCACCTGCGGGAGGAGGGGACTAGCACGTACTTAGTGGAGAGTTGTGTGTGTGAGGACGGGAGGTGGTGGGTCATCTGCTCAGGGTGCGAGTGGGTCGTCCGCTAATGTGGCCAGGAACATTCTCACTATTATGCTACCGTCTGACCTGACCTGACCTGACCTGACCTGAGGCATAGTGGAGCGAGCTCCGGCCAGCACTTAGTGACTGAACCTGCCAAGATTAACATGAACTCACGCTTACTGGATACGAGTAGTTGGTGATGTCATCATGAGTGCCTGCATGATGTCATCATGCATGATGTGGTGAGCGATGGTGGGAGGTACCACCTGGTGATGGTGTCATGGTGAAGTACCAGCACCATCCTGTTGCTGGTGACAGTCATGACGCTGGGCTGGCCTCCAGCGGTGCGCCCTACGCGGTTTCCTCCGCCTGTGACTCCCGTTCTTCAATCTTCTTTTTTACTGTAAAATAATGTAAGGTGTCAGAGCGTTGCCTTGACTGACCCACTTTACATACAAGTATAAAGGACGTCTCTATAATGGTAATATGATATTATTAGCTTATAACAACCAGGTGTCTTGGGTGAGGATAAGGAACTCCTCCATCGACTTACCATCTTCTTCATAATATCAAGAGATGGATTTGCGTTTATATTGGTTATTTATGATCTCAATATAATGGCCAGGAACACACACACACACACACACACACACACACCTGCAACTCATGTGACACTCTCTCTCTCTCTCCTGCCCAGCCCATGATGGCCTTCCCTGATCTCTGTTCTCGTAACTCTTAATGAACCACCCATGGTGGCCCTGCTTGGCCCATGGCGGCTGCTGTAACCCATGGTAGCCACCCAACCCACAGTGCCTCTACCATTCTAGGTTGACTTCTCAAATCCAATGTTGTCAACTGACCCTTGTTGGCCTGTTAATCCATGATGGCCTCCTTGATGTATGTTAGCCCTCACTGACCTATGGTTACCCTCCCTACATCATAGTGGCCCCTCCTAACTTATGGTAGCTCTCCCTTATTTATGGTAGCTCTACCTAACCCATAATGGCCATTCGTACCTCGCATGGAAACCCTCACTAATCCTGAGCGACCCTTCCTAACCCATGATGTTTACTCTTCCTTACCGTTTTGTTTTGTTTATATGACTCGACCTAGTTTGTGTTGATCTTTACTGACCTGCTGTAGTGGCTCGCCAGACCATAATCTCCCATGATGGTCTTCCTTTATTCTTGGTAATGTTATGAGTTGTCCTCCCTCGCCCTCAGTGGCCTTCTGTAATTCATGTACCGGGTCCTCCTGACCCGTGGTAGACCTTCCTGTGATATGGTGAACCTTCCCGATCCTGTGTGACCTACGAAGAAGCTCACTACCCAGCGGCACACAGCGGACTGACCACAATCGTGGGGATTGTGTAAGTCATGATTACTTCTTGAGTCCATGGTTGACTGTATTACTACACCACCACCACGATAATCTTCTGTACAGTTACGTGGAGCTGCCTGACTCACTGTGTACCTCATGGCGGGTCTGATGTACGTACGTTGATGGTGACACATGTGGTACACCACCATGGTACATGTACTATAGTATTGGCTATTCCTAGCCTAAGGTGAGTTGGTGAAGCCCAAACACACTCGCATGACCTTTAGGAAATCGAGAACCTTTTGACCCCATACATCACGTCCCTGATCTTTAACATACCTTCTGTCCCACGATACATTTTCACAACCCACGACACATTTAAGTGAATCCATAATGTTCTTCCTAAACCCATTATGGAGCCTCTGAACCTACACGTTATGTACGTGAATCCATTATACAATTACTTAACCCACACTGGACCTGGCACACCCAAGATAGACACACTTTATGGGGACTCACAGGACTCCTGGACGAGGATGACTCCCCTCTGGACGGACCAGATGAGTCCGACGATGATGGGCGTGAGGAGGAGCTGTAGCAGGGCCGTCACAACGTTCCAGCACAGCCCGGCCACCTTGCTCTCGTACTGGGTAGGGTAGCCACACACCACCGCCAGCCCAGACACGAACGTTCCTGGCGGAGGACGAGCAGGAGAAGGCCTCAGTCACAGGTGGTAGTGGTGTTAGTCACACTTAAACACGCTCGACCTTCCCTTCTCAAGGCCACAATAAGGGCAGGTGTTGACGCTGAGTTCATCCCGCAGGAGAGTCAGTCAGGCAGTCACAATGGGCAGGAACAAATGTCATTTTCTTAGAGTAAAAAATGGAATATCATGATGCTTGGATATGTCATGCGCTTGAAATCCTGAAAACTTTTTCGGGTTAAGTTGTAAATTGTGAAACTGCAATTCATCCTGTGTGTGTGTGTGTGTGTGTGTGTGTGTGTGGGAGGCGTACGTGGACGTCAGGGTTCAGTACAGACTGCCTCTCACACTGACTGTATAGCTGCCGCTTAACCATGATCGCTACAGAACTTGGGACAGTACACATGATCGTACACACTTGGAGACGAAAGGGACAATATGGTGGAGGGAGGGAGAGGACTGGCCTCGATGTGAAACAACTTTAACTTTCAGGAAATACAATGTTTGACGGCTACACTAACCGTACATACTAACTGGAGGTGATATATGTGTGTGTGTGTGTGTGTGTGTGTGTGTATTCTGCTGAAGAATGTTCATGAAGCAGGACACATATATAATGATGACCATAGTAAGACAGGATGACACTTGAAGAAGTAAAAGACAATTCTCAGAGATGGTGAAAGTACTAATGGGTTATTAAAAATGCACACACACACACACACACACACACACACACACACACACACGTGTACGTAAGTAATTGTCATGTATGTTTTGTAAAGTCATGATGAGGTGAAGTATAAACACTGAGCAGAGGAGGGGTTCACAACTGGTGATAAAGTGTACACGAGGATGACTGCTGGAGTGTGAGAACATGGCTACATGTTGGACGTTTATTTAGAATCTAGTAGATATAAGTGTCATCATATATGGTTTATATATTAAGACTTGTGTATGTAAGGATTACTTTGTTTTTAAACACGGTAAATTACATTTATGAATATTGATTATTTAATATCGTTTTGTATAGTGTCTCTCTAAATGGACAGATCGTGTCAATATATATAAAAACCTTTTGATTGGTTATTAAAAAGATGGTTGAGAAGTGTGGAGGTAGGAAATAAGTGTTGTCAGAGTATACCTCACATACACGGTGCTGTAGGTCAGTAGCTGCCTGGTCCAGCCAACACCAGGAGGGTAATGCTTCGTGTGAGAACTATGTACATAGTGGCTGGTTAAGAGCAGAGGAAGGTGGGCACCACCACACTATGTGGCTTAGGTCTAGTGACACATACACACACACACTTCATGTTGTCACTCCTCATAGGATCGTTTGTAGCAGTGCAAGTGAATTGTTGCGCTGACGTCAAACTCAAGCGTTCAACTTTATCATTTCGGTGGTTGTCGTTGGTGATCGCTTGCCACTGTCGAATGAAAAGCATAAAAGAATATCGCCATTACTGTCAGTTACCTTGTATATGTCTTACCATTTACGTGCAGTACGCGCGTCACAAAGACAAATCAAATTTGCAGTCGTTGTGGGCCGCTACCTGACCTACGACGCAGACGCAACTTTATAATGTGTTTGATTCCCGGTATATTTGGCAATGACGTAAACAAGGACGTCACTTAAACAGGAAAGTCACGTTGCTTGAAGACGTTGTACATGTATTATCTGGGAGCGTCACGGGTTTACAGCTCGTGGTGTAAACTGTAATGTATACATACAGACTGGCTAATGTTATGTATACTAAGGTTCTGGCTTAGCTGTTTATCGCCCCGAGTTCCTTGTCTTTGCATCTCGCAAAGAACTGGACTCTGTTGACGTTATCCAGCTGAGGTCGTGTGTATCATCACAGTCAGTCATGGTGTAGCTGGTCTCCACACACATACTATGGGAAGCGGGTGGCCGGGATACCTGCTGATGGCCTGCGAGAGCAGTGGCCAGCATAATACCTGGAGAACAAGTTTTACGTCTCTCACATAGATGGTGGTGTGCAAGTGTATTGTGTGTTTATACTCGGCTCTGACTGTACAAGACCAGCTGAAGACATGGTTATAACTATGGTACAGATCATTGTGGCACTTACTGACTTATACTGAGCATGGCATTATTAAGTAACATACTGAGCATGGCATTATTAAGTAACATACTGAGCATGGCATTATTAAGTAACATACTGAGCATGGCATTATTAGTGACATACTGAGCATGGCATTATTAGTAACATATACTGAGCATGGCATTATTAAGTAACATACTGAGCATGGCATTATTAGTGACATACTGAGCATGGCATTATTAGTGACATACTGAGCATGGCATTATTAGTGACATATACTGAGCATGGCATTATTAGTAACATATACTGAGCATGGCATTATTAGTAACATACTGAGCATGGCATTATTAGTGACATACTGAGCATGGCATTATTAGTGACATACTGAGCATGGCATTATTAGTGACATATACTGAGCATGGCATTATTAGTAACATATACTGAGCATGGCATTATTAGTAACATACTGAGCATGGCATTATTAGTGACATACTGAGCATGGCATTATTAGTGACATACTGAGCATGGCATTATTAGTGACATACTGAGCATGGCATTATTAGTGACATACTGAGCATGGCATTATTAGTGACATACTGAGCATGGGATTGTTAGTTTGACGCATTAAATACTAATTTTTTGAGAACTATGAGACCAATTTACAGTCTGTTCCATATGTGTTGTGGAACACCAGCATTTGGTCGTCTTAAAAAAGTGCCTTATTTTGGGTACATTTTTGCATGTCATTTGACTGTCAATGTAGAGAGGGTATATACGTTTTGTGATATATACAATAATGACATCAACATAAGATCTTTCTTGGTTCATTGTTTGATTGAAAATGTGGCTTTTTATTATCTATTTGATAAGAACATTCAGCCTAACCCGACGATAGGAATGCTCTTTGAAGGTGATCGTAAGCAGACGTGTTACAACGTCGTAAAGATTCCTCCAGCGTACGTACGTACGTACGTCCACTTTAAACACGATGGCATAAGACGGTAGGGGCAGAGTTTCCAGTCGGTCAGCATGGCCAGATGGTGCGTTGTGGCAGCCATCTTCATGAGTGGCCAGTGTAGGGGAGGCTGTGGTGGTGTCTTGTGTCTCATCATGTGTGGATATGTCTCTCCCACGACAGCATATGATATGCTTCGTCAGGTACCCGGGAGCTAACGGTACATTGATGGACCTCTTACCTGCTTCATGTTCTGTACTCTGACACATACCGAAGCCTAGCTTTAGTGTATTAATGTAAGTACGAGCGGTAGGTAGGTGGGTAGGTAAGTGAGTAATGTGGTGCAGTTACTTACCTAGGCCGGGCACCAGGTTAAGGAAGAGGCAGAGGACGGCGAGCGGCACGGGCAAGATGGGTACGGCCTTCCTCAGGGTGCCATGCTTCTCCTTACTCTCCAGGATCTCGAACTCCTGCACGCCACCCTCCGTCTCGATCATGACCTGCAACACACGTGATACTTGACCCACTCGTCTTGTAAGACACCACCGCCTCTGTAACACCTGCCTCCGCTTCTTACGACTGCAGTATACAGACACCCGCCCTCGCCAGGTCTGTAACACCTGCCTCCGCTTCTTACGACTGCAGTATACAGACACCCGCCCTCGCCAGGTCTGTAACACCTGCCTCCGCTTCTTACGACTGCAGTATACAGACACCCGCCCTCGCCAGGTCTGTAACACCTGCCTCCGCTTCTTACGACTGCAGTATACAGACACCCGCCCTCGCCAGGTCTAGCGCCACCAGTGTTGTAAGCTTCATTTTTGTTGATAATGGTAATGGTAACAATAGAAATGATAATAATAATAATAATAATGATAATAATAATGATAGCAATAATAACATCAATAATGATAAATTGATAAAAAAAAATTGAACAAAGATTTAACCACAGGCTGAAATGTAGAGTATGATCATGATGAAGAGATGTGGGCAGTTGCATGTACACACAAGACTATGTGCTCCAGTGTTGGGAGGAGAGCTGGCTGGTTACACATGTGTGTTCGGGTCCGACCCGTGTGTGAGCAAGTCATGTATGCCATTATGAGACTGGTATAATTAGTGCATCACAGCCACACAGAAATGTAATGTTACCAAGATTAAGGTCGTATGATTTGGACTAATATTAAGATGTTATGTGAACCTCTTGAGTACGATGGTACGATCCTTGTACACGACCTCACGACCCTCATATAAAACAGTACGACCTTAGAGTAGCAGAAGTGTTGACATGATCCGAAGGACAGACAGGTAGTGTCTCATGTTCCGCTCTGTAATGTGAATTTTCTCTTACATTGCTCTCTCCTCCTTCATCATATATATATATATATATATATATATATATATATATATATATATATATATATATATATATGTGTGTGTGTGTGTGTGTGTGTACCCTAGGTAGGAAGGCGGTGGGCGGTGTTGCTAGGGTCATATCTCAACACTGGGACATAAACTGTGATTATTCTTATCTATATCAGTACGTCATCAGTGGAGGGATATGATAATGTCCCAGCTACTGTCACCAGTCAAAAATTTCTTGTCAACTGTTGATGCATTGACTCACATTGAGTGAGTGACGTGGGACGGTAGATGTGGTGCGTCAAACTGTTGTGAGAGGCGAGATATTATGATGGTACTTACTTCCACTCATGATTCGTCTTGCATGAGGAAGCTACCAGTAGGGGCACACGTAACGACCATGACCCCAAGTTTAGGAGGAAACCAGAAGATTCCTGGTTATAACAACGCCTCACTCGGCAAGCTCTAGTCTGAGGTTAACCTTGGCCTCTGTTAACCTACTGAGAGAAGAAACGAGAGTAGGTTGGGTATATTAAGGTCAGTGTAGGTGTGAACCAGCAGGTAACATCCATTATTGTGTTAGGGTGAAGGAAGGCAGCAGACGCTCGGACCAGCCAGCCAGGGAAGGTGAGGGTGTGTGTATGTGTGTGTGTGTGTGTGTGTGTGTGTGTGTGTGTGTGTGTGTGTCGCTTCCCAGGACTGTCTACCTCACCCGCCTCTCCTGCCACTATTCATGTATGTACATACTTCCCGCAACATTCCCCTTAATACCCGTGTTACAGAAGTCCTCCAGTAATTACGTTTTATATATATATATATATATATATATATATATATATATATATATATATATATATATATATATATATATTTTTTTTTTTTTTTTTTTTTAAACTATTCGCCATTTCCCGCGTTAGCGAGGTAGCGTTAAGAACTGAGGACTGGGCCATTGAGGGAATATCCTCACCTGGCCCCCTTCTCTGTTCCTTCTTTTGGAAAATTAAAAAGAATTGAGAGGGGAGGATTTCCAGCCCCCCGCTCCCTCCCCTTTTAGTCGCCTTCTACGACACGCAGGGAATACGTGGGAAGTATTCTTTCTCCCCTATCCCCAGGGAATTGTATATATATATATATATATATATATATATATATATATATATATAGAGAGAGAGAGAGAGAGAGAGAGAGAGAGAGAGAGAGAGAGAGAGAGAGAGAGAGCAGTTGGAAAAGAATTGCAGCAGACAAAGCCTTTCACTTCTAGATTAATTCTGGCAATTTTCCTAGACAGGGAATTTATTTGCCGTAAACAGATTAACATATTTATATTCTTTCTTTTATGAGCCGTTTCATCACAAGATTCCCGGCAGAGCCCCCCCCCCCCCCTCTCTCTCTCTCTCTCTCAACAGAATTATTTCTTTTCTCGTCTCGCTTCCAGCCGTGTAGAAAACGTGCCCAAGACGTATTGAATATCGCCATGGGTTCCACAGACGATCACACACAAGTGGTGTACAGGAGCCTCGCTTCCCAGACCATTACCTTCAGCCTGGTACACACAACCTCCCGAAGCCTCACCAAGACTTACTCTGAGAGCCGGCTGGAGACTTGTGCCCTCCTCGTTGACGGCTTCGCCAGAACAGTCTTAAGAGACTTGACCGAGAGCCTCAGTGAGAGCTTCCCCAACTACCTGAGTGAGAGCTTCACCAGGAGGCTAATCGCCAGCCAGCCAGCCAGCCATCTTCTGTGCACACGAGAGATTTATGTATAATCAAAGCGGCGAACCTTTGATTTCATCAACTTTAATTCCCCGTAAACGGAGGGACCGCTTCACTTTACATCTAGCCTCGTATCCTGCCGCTATCTTCCCTCCGTGTCCCTCCTCCTGCTACGCTCACTCACTCCTCCTTTTCTCTCGCTGTCTACTCCAGTGTCTCGTGGTCAGTGATTACCGCGTCTCGTCACACATCGTAATCTCTCTTTTCAGACAATTTGTTCTGCACCCGTGGGGCACCACCCTCTCCCTCTCATACTGGTTCTGTCTTCCCCTCGGTTTATCGTCTGTGTCTTCCCCATATTCTGGCGCTGGTGTTGTGTTTACCCCTCAGTGTTTGCCTCTCTGCCCAGCCTTCTTGTTTGTCTTCTCCAGTTTGCTGGCAGTGTTGTCCCTGCCCCAGGCGGCTCCTGCCTCTCATCTCACCATTCTTCCTCCTTTTCATAATCTTTCCGTCCAGCCTTGCTTCTTTCTTTGCTTTGTATCTCTGGTATTCGCCTCGTAATTAAGTATTAGTGTTGTCGCAGCTGTTTCTTCCCTTCATGTGAAGTTATTTTTATTTTATTTTTATGTCTTTTCTCATTATCTGTGTCTGCCTTCCTCCCGTTTTCCCCATCAAACTTCTCTTTATCTCATTTCTCTCTCTCTCTCTCTCTCTCTCTCTCTCTCTCTCTCTCTCTCTCTCTCTCTCTCTCTCTCTGCATTCCACCTCATGTTTTATGCTGTGGTTGGTCGTTGTGTTGCTCAGAATGTGTGTGTGTGTGTGTGTGTGTGTGTGTGTGTGTGTGTGTGTGTGTCAGCCTGGCCCCTCCTGCTGGTCGTGTGTGTGTATGTGTGACCGGGGAACCTCCAGTCTTGATCTGGTGCTGGTGTTGGTACTAGCACCCGCCGTTTTGGTGAGATATGATGTTAGGAATGGTGATGGTGGTGTTGATCGCGACACTGGGGATGTTAGTGGTAGTGATGGTCAGGGGTGTGTGGTAGTGATGGTCAGGGATGTATGGTGGTCATAGTGAGGGGTGTGTGGTGGTCATAGTGAGGGGTGTGTGGTGGTGATGGTGAGGGGTGTGTGGTGCTGGTGGTAGCCGCGGTCACAGGACACAGTATAGTGGTGGTGATGGAGGATATAAAGTGAGAGACGGCGCGGTTGTACACTGCAGTGTAGCCAGGTATTGTTAGACTTCAGAAAATGATAAATGAAGCCTCAAGGATTATACTTGGCTTCTCCAAGATCACTAAAGTGTACAACATGAGGTAATCAACCAGGTGTACCCAGCGTCGAGGACACAATACTGGGTCTCGTTCTCATGGTATGTCAACCGTCCTCTTGATGAGGTTTTCCCTACCTGTATATCCACCTGTGAAGCTCAGAATCTTCACCTTCAACGCTTGACCAACACTACTGCTCTTCAACAGACACCCAATATCCTCACAAGAAAGGACATAAAGCATATACTGACAGCTCTCTCAACTTCGTCAGTGGGAGGGCTGGAAGTGGTACCATTACCACCACAGTGGTAAGAGATGAGACAAGAGTGAAAGAGTAAACAATTGGTCATGTGACTTAGTCTGATGAGCTTTCCACCATACTCATTACTGTAGGAGTCTAGAGCTGGCAAGTACTGCAGCCAGAAACAGTTTGATTATCTCTGCTTCACTAGCCACGCCACTTGTCCTGAGTTTAAGTCGTTATACAGCATACCTGTGACAGAAGCCAGAGAGATATGCAAGCATCACTGGGAAAAGGATTAAAGTCCACCTGTTGTCGACTCCCTGTGACCGAGGTTTCCTGGAGTATTGATAAAGTTGCTGCTTGAGCCAAACTTCCATTAGGTTAAGGGGCTTTTGAAGACAACACTGGGTTCTATTAGAATGCATGACACTGTACTGAAGAAGGAACTAACAGATATATTTAAAGCAAGAAATGAATGCATAGAGGCAGCAAAAGATATATTTACCATCACAGAAGTGTGTTACGTGGAAACATGTGCTACGAAAAGTAACACGGTCGAATATAAGAGGTTGTCACTGGTACATACAGCCAGGTTACACATACCTCTGACGCTCTGGCTTATCAGGAAATGTTGATCATATCTGTACAGTTTGTCTCTCGAACACTGTCTTGCGCCATCAAGAAATAGAACCTTTGGGCAACAGGTCTAAACAAACCCACAAGAACTGGCGCCACACCATATAGTTAATAACAACATACACGAAACTCAAACTCAATCATTCTTTACTTCTGGAAGATGAGTTTTTGGAGACAGTGTAAGCTTAAGTAATGCTTTAACTTTGTGACAGTTGATGCCTTCATTATTTAACCACTGGGGTCGGACAAAGACCCTTTGTGACCTCTTTAATCCTTTTGCACTGCCGCCCATAGGATGAACATGACCGCGCCGCTGCTATAAACCACCCACTCATACCGGCATAATGTAATCGACCTCCACACACACACACACACACACACACACACACAGCCAGAAGAGGAGGGTAGGTTGATCTGCCAACTCTGGAAGGAAGAAGGATGGCTTGATGATCACATAAATCCCTGGGAGCCACGACGACCTTATCATGCGTCAGTTTTCTGAAGGTGAGGTCGTGCACGAGCGGTGGTCAGGTAAGAGCAGTGGACGATGGCAAGTGAGGAAGCGTTTCATCGGCAGCAGAGTTGTGGGTCCACAGTGTTGTGTGGGAGCACGTGTGGCATCCGTCAAGTTTTGTGGGTGCACAGTGTTGTGTGGGGGCACGTGTGGCATCCGTCAAGTTTTGTCTTCCCATGTACGACTGTCGTGTTTTATTGTGTTCGTTTATTTGTGTTTTTATATCATTTGCAGAGGTGTAACCCTTGTGCCTCATTATCTGTTTGTCTTCGTCTTCATTTATCTTTCCAGTATGTCGCTGTCTCTCTCTACTTACTTCCTCTGTCGCTCTTGCTACTTTATAACCGTCTTTCACCAATCTTCCTTGTGTGGTTCCTCTCACACTTATGTTTGCCACATGAGTCACTTCATGTTTACCACTTTCATGCCTTCCATGTCTGTTTATCTATGTTTGCCTCTCTCCTCGGAATATATATATATATATATATATATATATATATATATATATATATATATATATATATATATATATATATATATATACATATATTTTGTTTGTTTTTGTTTCATACTATTCGCCATTTCCCGCATTAGCGAGGTAGCGTTAAGAACAGAGGACTGGGCCTTTGAGGGAATATCCTCACCTGGCCCCCGTCTTTGTTCCTTCTTTTGGAAAATTAAAAAAAAAAAGAGAGGGGAGGGTTTCCAGCCACCCGCTCCCTCCCCTTTTAGTCGCCTTCTACGACACGCAGGGAATACGTGGGAAGTATTCTTTCTCCCCTATCTCCAGGGATAATATATATATATATATATATATATATATATATATATATATATATATATATATATATATATATATATCCTCTGAAAACATGAAGCTTCTCAAATTTTCTTCATGAATTATCTTGTATCTTCCATGTGTCTGTCTCGTACCCCCTAATCTGCTGTGGTGTCCCTGTATGTCTTATGTCTTGGTGTGTGTGTGTGTGTGTGTGTGTGTGTATGTGTGTGTGTGTGTGTGTGCATCTACCACCCTCATCATCAACCGTATCATCACTACCTCTGCCCGGTGTCCGCCTGTCCCTCCACCTGCTGGGGGGATGGCAGCAATGAACCGCTGCAGGAGCAGGCCGGCTGTACCTCCCCTCTTCCTGGTTCCCGCTTCTGTATATAACCCAGCTCTCAGCAGGAACTCTTTGATACCAGGTTTTACCCGCTAGATACCATCATATTTGGCCCGCACCTGCCCAGCGAGCGCGGCAGATTTGTTCATAGACTCGTGCCGTGCCAAAGTATCGCGGCTCGGCTGGGAAACAATCCTGAGGTAATATATTAATGTGTGTTGCAAGAGCGACCATCTTGGTGAAGTGGTGTTTGTTTGATCTTGTGTCTGGAGAACCTCTACCAAGAGGCTCACCTCACCCTGCACATCATGTTTCACGTGAGGCATCTCCCGGCATGACCCCTGCACCATGTGGCATGCACGTTGCTCACAGGAGGCCTGACTCCACCCGTGTCCTCTCAGTCCTGCAGGATTACTGCAGGGCTGTCCTCACCCCTGTCACCCGCACTGCTGCAGGGAGGAATCCTCTCGTCGCCCCTGCCACCAGCAGCAGCAGGTGAGTAGTGAGGTAGCAATGAAGGGTCGTGTGCCACACTTGGTGCACACTAGTCTTGTCATGACGAATAATGCCAATACCGCACGCGATTGAGGTGCTTCACAGGCCTGATTAACCCGGTGACCCTGACTCTTGACCTTTTCACCTCAGACGTGCCAACGTTCGTCACGTGTCTAGTGTGACCTCCAGCTGGAGCCATCCACACTGGTGACCAGAGGCAGACAAACTGACTCCCACACCAGAGGGAATGTAACATCAGTATGATGGCTCCTGCCTGACTTCTCCTCCCACTTACTGAGTGTTGTGCTCACGCTACAAGCTTCCAACCTTAACTCAGTTGATGAAAATTTTTTTTTAAAAAACATGAGGCCACAATAACTTTTGAGTTAGATGGAATTCAGTGGTGCTTCACTGGATATTTCCCTTTGATCTGGTGTGCGTATATATATATATATATATATATATAGAGAGAGAGAGAGAGAGTATTTTAAACAACGAAATCTCTTGTGATGTGTTTCCTCGTTAGATCATTCCTTGTTGGTTGTTACGTAACACGAGTGGTTTCGCTCCTCGTCCACACCTGTCCCCTACAACGACACATGTTAAGTTTCGGCAGCTTTAGAAAAGCGGAACACCAGTGGCAAAATTGCCCGAAGAAAGAGAAGCGAGACACAGCGTTCAGAACAAAGATGCGAGTGTTAGATTCCCTGTCGCTGGTTTACAGAAATCTTGAGGAGTAGCGCGACGAGATGACCTGCCTCTCGCTGTTTATATGCGTTTATAGATTTTTCGGTGTAAGGAATGTCGGAAAGCATATAAATATTGTGTTGTGAAATTACTGGCAGGCTGGCCTCGCTCATGTTGGGTGTCATAAATAGCTGGGGAAAAGAAATTTGAATTAAGAAATGTGACATTATTGCCAAGTTTGATGAAAAAGTTATTTTGAAGTATATTAAAGGAATGTAGATTATCAACAAGTTCTTATAATGTGGGAGTTGGCAAGAGGAATGTTTACATGTGGGCCAGCACTGAGTGATCACCTGGGGAGTACATGTCACACTCCCACATGCTACCGCCAGACTCTCTACCCTGCTTGCCACAATGTCCTCAGCGGGACAGAAGCCCACACAGTTATGGCTTGTAAACAGGTGAAGACAGTCTCATTCACTTACATCCACTCTCGAGCTGTCAAGTATGATGCACCAAAAGCTGACTGCTCCCCTATCTACAACCAGGCCCCCCAAGGACCTTTCTGTGACTGCTACCTTTGCCCAGGTTCAACCCATAGCACATCGCCCCCTGTATACCACTTCGCTCTAGTTCGCTTTATCTATTGTACACCTAACACACTCCTGCATATTAAGGCCTCAGTATCTTTTTAGCATCCTTCTTTTTAGCCTTTCCCCTCCCACTCATTATTCCTTGTTCCTTCCACATGTGTACCCTCTTAGTCAATCTCTCCTCCTCACTCGTACTGTCCTTATGTGCAAAGCAGTTCAACACACACTGTTCAGCCCTCACATGAACACTATCCTCACTACCACGCTTATCTCATTCCACCTTCCCTCCTCGCACTACACATCGTCCACCAACGTTTCACGTCCAACACATCCACCTGTTACCAGCTTTTTTTTTTTTTTTTTTTTTTTTTTTTTTTTAGGGCGGACGAGTGGCATCCGTGCAAGACCGTCGGGACTACTGTACTATCAAACCTAACCTTCATTTCCCTCTCAGACAGACACACCTCTTTCCCCACACTACACCGTGAGCCCAGGAGAGCCCCTTCACCTCCCCTGTGGCACACTTTACCTTCCATTTGCTGCCTTGTCCACTCCCAGGTGTCTGAGGCACTCGCACGTCCTCTACCTTCTGGCTCTTCCGTCTTTTTTCTTTTATTATTGAACGTCTGTAAAGATATTTTCTCTGGTCCTAAAAACCGTATTATTATTGTGGCAGGTCGGAATACCTGACCAGGTGAAGGTAACCGTATTATTATTGTGGCAGGTCGGAATACCTGACCAGTGAAGGTAACTGTATTTTCCAACCGGTACAGCATGTGCAGCTGTAGTAGATGGCGCCAGTTTTCGTCATATGTGATGGTGTTGTGAAGCGGGAGTTGTAATGGTTGAACGATGCCGCTTCACCTTCTGACTCGCATCCTTGAGGAACAAACCTTGTAATAGACCTTGACGGGTCTGATCAAAGGCCAGTTTTCATCATACTCAAGGGTCGTAACCTTGTACTAAAGGATCATGTTGTCATGCTCAAGTGTCGTACCGTCATACTTAAAGGGTCGTACCGTCATACTCAAGGGTCGTACCGTCATGCTTAAGGGTCGTACCGTCATGTTCAGGAGGCCGGCCAACATACACAGCAAGCAACACAAAATCTTGGCAGTGATCGATTTCCAGGTCGTATGTTTACCGAGTGTAACTGCTGCCTCCTGAATGGCTGCTTCACTCTGAGCCTCTCTGGGCAGCAACTGTCTCTGATTGGTCCCCAACGGCTTGTTGCCAGCCCTCATCAACCACTTGTTTTGTACCTCCACAACTTTCATATTCCAATAAATATCTCTTAAACTGTTAATATATTCGATTAACACCGACGTGAAGAAATAGTGTATCATAGTGTTGCCTTTATTAAGACAGTGTTCCCCCTACTCCAGTGGTTTTATGATCTAGTTATTAAATAAGTGATAAGCAATTAAGATAATGTTGATTATAAAACACGGCTGCTTGTCCTCTTCAAGTCCAGGAGATGAAACAAACGAGCCATTCATTCTGTATCATTTTCTCGACATTTATACATAATGTTGAGAACGTGACGTGTTGGTTGGTAAGGAGGGAGGGAGGGAGGGTGGGAGAGCCGCCTGCTGCAGGGAGCACCAGTAAGTCCACTCTCGAACCCTCGCCCACACCTCCTACCTGGCTATTACCTTCCTACACCATTTACACCCCCTCCCCTCCCCTTCTCTCTCTCTCTCTCTCTCTCTCTCTCTCTCTCTCTCTCTCTATATATATATATATATATATATATATATATATATATATATATATATATATATATATATATGAATATAGTGCATATAAACGCGGACTTTCACAGAATACATGGATGACTGAGCCTTACAGTAATATAGGATCCTCACTCGGCTCTTTCCTCGGTTCCTTCTTTTGGAAAGTAATACAGGAGGGAAGAATTTAAAGTTCCCCACTTCCGCCTCCTTTAGTCGCCTTGTACAACACGCAGGATTTATTATTATTATTATTATTATTATTATTATTATATAATCCCAGAACCGGCTTCTTAGTCATCTAGGAGTTCCTACAATTTCCAGGCTGCGCTACGCTCATTGGCAGGATAAGGAGGAACTCCTTTGTGGAGAGCAGTTTTTGACGAGATTGTACCGTTCCATCAACAGACGAAGCTACAGCCTCGCTAACGGTTGTAAAACCCGCTGTTTTACCTGAAATTGGCAGATTCTGTAACACACACATACACACACACACACACACACACACACACACACACATTGAGTATATTTAGATTAAAGTTGTCTTCCAATACAGAATGGTGATGAAAGGTTATGCTAGTGAGGGGTTGTGTTGGTGAGAGGTTGTGTTGGTGAAATGGTGAAGGGTTGTCTTGGTGAGAAGTTGTGATGGTGAGGGATTGTGATGACGGGTTGCAGTTGTTAGTGTTTGGATGGGTGTGAGGTGGTGAGGATGAGGAGTTGTGGTAGTGAGGTTTGTGATAGCGAGGTTGTTTTAGGGGCGACTGACCTCTGAACATCCACGCCACACACCATCATTCACCACACTAACACCTGGCCACCACCACTCCCTCGCCACCACCCACTCCGCCTGCTCTACATTTATCACGGTGACTGCAGCCTCACCCGCATTCTGATACCTCATACTGGGGCTCACATGGTTACCACCCCAGGGGCTCGTCTTGACTCGCCAGCAGCACCAGGGGCTCGTCTTGACTCGCCAGCAGCACCAGGGGCTCGTCTTGACTCGCCAGCAGCACCAGGGGCTCGTCTTGACTCGCCAGCAGCACCAGGGGCTCGTCTTGTCTCCCCAGCAGCACCAGGGGCTCGTCTTGTCTCGCCAGCAGCACCAGGGGCTCGTCTTGTCTCGCCAGCAGCACCAGGGGCTCGTCTTGTCTCGCCAGCAGCACCAGGGGCTCGTCTTGTCTCGCCAGCAGCACCAGGACCCAAGATTTACGAGTGGCGTATCGCGCGGCCTGACACTTGTGGTACACATCACGCGGCTCTGACATCGCATTACTGGCTTCACCGTGGTCTTGACTCACACTGGTGTACACAGGCATGACGTACGTTGCTCTTACACGTTCCTGGACAACAGCCGATCATTTTACTGGCCGAAGGTCTGTTTTCTGCCGTCACGGCAACACCCTTAGGAGTAGGCGTAGTCTACAGTACACCTCCATGGAATAAGTGATATGCTACACTATACTATACCGTCTGGCAGAGGTGTATCCCAGCTTAATGCCATAGTCATGTGTTTGCTGTTTGTCCTGGGAGATTGTCAGAGTTGGCGAGGCGAGGCTCCACTCGCCCGCCAAATAGGATTGAGAACTATGTAGTAAAATGAAAAGTGGCGGGGGCCCCTCCGTCACACACACACACACACACACACACACACACGCGCGCGCGGACTACTGCTAGAGTGATGAGCTCTGTAGAGCCTGATGTACTACGTCATACCCACGTCCAGGACAGGTGGAGACCGTAAATTTGGGGTAAGTTTCCCGGTGAGGGACTTGCGACGGGTTGGTTCCTCCTGAGGCCAGGTGAAGATATGGATTCCAGGAAGGCCTGTGATGGTCCCTACAGTGCATCGTAAACATGTTAGGATCCGTAGTAAAGGCAGATCATTACCTCTGTACAGAGGCACACACGAGCTACACATTCTTGGCCATATTCCCGACGCCACCCGTATTTCACGGAGGAAAAAAAAAGGAAAGACTTCCCTGAAGACCTTACTTTAGTAATCCTTTAAATCTATCGTAACATTTCCCAGGTTCCTCACTCACCGTGCCAGAGGGGTAGGTAGGGAGGCCCCCCCCCAAAGTAAAATGGTTTCCTAACCGGGTATTTTTGGTGTGGGCGTCGCCACGGGCACTTATCCCCACCAGGCAGGACCCGCGCTACCACTACAGTAAATATTTGCCACATATAATCGAGTTGCTCCGTCAGCTACAGAGACCGTGGAGGAGGGTTGTGTGGGGTGTGGAGGAGGGTTGTGTGGGGTGTGGAGGAGGGTTGTGTGGGGTGTGGAGGAGGGTTGTGTGGGGTGTGGAGGAGGGTTGTGTGGGGTGTGGAGGAGGGTTGTGTGGGGTGTGGAGGAGGGTTGTGTGGGGTGTGGAGGAGGGTTGTGTGGGGTGTGGAGGAGGGTTGTCTTGGGTGGGGAGGAGGGTTCTATCGGGTAGGGAGAAGGGCGTGTCATGTGACTGAGGAGTTGACACTTGGTGAGCTTCTCCCCGTTCAACCGGTCGTCTATTTTCATACGCATTTTCTAATGTGACCACACCCACCCAACCACATCCACCCAACCACCCCCATCCAACCATATACTCCCTCTTTAAACACGCCCACATCTCCATCTGGTCACAACATTCTTCCCTCTTTGGCTGCATCCACCCTCCCATCTGGCCACACAATCCTGCCTATCTTTTCATGCCTCCTTCCCTGTCCTGTCCTACTCCCCCGCCCCCTTCACACACACGTCCAACCATCGACTCTCTCTCTCTCTCTCTCTCTCTCTCTCTCTCTCTCTCTCTCTCTCTCTCTCTCTCTCTCTCTCTCTCATGTCCGTTGTCGTCGTATCTGTTGTCACTTGAGGACACACGTAAGACTGTTCTAGGGAAGTCTTCGAGTCGTACGTTCCATGTGTGCTGCGGTAACTCCTTCTTTAACTTGTATGCTGGGAAGTTGGACGAGCGCCTCAAGTTTTAAAGACAGAAATAAAAACTTGGAAAGTCACTGAACTTGTCGTTAGTGGCTGAGTTTAGACACTGTTGTCTGTTGTTGGAACAGGCGTGCCACATATTAGTACAGCTTGTCGAAGTAGATATGCAATGGTACATTTACTTCAAACAATAGAGAGGGAGCTTTAATGTACAGATGTAGCGAGGAGAAGGTAAGAAAGTGTTCAGGACGTGGGAGACTGTGTTAAATGGAAGTCATAATCCGTGTTGAGAACCTCAAGTTTTTACATTACTTGCCGTCAAACGTCCTCATATTATACAATAAGTTGTGAAGTGAGATATTCATATTTTGTACTGCTCTCATGATAATGTATTTCAGGCTCTTAGATGGCTCAGTTGCAGGAGGAGAGGACAGTGATGATACACATATGTTGGTTAGGTTCTCAAAGGGAGACGTTGAAAAGAGTTGACGACCTTGAGTATGACGAGTGACTGACGGGTCATCCGTCACCCAGGTTGTGAGGCTGGTCACTCAGCTGCTGTTGTAGTTCATGATCGTACTGGCCTCATATGTGACCGTATACAGACTGTGTGTGTTGCTGCCAGGGATCACTTACACTTCTACCCTAACATGATCTCTCTAATATTGTGTATTTCCTCCTTACTTCTCCTGTATATGTGAACTGAGTGTCGTATGAAAGTATTGTGTCTGGTTGATACAGTCCCATCGTCTCGACCATTCATCTGGACACTCCTGGCAACTGCAAAGGTATCCCCCCCCCCCACACACACACACACACCAGACTCAGTATTCATGGTAATATTTTACTGAAAGAAAAATGGTGAAGGAAAAAAGGTCATTGTTTGTAAGACCACCTTATTTGTAAGGGCAACCTATAAAGACGATTTTGAAGATTGTGGAAACTGTAGCTTAAACACGTCATCAAACGTAAACAAGTGGGAGACTAGAAAGCAATGTATATGTTGTTAGATTCACCTGGCACGGGCTCTTGTCTCACTAACGGCCCTCACTCACTTACTCGCTCGCTTGCTTGCTTGCCTACTAACATGATACTGTTAATGACAACAATGATAATGATAATTGTGATAGGTAAATATGGTGACCATTACAATAAGTAGAGGTGATGTTGCGAAATATATAGATACACAGAATCAGAAGACTCTGTCGCTAGTAATGATGTTCAGGAGACTCCAAACTGTAGGGCACATGAGCAAGGATGATGTCAGCTGGACCAGAATAATGAGCTGAACACACACGTCCACCTGCCAGGATGGTTGGAGGCCCAGGCAGCCATCTTGGAACATTCTTCAGCAGCAACTGGTGAAACATTTTTTTTTATTCACAAAGGGTCATAAAAGTTTGATGTATTCAGAACAGTGTATTTGTATTTGTCCTTGAATCTAAGATCGTCTTGTTGGCAATGTTGTGGTGCACTGCAGAGGATATTCTGGTCGAGGCCAGATTAATGCTTCGTCGTGTCCAGTGGCAGGCGGACCTGTTCTGGCAACGGCGCTCTGTCCAGGTCCTCGCCCGTTGACCTGGATTAAACCGGTCGTTATCATTCAGGAGCTGGCCGTTGAGGGGATGCAAACAACTGGCAACATCGTAGTAGTAGTACTACTAATAATGATTATAATAATAATAGAACGATAAGGAAATATAATTGAATTTGCTGCGCTGTTAAGTAATTGTTACATTTTGTAAGACTGAAATTTCAGGCTGAGACACTTGTGTAGAGTGACTCGGTTATGATGCAGTAGACACACACACAGCCGGCCGGCCACACGAACACCCGCTGCTAATGTAAAGCTTTGTTGGTGGAGATGTATTTTGATTTTGTAAAGTCATTATCATTGTGACTTAGTGTAAGTCTAGGTGACCATATCCCGGGCCAGTCTCGCTGACCCACTACCAAGTTCCTTCCGTGGAAGCCTTATGGGCCTCCTCCTCTCAGCCTACTTTACATGGCTGCTACGACTGTTGATTGATTACAGTGTTCAGTTACGAGGTTGTGTAGCGGGCGAAGCAACAAGTGAGTGAATAGGAGATACAGTCGGGAATACCATCATTAATTCCACTTCAGGAATGAATTTGCCGAGTTGTAATAAGTACCACACAGTGTCTACATGAGGAATCCTGTATTTAGCTACATTTTCGTTGGATAATTTTTTCTGTTCATGCTGAGCGCAACTAATTTTGTATACCGTCATGTGAGTAGCATCCTTGCTTATATGATGACAGTTGTGGAAACTGGCCGGGTTAGACGTAAAAGCACGGCTAATTTGGCAGTGGAGGTGACTTACCCACACATGTAGGTTGTTATTACATGGCTGAGTAGCTGGGTTGTGTGAGGAGGTTACATTACTCTCGTTACTTCCGCATTGTGGGTCACACATTTCCTGTGTCTTGCCAAGGAGGAGAGTTGTCATGGCCAGGTTCTGCCTCATTGGTTTTATAATCGACAAATTATGTTAATTATAGAAGTACTGCTTACTATACGATATTCTCTGTTGCTGTGTAAATGTAAGACTATATTGTACTAAAATGATTGTTAGTTATATAAAGGTTGGGGAGTTACGGCGGGAGCGGAGCGGAGCCTAGCCTAACGTGGCAGCCTCAGTGTCGCCACACACACACACACACCTCACCTTGTGGCTGTTCTTTTGGCTCTCGGACAAAGACAGGGATGAGTGCTCTCCCTCTCGTTGTTGTTGTTGTTATTGTTATTAGTCTTGTTGTTGGGTGGGTCCCGTGGGGGAGGGGAGTCTCGATGTAACAGTTCGTCCAAATTTTACTGGGTTGTGACCATGATTGGAGGGAGGGAAGCTGCAGGAATATTACCTGGGTTCTTGACAGGAAGTTGCCGAAGTCTTTAGGCCAGATATCTTCCATAATGTTCATGTATCAAGAGTCTCGTTATCACTGGAAGATAATCTTTGATTTTAGGCTGTTAAAGATGGAAATAATTTTCTTTACGAGGCATATGTCAGGAATTTCATTCTGGATTACTATACATAGTGTCGGTTGAACCATTCTTTTCAGATGATATTCATTATCCATTGACGTTCAATTTAGAATTGAAATCGATTTCGTTAACCTCAAAGTTGGTGGAATTGCAAAAGTTTAGGAGCTTTGATGTCTTAAGGCCTGGTTCACCCTTGGGCACTTAGTGGTTCAGCCTCATGCACTTAGTAAAGTTGAAGTAATAGTTTGTGTTGGTGGGTTATGTGCGGTCACCAACCCAGAGCGAACACCTTTCCTGCCGTAACCGCTACAATCATTGACCAAGTGCTTGGCCTGAGTACCACTGACTTTACAACTGCCCTAATGCGAGAGCGGTTAACGAGGCACTTGCTGAGCAACCAGTAAACATAAAACACTTGCCCACCAAGTCTTTCCTTGCCAAAGTACACAGTGACAAAGTTCTCCGGCCTCCTGAAGGTTTTGTTTGGAAAGCCGTGAAGCACTGCGGATAAATTAACACGAGTAAGGGTGTTGTCAGTGGTAGCCACCTGGACGGTCATACCCTTACAGAAATATGATAAGTCTGTATTATCGTAAATTGTAACGTATTTATGTGACACAGACGATGTTATAGTGACACCAAACTGACGTTCTACGAGATAATTCCCGACGTTATGTCTTCATTCATCGTGGGAATTCTTCCTCGGTTCTTTGAAATTATTTAAAATGAATGTGAGAAGCGAATGCACAACTTACGTACACACAGTGTGGCCACAGCTGAAGTGTGTCAAGCCATCGTTGGTATTGGGTTGTCAAGGTAAGGTGTGGTGACGGTTGGTGGCCCACATGTTGCAGCTTCCGCATGCACCTGTCGTCCTCCTTGACATCCATTGCAGCCGGCATTACCACTGGAAATCAACCTAAATCTTCATAAATGCTAGAGTTACCGGGCAGAGTATTTTGATTTATGCTTATTTCCTGGAGTGGTACGTGTTCTTGTTGATGTTTGAAATGTATCATCATTGTCATGAATATGCTGGGAACGTATGCAGGCTAGGCTGTGGAGACGAGCTTATACAAGGACTGATCGTAAGTTGTCGCTTCGCGTAGTTAATCTCCTCTGAAATGAACTCTCTCGCTCTCTCTTTACAGTAATGTTTAATACTGTAATTTAAGAACCGTGCAACTATTCATCATATTAGCTGATTATCACTAAATGCATTATGTATAAACCATGATAATTGCCTTGTAAAACTCCCAGTGCATCTGCCACCCTGTCTCGGGTGCTTATCCAAAGCATGGTAATACCCAGCCCTACCTTGATCTTAAACTCTCTTAGGATTAGATAACTTCTTACTATTACGACCTCTAAATTCTCTAACATCTGCTGATTGTCATGAAGCATGTTGGTCGTGCTGATTGTCATGAAGCATATTGAAGACGAGCTCATGAGCCATTAATACCAATGGTTCGGTAGATATTGTCACGGCTTATCACGACCGTACCCCACCAAGTATGGCTCTCGTGTGATTGCTGCGGCAAGGTGTAGTTCGGATGGCTAGAATCCCCCCAGGTTTCAGAAGAGGTTTAGGTGAAGGAAGAGGAGTCCCTCACCTTCCTTACTAGCCACGTGGACATGGTTGTCATGGCACGCGCGCTGCATCACTGATGCTGTCACATACTGTAGCCTGAGCGGCTCTGTAACTGCAGAGATATTTATGGTGGTTCAGGAGGCTGTACGGAGTTAATGTTGTCAGTGATAGCTGTCTGGGGAGAAGGAGGAAGAGGGAAGGTGGTGAGACAACAGTGGCAGATGTGAGCAGATTCTGGAGAGTAATACGAGAGGTAGCAGCCCACTGTGGACGTGGGGCCTAGCTTATATTGTTGTGGGTATTGACACTAGGCAACCTGGTCGAGGTTCACCTGGAGAGCACAGCACCTTGCTGTGATCGTGTAGTGGTGCGGCCCACCGTACACGCCGACATACCGAAGCGCTGACGGTGGGTCTAGTACAAGACATTAACAGACCCACTTTAGGAGAATATTACCAAGCTCGGGTGCCGTCAGCCTACCTGAAGTCTCTCTCTCTCTCTCTCTCTCTCTCTCTCTCTCTCTCTCTCTCTCTCTCTCTCTCTCTCTCTCTCTCTCTCCTGTCTTCTCCCTCCCCGGCCTGCCAGTGTGCGTATAGAGTCAACAGTTGTCAATAGTTACAGTGTGGTGCTGTGTGGCTAATTACATTATGGTGCTGCGTGACTGTAATTACAGTGTGGTGCTGTGACTAATTACAGTATGTTGCTGTGTGACTGTAATTAGTGTGGTGCTGTGTAACTAATTACATTATGGTGCTGTGACCAATTACAGTGTGGTGCTGTGTGACTGTAATTACATTGTGGTGCTGTGTGACTGTAATTACTCGATGATAACCCTGACACCGGCAGCACGCGCCTCTCACCATGGTAACCACCCGCTTACCTGTATGTTTTCCCCGCACTGACGGTACATCACCCTCCCTGCCCCGGTCCACTGGCCCACCAACCTCCCTGACTCGGTCCGCTACCCTCCCTGATCCGGGCACACTGGTCCACCTCCCTCCCAGCCTCAGAGAATTAGGCAGAATTGAAACATGAGAAGTAATGACAGGAGCTGTTTACGGCAGTTGGTCACATTACGGCCAGACATTATGCTTTAGGGTCAGTACTTGTCATGCCAGCAGGAGTAATTATATATATATATATATATATATATATATATATATATATATATATATATATATATATATATATATATATTGCTACGAGTCCGCGGGTTATAACCCGTAGACACATGTGGGGTTAAGGAGGGCGGTCGTTTGTGTGTGTGTGTGTGTGTGTGTGTGTGTGTTGGTGCCTGACGTGTGGAGGGAAACCTTGTAAACCAGTTTTCGTAGGATGCTCAAGTTTGTCTGTCGGTCTGCCATCATTAATTCCAGTCTCATTTTCCTGTGATGGATGAGCAGTTTCCGACACCAGTGCATGCATGACTCGTGTCGTAATGTATAAGTAATATGTTTCTCTTCGTTAAAAACACTGCTTAAGTAAACTCATGACCAGTTTTCAGTTTATGGCTTTACAATATTTATATTTTTTTCTTGTTTAAAGTTATGTATGTTTGTTCCAGGCTTTGGCTGACACCCTTGTATGTATGTATGTATGTATGTATGTATGTATGTACTGCATGCGGAGAGTTTTAGTGGTGGGGCCCCCATCTCTTGAACATTCTCGGTTATCATACAACTTCTATGGTTCATGTATGATATCTATATCATCCTTGCCTTCAGTCATTCTTTTCCATTCATGCGCCAACCTTTTATTATAAAAGTATTAATTTACATTCTTTTCAACGTGTTTTCATGATTTCATGTTATATAGCATGGTTGTTCTGTCCCTACATCTCTCGAACAACTCGTACCATCTACGTCATCACGTTCTTTTATAATCTTAACTTGGGGTTGTGATAATGTCACCCCCAACTCTTCATTATTCCAATCTTAACTTTTTAAAACCTTTACCCGTTCCTTGTACCTTTTCTCTCTTATTTCTGTCATTATCATTTTTCCTCTCCTCTAGACCTTCTGTAATAACTCTCTCTGCTTCTTTAGATGTGGTGACCAGACTTGAGAAGCATATTCTAGCTTTGGCCATATGTAGAATATGAACAGCTTGCTGGATATATTCCTACCCATGTACTTGAAACCTGATATTTATCATTATACAATTTGTCTCTCTAACTGTTCTCCTTATCTGGACAAGTTAGGGACAGTGTCGACCCTAAGGCATTATCACACAGAATCCTGAAGCTTATGTTCTCCTTGATGATCATTGTGTTCAGGTTTCTTTCACGCAGTCTCATCCTCATTACATTTGCTGAGGTTGAGTTTCATCAACCATATATCATACCAACTTTGGAGTTTGTTTTGGTCCCCTTGGATATGGTTGCAATCCCGCACATTTTTCATTCTCCTCGTGGCCTTTACATCAACTGTAAACATATTCAGGTAGGAGTCCATACCCTCAGGCAATTCATATGAAAAGACCAAGAAGAGTACTGGTCCCACAAAACCTTATGGCACTCAGTTGTTCACCTTGATCCATTTAGAGAAGGTTCCCTTACATGCATCCATTGTTCTCTTCCACTCTGATAATCTTCTCTCCATGAAACTAGTTCTCCCCTTATTCCTGCCTGCACAGCCAGCTTGTTTACAAGCTTCCTTCGTAGTACAAAGACATATGCTCTCAAGCAGTTCACCCAGCCAGCCATCTCTCGCGTCTAAAACAGAGCTCACTCTCTCGTAGAAATCTAAGTGGTTCATTACGCATCACCTCACTTCTCTGAAGCCATGTTGTCTCTTTCTGAGGTAGTTTATCTTCTGAAGGAAGTCATCCATCTTTTTATTTTTATTTATGTTTTTCACTACCTTACAGACCACACTCGTCCGGAAGACTGGTCTGTAGTTCAGCAGCTCGTGTGTGTGTGTGTGTGTGTGTGTGTGTGTGTGCACCGTGACAGTAGAGGATGGAGCATGCTGGGTGATAATCAATGTGGTGAGAGACTCAGTGTGGTGGAAGTTTAATTATATAATCTGGCGCGAGTGGCTCTGCGGGTCCTGTTTCAGGCGAGGCCGGGCCGCTCCAAGGTGCCCGTCCTGCCCCCGCTAAACACCCGGGATCTTCGATGATGATGATGATGATGAAACGTTCACACGCTCGTGTAAGTCAACCAGCGACATGTGTTGTACGGAGCAGACCTGGAGAACTTACGTTAACCGGTGAGGAGGAGCGAGATGACGGAGCAGGTATTGCTGGCTGGTGAGGAGATGTGCGTCACCTTCCTTGATGCTCTCCATCACCGGAATCTTCTCACATATTTGTATGCATCATCATCTATCATCATCATTTGATGTATACACGATCACATTCTGCTGCCACAAAACTGATATATCACGACAACGAACTGAATAAATCAAGAGCCATTTTCTTACTGCCATTTTCTTTGGCGATGGTGAGGGCCACCGTCGGCGCTGGGCCCTGTACAGCGGCCGCTATTGCCCTTAGGACAAAACGGGTGTGTGTGTGTGTGTGTGTGAGCTGCCTTAGTGGCACATACCAGGTATATCGTGTGTGTAGGTCTGCATGTGAGTGTGTGGTGATGGTGCGCGTGCTGACGATTCTCTGTCAGACTTCCTTTACTTTGTTTTGTTTTCCATTGTAATTGCTGTGCTGGAGGGAGGCGCGCTATTCCTTCCAAAATGAGTATTTTCATTGTACCTGCTGGAAGCAAGCGCACGGTTCCCTCCGTAATGTTCCACTGAAGTGATGAGTTGCCATTCTTCCAGCAAGTTAGGATCAGTTATGGATCAGTAGTGATCAGTTGACGGAGCCATTGGTTCATATAACGTTACAGATGATGTACTTTTCCGGGTCCAGACTTCAGGATGGAACCCCCAGACACCGTTTTGGTCGTAGGGAAAGTCCAGCATGGGAATCAAATCCCTGGAGGTCGTGTAGGCCGTAGATGATGCTGCCAGGTCTTGGTTCTTGTGGACTGGAAGTGGTTGAGGACACCAGAAGACGGAGGCTAGCGCTTCCCTCAGGCGGGTCGTCGGCGGTGGTGCCTGGATCTGTCAGCCTCGTGCACCCCAAATCCTCCTCCTCATCAAGACGACCCTCTCCTCCTCCACCGCCCACACTGGCCTCCCTCCCTTCGTCTGGTAACTGTGAATTGCCCTCGTCCACACTCCTCCCAGCTGCAGGGGTTACCCTCGTCCACACTCCTCCCAGCTGCAGGGGTTACCCTCGTCCACACTCCTCCCAGCTGCAGGGGTTACCCTCACCAACTCTGGAGTGTTTCCTCCCTCGGTTTGTGAAGTTTCGGCGCCTTTGTATTGACCACAGGAAAGTGGTGGTTAGGTTGACCTGCCTGACTGCCTGCTTGAATTTCGTGATTATTAATTGCGTATTACTCTGATGAACACACACACACACACACACACACACACACACACACACACACACACACACACACACACACACACATATACACACACACACATACACACACGCAGTACATATATAATATTATGTATATAGACAGATGTTTCTAGTCAGCTACAGCAGTACAGAATCATTTTGTAATTCACGTTATGCTCGTGAGTTCTGGCCAACTTGTAGGGAACCAGTCATACCGCTCTTTCTGACGCCTTATTTTCCTCAGTATCAACTTGGGTGAATCTTTATGTGATCCTCCACCCAGCCATCACTTGTACCCAAGGTACGTGTCTGGCTGCTGCTCCTGCTCGTGTGTGCTTGGTAATGCGTGAGTCACGGGTGTTGATCCCCCACCCAGCCATCACTTGTACCCAAGGTACGTGTCTGGCTGCTGCTCCTGCTCGTGTGTGCTTGGTAATGCGTGAGTCACGGGTGTTGATCCCCCACCCAGCCATCACTTGTACCCAAGGTACGTGTCTGGCTGCTGCTCCTGCTCGTGTGTGCTTGGTAATGCGTGAGTCACGGGTGTTGATCCCCCACCCAGCCATCACTTGTACCCAAGGTACGTGTCTGGCTGCTGCTCGTGTGTGCTTGGTAATGCGTGAGTCACGGGTGTTGATCCTCCACCCAGCCATCACTTGTACCCAAGGTACGTGTCTGGCTGCTGCTCGTGTGTGCTTGGTAATGCGTGAGTCACGGGTGTTGATCCCCCACCCAGCCATCACTTGTACCCAAGGTACGTGTCTGGCTGCTGCTCGTGTGTGCTTGGTAATGCGTGAGTCACGGGTGTTGATCCCCCACCCAGCCATCACTTGTACCCAAGGTACGTGTCTGGCTGCTGCTCGTGTGTGCTTGGTAATGCGTGAGTCACGGGTGTTGATCCCCCACCCAGCCATCACTTGTACCCAAGGTACGTGTCTGGCTGCTGCTCGTGTGTGCTTGGTAATGCGTGAGTCACGGGTGTTGATCCTCCACCCAGCCATCACTTGTACCCAAGGTACGTGTCTGGCTGCTGCTCGTGTGTGCTTGGTAATGCGTGAGTCACGGGTGTTGATCCCCCACCCAGCCATCACTTGTACCCAAGGTACGTGTCTGGCTGCTGCTCGTGTGTGCTTGGTAATGCGTGAGTCACGGGTGTTGCTGGTCCCACATGAAGCTTTACAACGTCGCCTTCTGTCCCGCGTGCTCCCTCCCCCCCTAGCTTCTGGTGCTTCGTGGGGGGCGGGGGACGTCATGAAGGGCGTCGTGCAGACCTTTGTCATGTGGGTCTGGAGACTCGTGCCCCGGGTGATGGCTCTTGTCCACGGCAGTTGGCCGGTATTTCCTCGTGTTTCCATGAGGAGAACAGAAGACAACAGTGTGACAGGGAGAGGGTCATATCTCGACCATACTAGAAGTGTGTGTCAACAACACCTGCAGCAGGAGAGGACGAGACACGGTACGTTATCACGTGTGGCTTGTGTGACCCATGATGATACGAGGTTTACATATGACCCAAGAACCCATGTGTGGCCTGTGGCACGCCCGGGGCACGAAAATGGTCGACTCTTCCTGAGCGACCAATGGTCGACGACACTGATCATTCTCAGGTGTGAAGGATGATTCATCCTGTCTGAAGGTGATCTTTCTCTTACTGTGTAACCTTTCTCAGGCCAAGTTCGGTAACTCCCATCCAAAGGAGTTTATATTTCTCTGCTACTGGAAGTAGCGCAGCCTAAGACTGTAGGAGCCTTTAGGAAGGTCCTGGGTAACACCAGGACTCCTTCACAGAAATGAATTCTTTGTTTATTATGAATGAATTGATAATTATATACGGCATGTACTACTGATATGTTCATGGGAAATATAAGCATATGTAGACGTTGTAAAAGTTGTGTGGAGGTGATGAATCTACTAAACTACTACAATGTGAACAACGTATGTGCTACATATAGATAACTTTTGAAAATTACGGAGGTGGAGAACTAGGAAGCAGGGAGCGCTGGTGTGACTGCCTGTACGGACAAGGCACACTGAGAAGTGCGTAGGTAGAAGGTATGGCTGGAGGGCCACTGTGGCCACTGATGAAAACCCTTATATAAACATCATAGTTGAACGGATAAATATTACTCTGTAAGGCTGAAGAAGTAGACAGATTAACTGTGCAACAACAACTAAACATCAATATGAAGAACTCACTTGATGTACAATTTGAGAAAAAAGATATATGTATATAGAAAGTAGAAGAGTCTGCTTGTGAGCAACTGAGAAGTCAAGTAAGGTTGGCTAATGAGGTCTCGTCATGTCAGACTTGTGTGGGTGGCAAGTGGCCAGACACAAACACCAGAATTTGCAAGTGCCGGGAGCAGAGCTGCAGGGGAGAAGCCAACCCAACCTTTATATAACACTGACAAGAAGCATAGCTGAGGGTGGAGGAGGAGCTCGAGGGCGGATGAGAGCATGAGGAGAAAGGATGAAGATCAGTAACGAGAAGGAAAAATATTCTGTAGTAGAGACATGCCAGAGATACTCGAAAGGAAATCCAAAGATCAGTGTCGGTCATAAGGAGGGCAGCCCCTCGGCCGGGGTTATATAAGTCGTCACAAATCCTCAGGACAGATGAGGCTGGAGGTAAGCTTGGGGATCAGGCAGGCGGGGTGAGCAAGACCCGCTCAGGTATTATTGATGTCTGGCTGGGCTGCAGGGTGTATGTAGTACCATTAGATATATTACGCCCACAGGAGGAAAAATATCTTAAGGGTTTTCAGCCATTTTTGCTGGCGATGTGGAGGGAAGGTTGTGTGCTAAGATCTGTAGACCAGGCGCCTGGGAGCGTCCGCCGCAGACCGAATGAAAAACTGAAGATTAGATTAGGAAAGTATTGGAAAACTTTTACTGAGGTTTTCTCAGGGTTGAAATGGAGAGGCTTATGTGCACTATCTGTGGTGGGCTGTGCTGAGGGGAGTGTGGAGGGCAACGTGGGTATGTGGAGGATAGCGTAGATATGTGGATGGAACTGTAGGTGTGTGTGGAGGACATTGCAGTTATATTGATGGTAGCGTAGTTATGGAGGGCAATATGGATGTGAAAAGCTGTAGGTGCGAAGGTCAAGGGAATATCATAATGGTAGAAAGTAAAGATGAACAAATCCAGGAGGTGTAACTCAGGATCAAGAGTTCCAGTCAAGGTGTGAAGATGAAGCGTTCCAGAGAAGGTCCGCTGAAAGTGTTAGCCAAGTGAGGGATCCAGTGAGGCGGGCGGCGGTGTTACACTAAACCTTCAATATGTTCTTATACAGCAAGTGTTGTCTGGGTCAGCGGGAGGTATCTGTTATTATACTGTTGTTGGTCTGTGCCAGACCTTCCTTCAACCCACAAGTGAGATCAAGTGTCACCATCATGGGAAGACCAGTGGCGGCTTTCCCGCCGGACCAGACCTGCCATCACAGCCACGACAGACAGACACCCAGCCTACCGCCGGCCCGGCTCATGTACACATACAACAGCCTGACACCATCACCTTGTGTGTGTGTGTGTGTGTGTGTGTACTAGGACAGTATGGGTAGGGAGCTGCACATTGAAACTGTACGTTCGTAAGGCCCCATCTCTTGGACTGGCCTCTGCCCATGCCATCATAAAGCTTCTTTTGCCCCGCCAGTCATATTCGCTGCGCCATCCACCAGAGTCATCCATGTTACCCATTTTTCCAGTTTGTGAACCCGTTGCCTGGACACATCCGAGTTATTTTTGGACGCATTTAATTCTTTCTGCCAGAAATATCGCCACTGATGTGTTTTTCATTTCACATTTTTTTCACAGTGGAATCCAGTGAAAATTTGATCACGTTATTATTTATAGAAATGTGTTGTAGCGGGTTATAGTTGTGAGTGTATATTGTTGCTGATATGTCTGTGATTGTCTGTATACGTACATAAATGTTTGTTGTATGTGAAGGTATTAGTGTGACTAATGTGGGTGTGTGAGTTGCACGTCATGAACTCCATGAAAAGCAAGTAGGTTACCTTTCCTTGAACTGCTCGTGGCCACAACACCATCTTGTTTAGTGGGCGGGTTAAGTTGGTCGTAGTGTGTTGCTCTCCAGGTAGTGTATTGTATCGGTCATGCTCATCCCGTGAGCGGTAGCACAAGAGGATTACAGAAGACATAAAGGGTCTGTCAGACCTCAATGGCCTTGTGATGATGACATTAGATTTTGCCAAGTTGGTTTGTTACTGCTAACAATGAAGTGGTGCGCAGTTTCTTGCAGTGTTTGTTTAGACAGGTGTCATCTGGCTTTAGAAGTTTTCTCGCAGTCTAAGACATAACGTTGCAGTGTGTCCATAGCTCTGGCCACAGTACATATGGTACGCGAAACCACCAGTATTCCAACATCTCCAGATACACCAGAGCAACGCATCGGTGTTAGCCGTAGCCTAACATTGTCAAGCAGTAATAACATCTTGTAGGTAACAATTACGTTCCCTATACATATGTTTTCTTAACACATTTAAGTATGATGGAAATCGGTTTGCTGTTGCCTCTTTACACACTCCTACTTTCTTCTTATGCATACTTGATTGCAATTTTAGAACTTCTATATGACAACCCTGTATTGCGTGCAGCAGCGTGTCTCCAGTACAAGTCTGGCTAAAACTTCACCTTAATCATACTCTAGGAAACCTGGATCAGAAGGAATTGACCACAGTTTGACTTAAATCTTTTACCATTAATACTGGCTTGTTTTTATCTAGCTTCTCACACGAGTAGGTTTGGTTTGACGGTAAGTAGTGAAGGCAGTGGGTCGGATCTAGTTTGATCTGTTGATGGCTGTGGTTTCTGCAACTTCCAAGACTGTTTCTCGTCCTGATTTACTTGACGACCTCCCTTGTCCTAGTCTTTGTTCACAGCCGCCCTCTATTATCTATACACTTGGAAACAGACAGAGGCAAAGCGAATTAATGTTCCCCACATACAACTAATGCAAGGTTAGAAAATAAGAATGGAATCCGGGCCATATTTGTTTCCAGTTCGCGCACACTTTTACTCGGGATCTAGTGACTCTTAAGTCTTATTCCAGAAAAAAATTATTACGTTAGCTCAACGCTGACAACTCGCGACGCTCGTGGAAGCCTCTTTCGACCCATGGTGTAAGAAGCACTGCTCTAGATACAACGTTGAGTATCGTGGCGAATCATTTCAGTTCGTAAGGTAGATTCCCAGCCACTAACTCTACATTCTTTGTCTGTCACTATGAGGCAGGGTCACTGTGGCAGCAGCAGAGGTGAGAGATCCATCACTGCAGACACTGTGGTATGCTCCTGTCAGTCAGGAGTTTCTTGATGTGTTCCACAACACTGAATTGGGCAAGGTTTGAAAAGAGAATATTGTGAGTATTTAGTTTCTTGGAGGATAGATAGCGATGTCAAGTTATGTGCTACACTGTGTGGCGGGAGGGGTTGTTGCAGCCTTCTGTACAATTGGTGTTACCCAAACATTATTATACCAGTGAATGTTAATGCGGCAAATTCAGTCTTAATTTTTTTAGATTGTTTTTTTTTAAAGCTTATGTTGAAGGTTCCAGTCACAGACAGAAGTCCACAGTCAGACTGGATCCAAATTGAGATGTGAAGATGACTATTGAGAGGAAACATAAAGTGAAAGATTATTTTAAGATTTGTGGAGAAAATGGAAAACTCTCCTTTTGAATGCTGGTCAGGTGGCAGTTGTTAGGAAAGAAGTGAGAGGGTTGAGAGTTCCAAAGTTTCGAGGTGTAGGGCAAGAAACGGGTATGAAAACGACCTACCCTTGAGTTGTCAATAGCCACAATAATCATTTGATGCAATTGTTTACTGAGTAATACGTGGTCTCGGTAAGGATAGGGTGGCCAGCTCTTGGGAGGAATACCCAGAGCAATGCTTATAAAAGAAAGTGAACCATTATGATGACGTAGGGCAAGTGGGTCAAGTTTGACGTTAGCCTGGGAAAGTTAACAAGTCGACATGCTTTAGACTTAACTTCCCAGATGTGAAGGCAGTACGCCATACGAGGCTGGAGTATAAACGGAGCAGCGGTTCAGAGGAAAGAAGTGAGGGCTACTAAACATTTTCTTGAGGCAACTTTAGCTATTTATGTTCCGCGAGATTTCCAAGATGTTAGAAGTTACAGTGATACCAAGTATCTGCAGTACGTTAGAACCACAGAACCAGCGAAAGAGACATGAAAATTTTGAGAGATTTGCAAGAGAGAGAGAGAGAGAGGGGGGGGGGGTGAAGTTACATATTGTTTTTGAGCCGGTAAACTACATTCCACACCAAATATGCCTGGTTCAGCAGCCACGTATAACTTATAACAATTTATTTCGGTGAGTATTGCAGGAGTCAGGTCCCACCAGGAGCTGGAGTCAATACTTCCTCAGGCCGTTATTCCTCCTGGTATCAGACAGCCACTGTGAGATGGTCCAGCGTGGTGCCAACTACACTTACCTTCAGTTGGCTGTCTAGTGTAGGATCTACTGTGTAGTTGTGAGTGTTGTGTACCGTGAGTAACCTCTGCACTTAGCTTCAGCCGCCACTCGGCAACCGTATCCAAACCAGGGCTGCTGGTCTGGTAGCTGGGTCGCATTTTCCCATAGCGGAACATACTTGTAGTGGGGGTTATTGATGGTGGTCCGCTGACCATAGCAAGTAGTGGAGCCAGGCTGTCGGCGTACCTTCTTCCAGTACCCGAGTGGTGCTCTAGACGGCTTTTTGTGTTTCGATGGTACTGCCAGGCTGGTGGAGGCAACCTTGTGACCAGCGGTACCAACGCATATCCCAGGGTTCAACAGGTGACGACTCACTAGTGTAGACCAGACACAGCCGGGTGGGGGGAAGGCCCAGGATGTGGGTGACGGAATTCTCATAGTTGCTTGCATCCAACACTGCCAGCAACTCATCCACACTCCCAGTACTGACTGGGACTGGTTATGGCTGTTACTGTGATGTTTACGGTTATGTTGGAGAGGCAGAAAGTTTTCAATGTCTATCAGTTACCGAACTGGGTCTGTACCTTGCCACTGGGTCTATAAACTTCGAAGCTTTGGAAGTCTCTACCTTCTCATGTCTCTCCCAATAACTATGACCTGCCGCATTTCAAGACAGGTCTTCCACTTCCTCCAAAATTCATAAATACTTTCCCATGTCTTTCCTTTTTCCGTTTTATAATTTTCTCCATTTCCATCAAGGTCTGGCCTTGATGTGGAGTAGTGTCCGTGACTGGAGCCTCCAACATACATAATGAGTGTATTGTGGTTGTAGGTAACTCTGCGGTCTTATCATCTACAGTTTTAGTACAAGTTGGAGGATCAGTGAGCGTCAACAGTTATGTGTCCGTGTCGCTACTGGCTGTGTCCCTAGTGGATGTTCCCAGTGCCTGTGTCATCAGTGGCTGTGGAACCAGTGTCTTTGTGTCTCGTGGGTAACACAATGTCTGTGTCTCTAGTCTATAAGTCTTTGTGCCCATCGTGTGTATGTGTGGTAGGCAGTACAGTGTGGTGGTGGTGGCGAGACAGTACTGGGCAGCGGTGGTCTGTGTGCTGGGTTATGCGTAAATTATCTAATTAAATACATGAGTCATGGTTAGCGTGAGCTGTTGCCTAACCATGTGTCCCGGCCTTCTTCGTGTGTACATTTACATATTCCCTTATGTAAGAAAGCGTCGCTTCCAAGTGCAACAGAAACGCTGCCCGTGAATTGCTGAGGGAATATGTAGCGGACGGAAGCCTGACGTTTGCCGTTAAGACACGAGGAACTTGTGTTGGTGGCGCTCCCGTGTGGGGGGCCTGTCCCCTCCCGGGGAAGCTCAACAACCACACCTTTATCTGCTATCCTCAGCCAGTCAGCCCCTGTTGCTGGCGGTCACTCGGCCTTTGTGTCTCCGCAGGTGCCCCGACCTCAGGCACGCACACCCATGGCCGTACCTTCCAGTCTGGGAACACGACTTTAGAATTCCAGAGGAAGACATGATAACAATGGAAGTCTGGAGTGGAGGGTTGTATTTCAACGTTGGATGAGGCTTGAGTAGTGTGTGGGGTGGGGTGGGGTGGTGAGGCGCGTGACATGACCTCTCTGTTATCAGGTACATAACACACTCCCTACCCACCACTTGCCTCCTCTGCACTGCGTCTCATTTCATGGTTCTGTGTCCCGAAAACAAGAACTCATGTTGACTGGGTTGGCCCGTCACTCTTTCTATCTTTGTTGAGGTTGCTACTGTCAGCTGCAGAACGAACCCTGCCGCGGTAAAACATATAATGCCACATTATCTGAAGTTGTTCGTCTGGAGAATATTTCAGATAGTATCGTTCATGTGGATGTGAGAGAGGAAGGATTGTGGGAGTGCGTTCGTAACGTGCTACTCTGTAATGCCCGGTAGCGACCAGTCCCCCCACACACTACAGTAATGATCACCACACTACACTTTCTATATACTACAAGCCTCACTGTATACCTGGCTGTGAGGGTCGAACCGCGATCTTAAGTCTTATCATCGCCGTGTTTTATTTCCACATTATGGTTGCCTCATTCTCGTGTATGCATCAGGTGATTAGCTTAAAGTCTTGTCGAATAGCAAGTAGTTCACATGGTTAGTGCCAGACGGTACATACAAAGTTAACCCCTGTAGAAACAATGATTGTTTCGTAGTGTACTGAAACGCTATATTGGGTCTCACATTGGCCATTGGTGCAACTTTTCATAGCTTATTTATGGGAACCAGACACACGAGGATTGACCGTTAAGATGGCTCAGTTTTGTCTTGCACAAACAGCTATGGAATTATCACCCGTCTTTTGCCTTTCCTGCCTCCTAGGATCGGATAATGTCCACCCGTAATACTCCGGACTACCGACCCGTACTCTTACCTTATATTTCCTTCATGATGGGTATGACTGGGGGAGGGAGAACATGTGTATCCCACAACCTCGGTTGTGAGGCACCTAAATGTTCACGGCTACGTAGCGCTTGACCGTGGCAGCACAGTAAGATGAGCTCCTGTGGGCACACAAGGACCTGGTCACTGCTAGACTCTTTCCCATCCAATGACGATAATTCGAACGTCCTTATGCATGCATAGTAGGCGGGATCGATCATAACCTGGCAGGAGGGAGCGATCCCGCCAACCACGCATAAGGACCTGGGTTCGATTCCTGGATGTTTGAGGGCATTATGTTTTATGAACCGTTGCATAACACGGAGGATGAACGATATGCCAACTTGCAGGTCATTGGCTCACGAGTTGATAATGAAGCCTACCAAGGCCTGGGGAGGTGGGAGCACCGGCCGTGCCCTGCCTCACGCGCCAGTTGTCGTAGTAGAAAATGTCATGAAATTTTGACTTTCGTTATAAGAGTTTTCCTCGACGGGAATAATTTTTTTTTATATTATTTTGTATTATTGAGAGTAGTGGTGATGTGAGAAGGAGATGGAGTGAGTATTTTGAAGGTTTGTTGAATGTGTTTGATGTAGAGTGGCAGATATAGGGTGTTTTGGTCGAGGTGGTGTGCAAAGTGAGAGGGTTAGGGAAAATGATTTGGTAAACAGAGAAGAGGTAGTAAAAGCTTTGCGGAAGATGAAAGCCGGCAAGGCAGCAGGTTTGGATGGTATTGCAGTGGAATCTATTAAAAAGGGGGTGACTGTATTGTTGACTGGTTGGTAAGGTTATTTAATGTATGTATGACTCATGGTGAGGTGCCTGAGGATTGGCGGAATGCGTGTATAGTGCCATTGTACAAAGGCAAAGGGGATAAGAGTGAGTGCTCAAATTACAGAGGTATAAGTTTGTTGAGTATTCCTGGTAAATTATATGGGAGGGTATTGATTGAGAGGGTGAAGGCATGTACAGAGCATCAGATTGGGGAAGAGCAGTGTGGTTTCAGAAGTGGTAGAGGATGTGTGGATCAGGTGTTTGCTTCGAAGAATGTATGTGAGAAATACTTAGAAAAGCAAATGGATTTGTATGTAGCATTTATGGATCTGGAGAAGGCATATGATAGAGTTGATAGAGATGCTCTGTGGAAGGTATTAAGAATATATGGTGTGGGAGGCAAGTTGTTAGAAGCAGTGAAAGTTTTTATCGAGGATGTAAGGCATGTGTACGTGTAGGAAGAGAGGAAAGTGATTGGTTCTCAGTGAATGTAGGTTTGCGGCAGGGGTGTGTGATGTCTCCATGGTTGTTTAATTTGTTTATGGATGGGGTTGTTAGGGAGGTGAATACAAGAGTTTTGGAAAGAGAGGCAAGTATGAAGTCTGTTGTGGATGAGAGAGCTTGGGAAGTGAGTCAGTTGTTGTTCGCTGATGATACATCGCTGGTGGCTGATTCATATGAGAAACTGCAGAAGCTGGTGACTGAGTTTGGTAAAGTGTGTGAAAGAAGAAAGTTAAGAGTGAATGTGAATAAGAGCAAGGTTATTAGGTACAGTAGGGTTGAGGGTCAAGTCAATTGGGAGGTAAGTTTGAATGGAGAAAAACTGGAGGAAGTAAAGTGTTTTAGATATCTGGGAGTGGATCTGGCAACGGATGGAACCATGGAAGCGGAAGTGAATCATAGGGTGGGGGAGGGGGCGAAAATCCTGGGAGCCTTGAAGAATGTGTGGAAGTCGAGAACATTATCTCGGAAAGCAAAAATGGGTATGTTTGAAGGAATAGTGGTTCCAAGAATGTTGTATGGCTGCGAGGCGTGGGCTATGGATAGAGTTGTGCGCAGGAGGGTGGATGTGCTGGAAATGAGATGTTTGAGGACAATGTGTGGTGTGAGGTGGTTTGATCGAGTAAGTAACGTAAGGGTAAGAGAGATGTGTGGAAATAAAAAGAGCGTGGTTAAGAGAGCAGAAGAGGGTGTTTTGAAATGGTTTGGGCACATGGAGAGAATGAGTGAGGAAAGATTGACCAAGAGGATATATGTGTCGGAGATGGAGGTAACGAGGAGAAGTGGGAGACCAAATTGGAGGTGGAAAGATGGAGTGAAAAAGATTTTGAGTGATCGGAGCCTTAACATGCAGGAGGGTGAAAGGAGGGCAAGGAATAGAGTGAATTGGATCGATGTGGTATACCGGGGTTGACGTGCTGTCAGTGGATTGAATCGGGGCATGTGAAGCGTCTGGGGTAAACCATGGAAAGTTGTGTGGGGCCTGGATGTGGAAAGGGAGCTGTGATTTCGGGCATTATTGCGTGGCAGCTAGAGACAGTGTTAACGAATGGGGCCTTTGTTGTGTTTTCCTAGTGCTACCTCGGACACATGAGGGGGGAGGGGGAAGGTATTCCATGTGTGGCGAGATGGCGATGGGAGTGAATGGGGGCAGACAGTGTGAATTGTGTGCATGGGTATATATGTATGTGTCTGTGTATGTATATATATGTGTACATTGAGATGTATAGGTATGTATATTTGCGTGTGTGGACATGTGTGTATATACATTGTGTATGGGGGTGGGCTGGGCCATTTCTTTCGTCTGTTTCCTTGCGCTACCTCGCAAACGCGGGAGACAGCGACAAAGCAAAATGAATAAATAAATAAATTATTTTGAGGTGGCTAAGACTGCGTGGACAACTGAATGCTTTAAGCATGGCCACCAGACACACTATATATATATATATATATATATATATATATATATATATATATATATATATATATATATATATTATTAGGTCAAACGCGTGCGCGCACACGCACACACACAGGATATTTATGACGAAGGTTGTACTATAGCGTAACATGAGAGCCATTATACACAGATGGAAAGATTGGAACAACTTTTAGACTAATGGTTAGGTCTGTGGTACACCTGACTCGGGGAACGTTCTGTGTACCACAAGACTAGTAGTCTGTGGTACACCTGACTTGGGGAACGTTCTGTGTACCACAAGACTAGTAGTCTGTGGTACACCTGACTTGGGGAACGTTCTGTGTACCACAAGACTAGTAGTCTGTGGTACACCTGACTTGGGGAACGTTCTGTGTACCACAAGACTAGTAGTCTGTGGTACACCTGACTTGGGGAACGTTCTGTGTAGCATAATTTAAGTGAGATATACCTGATTCTGATAACGTTTTCTGTATTGCACAGGTGCAGTCTGTGAAACGTCCTTTATGTTCGTTAATGTTCCCCGTATTCTTTATCATATTCCTATACAATTTCTTTTACAGTCCTCTGGCATTAGTATCGCGGGGTTTTCTTTATCCTTCATACTGTACACTGGTGGCTTTATTTCTTTGTCACGTGTGTCCTTGCATGACTTGTGATTTACATAAAGCTTCTGAACGTGTGAAAACATCGCAAAAATATCTCTCCATATATTGAAGGAAAGTGTTTGGTCATGCAAAAGTCTGCGGGCATCGGACATGCATTTCAGTATACTTAACCCAGGGTTAACAGTGGCTGTCCTAAGATACACTACCTCAGTATGTGATATGCGTAATTGGAAACAATCCTGGGACGCATACATACACACAGACATATTCCTTGCTAGAAGGTATAGACGACTCCTGCCTGGATATATTTCCCGATGATGCAAAGAAAAGCGCGGGAGATTGCGGTACCTTACAAGGGAATCTTAACAAACTCTGGTTAATGATATTCAAAGCGTCCGTCCCACCTGAGGACTATGGTTAGTGACCAGTTGTGCTCGGAAGTATTAGAACAACATTCAAGTTCATGGATGAGGATTTATTCAGTAAGCTGGAATGAAATGACTGAAGACATGATTAATTAAAAAACAATACAAATGTAAGGAATTGTATAATAGATTAAGTAATGGGTTCTACTGTATAGATACAGAAAATATCTGTAATACCTTTAATTATAAATATTAAGGAGTACGATCGTGGACTGTTAAGGAGCAAGTTTTCAATGTCTTCACGATTGTATGTTAGATATGACGTGTCTTATTTATTTTGATATAATTTGTTTCATGTTATTATATTTGTGTGGGTAGGAGGGAAGAACATGCTCACATGTTAATATATGTATCTTTTCCCAATAGCCATCACCTCAATTTCATCCTAACAGTCAGGTCAAAGGTCAGTTATGTTGAGGTGTAGTAAAGATTAGGATGTAGAGAAGATGAAGATATGGCCAAGATGAGGATGTAGTGAATATGCCCTTTGACGAACATGTCATGAGCAAGGTCAAAAGGTCGAGAGTGTAGTGAAGATGACTTTGATGATGTCATCTTCTGTAGTGAAGATAATGGTGAGTAACACTGTGGAGAAAGACTGCACTCGCTCGCAAAAGTGGTCGTTATGATTCCGTACTTTTTCACTCTGGAAGACATGTTGTAACTCTGGTTTAGTAGGGATAGAATTATATCATTATTAACAAGACGGAAAGGTTAATGTGACGACAGTACTCATATCCTCGTCAGTAGAAGCTAGTGTAGTTCTGTGGTAGATACCAGGATACGTACTTGGAATGTAATCAACATGACTCTGCTGGTGGCTGAAGATATGAACATGGTCGTTCCCTTATACGTCTGGCTTCCCCTCGCCTCCCTCACACACACACACACACACACACACACACACACACACCTCCATAACCAAGATAAATCTCAACATAATATTGGTGGTACTCGCCCACACAGGAAGCCTGAGAGAGAGAGGCACATGCAAGGGAAGAATATGAGAGTATGTGTTTGTTTTCATGTATGCGAGGAGGCTGGTCAAGCAGCCAGAGGATAACAAGGATGATAGCAGAGTCCGACTAACGTTGTCCTTTACCTTATTGTTCTCGATCCTGTAGGAGGCGGCAGAGGAGCGTCGTCGCTTCTCGATGCCGATGCCGCCCACGGCCAGCCAGTCCTTGTTATGTTTGGGTTTCCCCGATCCGTTCTCCTTCTCCTTAGCTGCCTCATCCTGCGGCTCGTTTTCCACTTGGGGTGGGCCGTTTTCTTCTTTGTTTGTGTCTGTCATTGTGTCGCTGGTGATCTGCCTACCCCTTGATGCTTGATTCGTATGTATACGTCTTGATACTGTGACTGGGAGCAATTATCAGTTCCACCTGTGACGATTAACAAAAGTTATGATCGATATTGCCTCTTGATGATATTTCATTGGAATAAATATCTCTTCCAGAAAGATCTTGGGGAGGATAACTGTATGATTCACTGGTGATTATGTTAACTTGGGGAGTAAGTGAATAGGAGGAGGAGGAGAAGGGGAGAGGTGTGCGTCGTACGTTATTGACTGATCACTGAGTCGTGTTACTAGGAAGCACTTTAGCGCGACGACCGCGTACGCACTCGGCAGCACCACTCCTGCCTGCGCCTGGCACTCACTCTTCACTGAGGGCGGGACGACGCTAGGGCGGCCGGGTCTGCCCTCCACGATGTCTGCCACACAAATGTGAGCGGGTTTCCTGCCTGCCTGCCCGGCCGGACCACCTCCCCCGCCACTCTCACTTCCCCTCACTCCTCCTCTCCCCTCACCCATGCCAGCCCCTCACACTCAGCGACAAATCTATTTCGTTCAGAATCTGAAAAAAAAAATCTTAGTCTCGGGTTTTATTTAGAATCATTCGCCTTTGTGTGTGACGGTGTTCTTCCCCAGTCGTGAACAGTAACACAGTCTGAGGTGTACCATAAGAACGTCTGCAGGAAGTTGAGTAGTATGGTTTCAGTAAGTAGCCGTCTCGGGTGGTGTGAACCACTCGTGATGCCTTAAAGGGGACGGGAGAGAGTAGTGGGGCCCCACGTGCGTAAGGTAAAGGCTGGGGGCGGGGGATGAGTTGTACTGTGGTGGTAGTGGTGCCGTGGGTTTTAGGTGCCCGGCGCGGACCTGAGTGTGACCCGACCGTGCATCCTACAACCACCTCGGGGACGTGGCCAGGGTTGGTGGATACACGGACACGCTGTGTTTCAGGACGGAAAGGGCTGTGCATAAAGTGAATGAGAGAGAGAGAGAGAGAGAGAGAGAGAGAGAGAGAGAGAGAGAGAGAGAGAGAGAGAGAGAGGAGGGATCATCTGCGCCCCCACCCTGGCTGGGCCACCCGACGCGGCTCGGGAACCAGTCACCAGTAATACATATATACGCATCGGCCTCCCCCACCACACGACCACTTCTATTTGTACACAGTGCACCCACACCCCAACACCACACATACGACCACAGGTACACCCCAACACCACACATACTACCACAGGTACACCCCAACACCACACATACGACCACAGGTACACCCCAACACCACACACACTACCACAGGTACACCCCAACACCACACATACGACCACAGGTACACCCCAACACCACACATACGACCACAGGTACATCCCATCACCACACATACGACCACAGGTACACCCCAACACCACACATACTACCACAGGTACACCCCAACACCACACATACGACCACAGGTACACCCCAACACCACACATACGACCACAGGTACATCCCATCACCACACATACGACCACAGGTACACCCCATCACCACACATACGACCACAGGTACACCCCATCACCACACATACGACCACAGGTACATCCCATCACCACACATACGACCACAGGTACACCCCATCACCACACATACTACCACAGGTACATCCCATCACCACACATACGACCACAGGTACACCCCATCACCACACATACGACCACAGGTACATCCCATCACCACACATACTACCACAGGTACATCCCATCACCACACATACTACCACAGGTACACCCCATCACCACACATACTACCACAGGTACACCCCAACACCACACATACGACCACAGGTACATCCCATCACCACACATACGACCACAGGTACACCCCATCACCACACATACGACCACAGGTACATCCCATCACCACACATACTACCACAGGTACATCCCATCACCACACATACGACCACAGGTACACCCCATCACCACACATACGACCACAGGTACACCCCATCACCACACATACGACCACAGGTACACCCCATCACCACACATACGACCACAGGTACACCCCATCACCACACATACTACCACAGGTACATCCCATCACCACACATACGACCACAGGTACACCCCATCACCACACATACGACCACAGGTACACCCCATCACCACACATACTACCACAGGTACATCCCATCACCACACATACGACCACAGGTACACCCCATCACCACCAGGACACAAATACTAACACTGGTGAAGAGGAGGAGGTTTTAGAAAGCGTTAAGATATCTGGAATAGCCATTAATAGAAGACTGAAGGCTCGGTCTTAAACCCGTTCAAGGATCATGGTCCTAATGAAATTTCACTGTATGTATGTGTTAGATGTGTGCACAGGTACAGTAGACGGACCCCTTGAAATGCTGTTCAAGATGCAGCCGAAGAGAGGCAGTGAGCCAGTGTACTGGAAGATGAGGCCGGGAGGATGCGCTGAACTGCAGACCAGTGGTCTCCCGGAGGGGTGTGGTCTGCGAGGTGCTGGAAAACTTGATAAGATGGCAAATGTGTGAGTTTCTAACTGAGGAGAAATTACCTAAAGCGAGACGAAGAGCGGTGTTTGGGAGAGGAGGTCATGTGTAACGAACCTCGTAAATTTCTATGAGAGAGTGAATTCTGTCTTAGACGAAAGAGAAGGCTTGTTGGTTGGTTGGTTTGTAACCGGTTTGCCCGAATGCACTTGACACAAAGTCCATATGGCAAGCTGGTTAAGAAGTTGGTTCGTCAGGCAGGGGTAGGGAAAAGACTTCTCCCATGGATTGAAGATCATCCCAGTGGGAGAGATCGAAGGACGCACATCGGAAGAGCCTTCTCGAATTGGTTGGAAGTGATACTGGCAGCACTGCAGGGATCTGTTCTGGAACACATAAGTTTCTTGCTCTATGTGAGTGACCTGCCAGATGATGTGAAGTTCTATGTGAATATGTTTGTAGACTATGTAAATATCGTCACGAGGCAAGTGAAACACAAGGACAGTTGCATCAGCTTACAAGGGGAACTAAGCAGACTCCTACAGCTGACCAACTTTGCTACATGGTCGAGGAACTTCAGTCTTGAGTTAATGTAAGATGATGATAGAGAGGCGTCCATATTGTTATTATCCAGAACGAAATAGCTGAGATACAGACACTGTCAGGCAGCCAGGTGTACATATACTGGCTGAGATACAGTGTCAGGCAGTCAGGTATACATACACTGGCTGAGATACAGTGTCAGGCAGCCAGGTATACATACACTGGGTAATGTATGTATGGGTGACACCTGACATGATAGTGTGCCTTGCCGGGTGGCATGTTGTCACACAATAGCACTACTAGTGTTGTCACGACCCACCACCACAGGTGCCCCGCTGCTCTGGTGTTGGTTCTGTACCGTCATGCATTTCTGTGTCCACTATGACAGCGGCCTCTACCCCCACCTGCCATACCCACACCTGTAGCATCTTGACGTGATGATATGGCCATGTCATGGTTGTGTGGTGACCATGTGATGGTGTCGTGCCACAATGTGTGTATGTGTGTGTGTGTGTGTGTGTGTGTGTGGTGAATATGTGTCGTGCCACAATGTGTGTGTGTGTGGTGACTATGTGTCATGCCACATAGTGCGTAGTTTCCATACGGTTATATCATACCAGAGTTCTTATAATGACTACATGGTGACCTACGTACACACAGCCAGGGTTGGGTTGCAACCCTAGCAGCTCAGAACGTGACGTCACGATGATGGAGCAAGTTTTACTGTAATTATTGAAGATAAATCTCTTGTAGCCAAACCACAGAGAGAATGTTTATATTTACCTCGTGACTGGAAGGTATTCAGACTGCGATGATTAATTAAATAATCCCCGAAAATGACACTTGCATTCCACACTCTTGTGCATGTGTCGAAAAAAAATGCCTCGATGATAATCGGCAGAAAACCTCAAGATGATCTTACATCATGATCACTTAAGCCAGACGTTTATAATCTGCAAGATAACTTGTGATAATTACCGCCCGGGTGTGTGGGAAAGGGCTTGAGAAAGCTCATAGTAATTTGTGTTGATTATACATAATTCGAGAATTACATGTCAGGGTTGAGTGTATGATGACTGGGTCCCCTGTGCTGGAGGGTTGTATGTTGTAGGAGTGTTGTTAGTGGAGGTTGTGATGATGATGATGGAAAGGTCCCATTTCTTATTTGTGTTTTCTGTTATTTGGTTCTGTACTTCCAGTTTTCTGTTATTTGGTTCTGTACTTCCAGTTTTCTGTTATTTGGTTCTGTACTTCCAGTTTTCTGTTATTTGGTTCTGTACTTCAGTTTTCTGTTATTTGGTTCTGTACTTCCAGTTTTCTGTTATTTGGTTCTGTACTTCCAGTTTTCCATCTGTTTTCCGCTTTGGTTCTTCACTTTTGTAGTTGCTATTTCTTGCCACAGTGACACACACACACGGCAGCAAGATAAACTTGGAAGGAGAATCGTGTTGTATACAAACAAGATACTGATATGGATTTATACGAAAAGCTGAATGAAGAATATATTTGACGTAATTAGGACATTATAAGGTGTAAATATTGCGTCTCTCCTGTTATCGCTCCGTACATGAAACTTAGCACTGTTTCATTTTGTATCAATATTGCTTCTTGCATTTTGCATCATTATCGAAAATCATTCCAAGGTGTTTTTCTTCTTGCACTTCTCATAATGGCTTGCTAGATATCTCATCTGTCTGTTATACCCAGAGTGTGTTCCTCTGCTGCAGATGTGTACATACATGTACCATATCCCCGACGCATTAACTAAACATTGGAAAGTCTTCAGTATGGTGAGGTACAAGAAACAAAACAACATTACAACAGTTTCTTTGGTATAATTAAGATCATTTACAAGATACATATTACAGCCACATATATGTTGCTACATATTACAGCCACATATATGTTGCTACATGTCTGTGGTTAACAGGAACGTATGTAATTATTAAGGAAGAAATTGTTTGTGTGAGTGTGCGAGGAGAGGTGGGATGAGAGTGGCAGGTACAGTGAGGAGGAGGAGGTAGCCAGGTTGTCTACACTGGCTGTGTTGTGCACATGACAACAACAACAACAACAACCATGTGTGTCAGACCGTATGACAGTTCTCATCATTTCCCAAGAGTCACACTTGATGATGAGTTAGCCAGGTATACACACATATACTGGTGCCATGATGATGAGTTAGCCAGGTATACACACATATACTGGTGCCATGATGATGAGTTAGCCAGGTATACACACATATACTGGTGCCATGATGATGAGTTAGCCAGGTATACACACATATACTGGTGCCATGATGATGAGTTAGCCAGGTATACACACATATACTGGTGCCATGATGATGAGTTAGCCAGGTATACACACATATACTGGTGCCATGATGATGAGTTAGCCAGGTATACACACATATACTGGTGCCATGATGATGAGTTAGCCAGGTATACACACATATACTGGTGCCATGATGATGAGTTAGCCAGGTATACACACATATACTGGTGCCATGATGATGAGTTAGCCAGGTATACACACATATACTGGTGCCATGATGATGAGTTAGCCAGGTATACACACATATACTGGTGCCATGATGATGAGTTAGCCAGGTATACACACATATACTGGTGCCATGATGATGAGTTAGCCAGGTATACACACATATACTGGTGCCATGATGATGAGTTAGCCAGGTATACACACATATACTGGTGCCATGATGATGAGTTAGCCAGGTATACACACATATACTGGTGCCATGATGATGAGTTAGCCAGGTATACACACATATACTGGTGCCATGATGATGAGTTAGCCAGGTATACACACATATACTGGTGCCATGATGATGAGTTAGCCAGGTATACACACATATACTGGTGCCATGATGAACACGAAGGGCTGGACGACGCTTGTCATTACCACCCACCCGTACGTAGGATGGCCGAGCCTCGCACCTGATCCTTTTGCTCAAGTCAGGTATCACATCATCATACTCGAGGGTTATATCTTCGTGTTCAGTCATCATCATACATCCGTGTTCAGTCATCATCACACAACCGTGTTCAGTCTTCACACCGCCATGTTCAGTCGTCACACAATCGTGTTCAGTCATCACACCGCCGTGTTCAGTCATCACACCGCCGTGTTCAGTCATCACACCGCCGTGTTCAGTCATCACACCGCCGTGTTCAGTCATCACACCGCCGTGTTCAGTCATCACACCGCCGTGTTCAGTCATCACACCGCCGTGTTCAGTCATCACACCGCCGTGTTCAGTCATCACACCGCCATGTTCAGTCATCACACCGCCGTGTTCAGTCATCACACCGCCATGTTCAGTCATCACACCGCCATGTTCAGTCATCACACCGCCGTGTTCAGTCATCACACCGCCATGTTCAGTCATCACACCGCCGTGTTCAGTCATCACACCGCCGTGTTCAGTCATCACACCGCCGTGTTCAGTCATCACACCGCCATGTTCAGTCATCACACCGCCGTGTTCAGTCATCACACCGCCATGTTCAGTCATCACACCGCCATGTTCAGTCATCACACCGCCGTGTTCAGTCATCACACCGCCATGTTCAGTCATCACACCGCCGTGTTCAGTCATCACACCGCCGTGTTCAGTCATCACACCGCCGTGTTCAGTCATCACACCGCCGTGTTCAGTCATCACACCGCCGTGTTCAGTCATCACACCGCCGTGTTCAGTCATCACACCGCCGTGTTCAGTCATCACACCGCCGTGTTCAGTCTTCACACCGCCGTGTTCAGTCATCACCGCTGTGCTAGATGGGTTAACTTTCATGACACTGAACTGGGATCAGTGACTGAGTTTGTAGTCTTGTATGGAGCGGCACATCAAGTTAGTGAAGCTTAGCAAGCTTGGTAGTAAAACTTAGCAAGCTTGGTAGTAAAACTTAGCAAGCTTGGTAGTAAAACTTAGCAAGCTTGGTAGTAAAACTTAGCAAGCTTGGTAGTAAAACTTAGCAAGCTTGGTAGTAAAACTTAGCAAGCTTGGTAGTAAAACTTAGCAAGCTTGGTAGTGAAGCTTAACAAGCTTGGTAGTAAAACTTAGCAAGCTTGGTAGTAAAGCTTAGCAAGCTTGGTAGTAAAACTTAGCAAGCTTGGTAGTAAAACTTAGCAAGCTTGGTAGTAAAACTTAGCAAGCTTGGTAGTAAAACTTAGCAAGCTTGGTAGTAAAACTTAGCAAGCTTGGTAGTAAAACTTAGCAAGCTTGGTAGTAAAACTTAGCAAGCTTGGTAGTAAAACTTAGCAAGCTTGGTAGTAAAACTTAGCAAGCTTGGTAGTGAAGCTTAACAAGCTTGGTAGTAAAACTTAGCAAGCTTGGTAGTAAAGCTTAGCAAGCTTGGTAGTAAAACTTAGCAAGCTTGGTAGTAAAACTTAGCAAGCTTGGTAGTAAAACTTAGCAAGCTTGGTAGTAAAACTTAGCAAGCTTGGTAGTAAAACTTAGCAAGCTTGGTAGTAAAACTTAGCAAGCTTGGTAGTGAAGCTTAACAAGCTTGGTAGTAAAACTTAGCAAGCTTGGTAGTAAAGCTTAGCAAGCTTGGTAGTAAAACTTAGCAAGCTTGGTAGTAAAACTTAGCAAGCTTGGTAGTAAAACTTAACAAGCTTGGTAGTAAAACTTAACAAGCTTGGTAGTAAAACTTAGCAAGCTTGGTAGTGAAGCTTAACGGTTTTGGTAGTAAAGCTTAACAGGCTTGATAGTAAAGCTTTTATGACAGTTACATTGTACACGTCATGTTTGGTACTTGTACCGTATATTGTGCAAGGTTGTACTGCTTCAATCGTATTTCTTACTTTGGTTATCAACTGATTTTGATTTGAAATATATATATATATATATATATATATATATATATATATATATATATATATATATATATATATATATATATATATAATACAGCCATAACATCCGAGATAAGTTGTGTAATGGAACAACATTCAGTGTGAATTGATTTACATTTCCCCAACTCCAATATTGGTAAAGGTTGAGTGAGAGTTATAGACGTGGTGTTCACTAGATAAGCCGAGACATGGTTGACAACATGATGGCACAAAGTTAAGACAAAGTCGTCGGGAAGTAAGGAAAGTGGATGATCCTCATGTGATGATGTTGTGCAGAGGAAGTCGGAGTTACGAATGTAGCCACACACACACACACACACACACACACACACACGTGACGTAAGCTCCATACGTAATGCTCTACCTTTGTTTATAAATGTATTGGCACTGGTAGCGTAACATTGGTACTGTACAGCACACATGACCCTCGTGTGTGTACAGCACACATGACCCTCGTGTGTACATATATAGTGTACATGCATAAATGCAAGGGAGTGGTGATTGCAGGTCACAGTATTTCAAGATGCCTCGCCAGACTTCACACAGGGAAGCAGACTGTGGTGGTGGTGGTCACACAGAGCCAGTCGTCGTGTGGGGTGGAAGCAGACACTGTGGTGGTGGTGGTCACACGGAGCCAGTCGTCGTGTGGGGTGGAAGCCGCTGTGTTCGCCCAGTGGAGAATGACGACCCAACACCGCGTCATCCCGGCTCATGTGTGTGGTATACCATCGGTCGCCTTACCCTCCCGTGACGCCCTCCTGCTGCATCCTGAACCTCACGACCTTATTTACGTCACTGACGTAACCGCATACGTGAAGTATGTCGTGACCTGGAGGCTGTGACCCGGACCAGGTCACAGCCTCCAGGTTACGCGGCACTCACGCCTCCTGCACTGTTTACGTATGTGATATGGCATTATGATTACTGACGTTAGTTCGACACAAATATATATATATATATATATATATATATATATATATATATATATATATATATATATATATATATATATATAATGCTTAGGTGTCGGTCGAGTCGTCTTGCAAATCTTCTCCATTATAGAGCGAGTTGTGGACGAGTCAACCATTACAGGAGGCACTGTACCTCTAAGACTGGTTGTGGACGAGTCAGTCACCAGGGGAACTGTCCCTCCTATCACTGGGTTGTTCGCATCAACTTGTGGCACAAGTGGCTTCCCCTCCGGTGTTGTCGGACGGATCATCCACCAGAACTATCCTTCTCGGTGTTTGTTGTGGACGAGGTAACCGTACCACGAGGAATGGTTCCTTGTGGTACTTGGTTTGTACCAGTGAACCTAAACAGTTGGCCCACCTGATGGTGGTTGTGGATAGTTCCATCATGAGAGGCAGTGTTCCTCCTGGTACTGGTAATGGACGATATAAGCAGTACACTTGTGTGTGGATGCGGATGAGTGAGGGATCAGAGGAACTGTCCTTCCTCGTACTGGTTGCGGACGTAGGAGAGCGGGTGTGGGCTGGGTGGGTCTGGTTGTCTCCTGGCAAAGGTCTGGTGATGCTCGGGCGTGAGGAGGAACGGCGACGGGAGGAAACAGCACTTAGGCGAACAGTACATCTTGCCGGCGGCGCATCGGCACTCCATACACACGTCTGACGCCACACCTGCATGGGACAGACACCAGCACTGGTAGAGTCACAGATGTGATAACTATTATGGATGTATGGAACACTTCTTGACTTTATATCATTCCTGTAGATGGAAAGTTGGCTTCTAACTCTATAGTCAGGGATTCGGATCCTCGTAACTGTACACTCATGCTACTTGAACAAACGTTTATATTCCGGAAAGTTAACAGAGAGTACCTGTTATGAACGTTTGTATTCCGTAAGGGACACTGAGAGTACTTGCTATATACGTATGTATTGCGGAAATACGCAGAGTACTGGTACCTTACCTATGACTTCACCCAGGTTATACTTGACCCCGAGGATGGTGCACGACTTGTCGTGGTGGTGGTGGTGGTGGGGGTGTTCTTGGTGGTGGTGCGACCCGTCGACAGAACGGCGAGGACGTAGCGACCTCTCCACACGCGCCACAAAATCTTCATCAAACTGACGAACAAGTTAGTATCAGACACACATAAGTGAACGAGAATGATTTGTACGTAAAATGAACCATAAGAAAAAGATCACTGGAGTGTGTATACCACCTGCCTTGTTCCTGTGTGGGGAGGTGACTCCAGCCATGAGAACCTCAGTAAGAGATAGAGGGAGATATAGCTGGGGAGAATTACCTTGACAGGGAAGGGTTCATCGATGGGGAGCTGGAGGGAGGAGGTGGACGGGACCTCGCGGACGAGTCGAAGTCTGCGGAGAGTGTTGATGCGGTCCCCAAACCTCCTCTTAGGCACGTGTCGCGTCTTCTCCGGGATGTCTGCAACGTTAATGCATCACATTAATGTAGGTGGTTGGTCAGCCGTGATGGTGACCCGTTATGAAGGTAGTAGGTTCTCCAGTCTGTAGGAATTGTTTTCTAGTTCAGGTTGTAGTGTCTCTCCTGTATATACATGTGTAAGTGTTGAAGTCATGCCTGACGTGGCCGGTAAGTAAGATACATATTTAAAACCTTCAGTATAACGATACGACCTTTCAGCACGACGTTACGACACTTAAGTATGACGGTACGACCCTGAAGCATGACGGTACAGCCCTCAAGTATGACGGTACGACCCTTAAATATGACGGTACAGCCCTCAAGTATGACGGTACAGCCCTCAAGTATGACGGTACGACCCTGAAGTATGACGGTACGACCCTGAAGTATAATGATTCAGCTTCATAAATTGTTGCTGCTCAAGGATGATATTGTAAGGCCTGACCATCTCAGTTAGAGGTCGTCAGGGTGTGAGAGGGCGACGCCAACATCAGTTCCAGAACCATCAGCAGAGGTTCTGCCTGGCTCATGTGGCTGGTGTGTGGGTGTGGCGAGCGCCAGGCTGGCCCCCATGCTCCCGTACAGCTGGGTGAGGAGGCTACATGGCACAACGAACCAGCTTTTACATTTGGCCTTTTAAGTTCCTCTCTCTGACCCAAACATCCTCCGTCGTATACATAACACTGAACATTATGTAACTCACAGCTATATTCTCTACTCTAGATTTCCTGCGGTGAGCGGTACACGCTAGCCTAGCGTAATGACAGTTTCTCGGCATAGTTACAGAGATACCAGTAGATGGAACCCCACGAGTCACACACACACACACACACACACACACACACACACACACACACACACACACACACCAACTGTACAGTTGGTCTGATACTTAGTTAATGACATTCAATTTGAGCTAATGTAAAGTGATCAGGATGGGTCAGTTAATGGAGGGCTCGATAACAGTATTATGTAGCGAGAAATGTACTTGGGGAATATGTGTGAGTGAGGGACGTAGGAGTCAACATGGCCAAAGTGGCACGTTAGCATGATAATAATGACTTGACACTTATTGACACTTATTGCAAAGGCTACAGAGAAGTGCTTTCTGTAGTGTAAGCGTTGTTGCTGAATGAAGTAAAGTGAAAGAGGACATGGTAACTGTGGACACTAAACACAAGGTTGAAATGTTGTACCATACTGGAGAATTTTCAGAAGTTGCGGACCCACGAGTGTATTAACATAGACACACATGCTTGTTCATAATCTGCCACACACACACACACATACAGGCACATACATACATACACATACGCGCTTCTATGTTATAGTACTACAGTGAGACCCACACGATGAGTCACAGCTGTGTTAGTGTGACGGGAGTGTGGTATGGAAACGCGTCTACCTAAGATCTTTAGCTGCTCAATTCCTTCCTCACAAGTTTCTCTCGACCACTGGAGCCCAGATGGCAAGGTTTGAATATCAGTATTTCCCGTATTTTATCCCTGGCTATATATGTATGTAGATTATCTTGTATAGTATGTGTCTCACTGTTGTATGGGCGTATGTTGATGAAGTGGAGGGAAGAAAGGTGGCCTGGGTAGGCAGGGCCTCCCTCACACGTTCTCCCGTACCCAGAACACGTTCTCATGGACTACGGCTGTAAACCTCGCCTCCTGGAAACTTTAATGGAATCTTTTTTCCAGGAGTAAAGTTCTGGGGATCTCCGGGCTGAGATTTATATCTTTTGTGCATTAGGAGGGTTGTTTCCTCACCCTGAGGGCTTGTGGTGTAGCCCGAGGTGGGGGGGTGCGACCTTGAGCGTTTTATCGATCTCGGAGTCAAGCAACGTCCTAGCGTTGGCTGGGCCGCCGCTCCCAGGATAGCAGCTGGTTATTTCCAGTTTGCTTCCGGCTGCACCAGGAGCTGCTTATCCCTCCCCCCCCCCCCCCCCCCGCCCCCCCCCATACACTCTCCTCCTTTACTACTACATTTTAGATCGTAAATATTATTCGAGTTGGTGGGGCTAAACTTGGATGGGAGCCAGATGGTTAGTGTGGTAAGGCGCAGTTAAAGTGGATGACGCATTCGGGCGCCCCCGGACTCCCCCACCCTCTCCTCCAGCAGGAGCTCACACTTTACGTTGCCCTTAATAATGATGAAGACTTAAATAGTTCAACGAACAGGTAGACACATGCGGCTTACACCAGATCAGATTAAAACCTTCAGAACAAAGTAATTGCATGAGTGGCGTTGTCTCCTGCCACTCTCCTTCATACGTGTTGTGTCTTCCTGGTGGTTGTAGGGGGCTGTGTCCCAGGCCCACTGTAAAGACTGATGTTAGGGGAGCTGTGCGCCTCATCCTGGCAGGGAGTTCGTCTGGCCCTAATGTGTACATGCTCTACGCGTGCGTGAGCTACTGATATTAAAGGCTCAGGCTTAATGGAGAATGATGTGCGGTGGAAGGCGGCCTCATGTGTGGCCGCTGCCACCCGTGTCTGTAAGTAGTGGCCAGCACGGACCCTCTTCTTCCCATCGCATTCTCCTGAAGCATCACATCACAGTTAACTAGTCTCTCCACATCACAGTTAACTAGTCTCTCCACATCACAGTTAACTAGTCTCTCCACATAATATCCGTGGCGCGTCAGGTGACGGTAATTACCAAGTGTCACCAGGTTCTACGGCCGGGGTTGTCCGCGAGTGAGGCACTCGTGTCGTCCCTCGTCTGATGCCGCACCATCGTCGCCTCCACCCACACCGGTCCTCCCGGAAGATCTCGCACCATCGTATCCGGCCGTAGTCTGGAGGTTACCAGCAAGTAACGAATCTTGCACTCCTTGAACACGACAGTACGACCCTTGAACACGACAGTACGACCCTTGAACACGACGGTACGACCCTTGTGCACGACGGTACGACTCTTGTGCACGACGATACGACCCTTGAACACGACAGTACGACCCTTGAACACGACAGTACGACCCTTGAACACGACAGTACGACCCTTGAACACGACAGTACGACCCTTGAACACGACAGTACGACCCTTGAACACGACAGTACGACCCTTGAACACGACAGTACGACCCTTGAACACGACAGTACGACCCTTGAACACGACAGTACGACCCTTGAACACGACAGTACGACCCTTGAACACGACAGTACGACCCTTGAACACGACAGTACGACCCTTGAACACGACAGTACGACCCTTGAACACGACAGTACGACCCTTGAACACGACAGTACGACCCTTGAACACGACAGTACGACCCTTGAACACGACAGTACGACCCTTGAACACGACAGTACGACCCTTGAACACGACAGTACGACCCTTGAACACGACAGTACGACCCTTGAACACGACAGTACGACCCTTGAACACGACAGTACGACCCTTGAACACGACAGTACGACCCTTGAACACGACAGTACGACCCTTGAACACGACAGTACGACCCTTGAAACACGACGGTACGACCCTTGTGCACGACGGTACGACTCTTGTGCACGACGATACGACCCTTGTGCACGGCGGTGCGACCCTTGTGCACGACGGTACGACTCTTGTGCACGACGATACGACCCTTGTGCACGACGGTACGACTCTTGTGCACGACGATACGACCCTTGTGCACGACGGTACGACTCTTGTGCACGACGATACGACCCTTGTGCACGACGGTACGACTCTTGTGCACGACGATACGACCCTTGTGCACGACGGTACGACTCTTGTGCACGACGATACGACCCTTGTGCACGACGGTACGACTCTTGTGCACGACGATACGACCCTTGTGCACGACGGTACGACTCTTGTGCACGACGATACGACCCTTGTGCACGACGGTACGACTCTTGTGCACGACGATACGACCCTTGTGCACGACGGTACGACTCTTGTGCACGACGATACGACCCTTGTGCACGACGGTACGACTCTTGTGCACGACGATACGACCCTTGTGCACGACGGTACGACTCTTGTGCACGACGATACGACCCTTGTGCACGACGGTACGACCCTTGTGCACGACGGTACGACTCTTGTGCACGACGATACGACCCTTGTGCACGACGGTACGACTCTTGTGCACGACGATACGACCCTTGTGCACGACGGTACGACTCTTGTGCACGACGATACGACCCTTGTGCACGACGGTACGACTCTTGTGCACGACGATACGACCCTTGTGCACGACGGTACGACTCTTGTGCACGACGATACGACCCTTGTGCACGACGGTACGACTCTTGTGCACGACGATACGACCCTTGTGCACGACGGTACGACTCTTGTGCACGACGATACGACCCTTGTGCACGACGGTACGACTCTTGTGCACGACGATACGACCCTTGTGCACGACGGTACGACTCTTGTGCACGACGATACGACCCTTGTGCACGACGGTACGACTCTTGTGCACGACGATACGACCCTTGTGCACGACGGTACGACTCTTGTGCACGACGATACGACCCTTGTGCACGACGGTACGACTCTTGTGCACGACGATACGACCCTTGTGCACGACGGTACGACTCTTGTGCACGACGATACGACCCTTGTGCACGACGGTACGACTCTTGTGCACGACGATACGACCCTTGTGCACGACGGTACGACTCTTGTGCACGACGATACGACCCTTGTGCACGACGGTACGACTCTTGTGCACGACGATACGACCCTTGTGCACGACGGTACGACTCTTGTGCACGACGATACGACCCTTGTGCACGACGGTACGACTCTTGTGCACGACGATACGACCCTTGTGCACGACGGTACGACTCTTGTGCACGACGATACGACCCTTGTGCACGACGGTACGACTCTTGTGCACGACGATACGACCCTTGTGCACGACGGTACGACTCTTGTGCACGACGATACGACCCTTGTGCACGACGGTACGACTCTTGTGCACGACGATACGACCCTTGTGCACGACGGTACGACTCTTGTGCACGACGATACGACCCTTGTGCACGACGGTACGACTCTTGTGCACGACGATACGACCCTTGTGCACGACGGTACGACTCTTGTGCACGACGATACGACCCTTGTGCACGACGGTACGACTCTTGTGCACGACGATACGACCCTTGTGCACGACGGTACGACTCTTGTGCACGACGATACGACCCTTGTGCACGACGGTACGACTCTTGTGCACGACGATACGACCCTTGTGCACGACGGTACGACTCTTGTGCACGACGATACGACCCTTGTGCACGACGGTACGACTCTTGTGCACGACGATACGACCCTTGTGCACGACGGTACGACTCTTGTGCACGACGATACGACCCTTGTGCACGACGGTACGACTCTTGTGCACGACGATACGACCCTTGTGCACGACGGTACGACTCTTGTGCACGACGATACGACCCTTGTGCACGACGGTACGACTCTTGTGCACGACGATACGACCCTTGTGCACGACGGTACGACTCTTGTGCACGACGATACGACCCTTGTGCACGACGGTACGACTCTTGTGCACGACGATACGACCCTTGTGCACGACGGTACGACTCTTGTGCACGACGATACGACCCTTGTGCACGACGGTACGACTCTTGTGCACGACGATACGACCCTTGTGCACGACGGTACGACTCTTGTGCACGACGATACGACCCTTGTGCACGACGGTACGACTCTTGTGCACGACGATACGACCCTTGTGCACGACGGTACGACTCTTGTGCACGACGATACGACCCTTGTGCACGACGGTACGACTCTTGTGCACGACGATACGACCCTTGTGCACGACGGTACGACTCTTGTGCACGACGATACGACCCTTGTGCACGACGGTACGACTCTTGTGCACGACGATACGACCCTTGTGCACGACGGTACGACTCTTGTGCACGACGATACGACCCTTGTGCACGACGGTACGACTCTTGTGCACGACGATACGACCCTTGTGCACGACGGTACGACTCTTGTGCACGACGATACGACCCTTGTGCACGACGGTACGACTCTTGTGCACGACGATACGACCCTTGTGCACGACGGTACGACTCTTGTGCACGACGATACGACCCTTGTGCACGACGGTACGACTCTTGTGCACGACGATACGACCCTTGTGCACGACGGTACGACTCTTGTGCACGACGATACGACCCTTGTGCACGACGGTACGACTCTTGTGCACGACGATACGACCCTTGTGCACGACGGTACGACTCTTGTGCACGACGATACGACCCTTGTGCACGACGGTACGACTCTTGTGCACGACGATACGACCCTTGTGCACGACGGTACGACTCTTGTGCACGACGATACGACCCTTGTGCACGACGGTACGACTCTTGTGCACGACGATACGACCCTTGTGCACGACGGTACGACTCTTGTGCACGACGATACGACCCTTGTGCACGACGGTACGACTCTTGTGCACGACGATACGACCCTTGTGCACGACGGTACGACTCTTGTGCACGACGATACGACCCTTGTGCACGACGGTACGACTCTTGTGCACGACGATACGACCCTTGTGCACGACGGTACGACTCTTGTGCACGACGATACGACCCTTGTGCACGACGGTACGACTCTTGTGCACGACGATACGACCCTTGTGCACGACGGTACGACTCTTGTGCACGACGATACGACCCTTGTGCACGACGGTACGACTCTTGTGCACGACGATACGACCCTTGTGCACGACGGTACGACTCTTGTGCACGACGATACGACCCTTGTGCACGACGGTACGACTCTTGTGCACGACGATACGACCCTTGTGCACGACGGTACGACTCTTGTGCACGACGATACGACCCTTGTGCACGACGGTACGACTCTTGTGCACGACGATACGACCCTTGTGCACGACGGTACGACTCTTGTGCACGACGATACGACCCTTGTGCACGACGGTACGACTCTTGTGCACGACGATACGACCCTTGTGCACGACGGTACGACTCTTGTGCACGACGATACGACCCTTGTGCACGACGGTACGACTCTTGTGCACGACGATACGACCCTTGTGCACGACGGTACGACTCTTGTGCACGACGATACGACCCTTGTGCACGACGGTACGACTCTTGTGCACGACGATACGACCCTTGTGCACGACGGTACGACTCTTGTGCACGACGATACGACCCTTGTGCACGACGATACGACCCTTGTGCACGACGGTACGACTCTTGTGCACGACGATACGACCCTTGTGCACGACGGTACGACTCTTGTGCACGACGATACGACCCTTGTGCACGACGGTACGACTCTTGTGCACGACGATACGACCCTTGTGCACGACGGTACGACTCTTGTGCACGACGATACGACCCTTGTGCACGACGGTACGACTCTTGTGCACGACGATACGACCCTTGTGCACGACGGTACGACTCTTGTGCACGACGATACGACCCTTGTGCACGACGGTACGACTCTTGTGCACGACGATACGACCCTTGTGCACGACGGTACGACTCTTGTGCACGACGATACGACCCTTGTGCACGACGGTACGACTCTTGTGCACGACGATACGACCCTTGTGCACGACGGTACGACTCTTGTGCACGACGATACGACCCTTGTGCACGACGGTACGACTCTTGTGCACGACGATACGACCCTTGTGCACGACGGTACGACTCTTGTGCACGACGATACGACCCTTGTGCACGACGGTACGACTCTTGTGCACGACGATACGACCCTTGTGCACGACGGTACGACTCTTGTGCACGACGATACGACCCTTGTGCACGACGGTACGACTCTTGTGCACGACGATACGACCCTTGTGCACGACGGTACGACTCTTGTGCACGACGATACGACCCTTGTGCACGACGGTACGACTCTTGTGCACGACGATACGACCCTTGTGCACGACGGTACGACCCTTGTGCACGACGGTACGACTCTTGTGCACGACGATACGACCCTTGTGCACGACGGTACGACTCTTGTGCACGACGATACGACCCTTGTGCACGACGGTACGACTCTTGTGCACGACGATACGACCCTTGTGCACGACGGTACGACTCTTGTGCACGACGATACGACCCTTGTGCACGACGGTACGACTCTTGTGCACGACGATACGACCCTTGTGCACGACGGTACGACCCTTGTGCACGACGGTACGACTCTTGTGCACGACGATACGACCCTTGTGCACGACGGTACGACTCTTGTGCACGACGATACGACCCTTGTGCACGACGGTACGACCCTTGTGCACGACGGTACGACTCTTGTGCACGACGATACGACCCTTGTGCACGACGGTACGACTCTTGTGCACGACGATACGACCCTTGTGCACGACGGTACGACTCTTGTGCACGACGATACGACCCTTGTGCACGACGGTACGACTCTTGTGCACGACGATACGACCCTTGTGCACGACGGTACGACTCTTGTGCACGACGATACGACCCTTGTGCACGACGGTACGACTCTTGTGCACGACGATACGACCCTTGTGCACGACGGTACGACTCTTGTGCACGACGATACGACCCTTGTGCACGACGGTACGACTCTTGTGCACGACGATACGACCCTTGTGCACGACGGTACGACTCTTGTGCACGACGATACGACCCTTGTGCACGACGGTACGACTCTTGTGCACGACGATACGACCCTTGTGCACGACGGTACGACTCTTGTGCACGACGATACGACCCTTGTGCACGACGGTACGACTCTTGTGCACGACGATACGACCCTTGTGCACGACGGTACGACTCTTGTGCACGACGATACGACCCTTGTGCACGACGGTACGACCCTTGTGCACGACGGTACGACTCTTGTGCACGACGATACGACCCTTGTGCACGACGGTACGACTCTTGTGCACGACGATACGACCCTTGTGCACGACGGTACGACTCTTGTGCACGACGATACGACCCTTGTGCACGACGGTACGACCCTTGTGCACGACGGTACGACTCTTGTGCACGACGATACGACCCTTGTGCACGACGGTACGACTCTTGTGCACGACGATACGACCCTTGTGCACGACGGTACGACTCTTGTGCACGACGATACGACCCTTGTGCACGACGGTACGACTCTTGTGCACGACGATACGACCCTTGTGCACGACGGTACGACTCTTGTGCACGACGATACGACCCTTGTGCACGACGGTACGACTCTTGTGCACGACGATACGACCCTTGTGCACGACGGTACGACTCTTGTGCACGACGATACGACCCTTGTGCACGACGGTACGACTCTTGTGCACGACGATACGACCCTTGTGCACGACGGTACGACTCTTGTGCACGACGATACGACCCTTGTGCACGACGGTACGACTCTTGTGCACGACGATACGACCCTTGTGCACGACGGTACGACTCTTGTGCACGACGATACGACCCTTGTGCACGACGGTACGACCCTTGTGCACGACGGTACGACTCTTGTGCACGACGATACGACCCTTGTGCACGACGGTACGACTCTTGTGCACGACGATACGACCCTTGTGCACGACGGTACGACTCTTGTGCACGACGATACGACCCTTGTGCACGACGGTACGACTCTTGTGCACGACGATACGACCCTTGTGCACGACGGTACGACTCTTGTGCACGACGATACGACCCTTGTGCACGACGGTACGACTCTTGTGCACGACGATACGACCCTTGTGCACGACGGTACGACTCTTGTGCACGACGATACGACCCTTGTGCACGACGGTACGACTCTTGTGCACGACGATACGACCCTTGTGCACGACGGTACGACTCTTGTGCACGACGATACGACCCTTGTGCACGACGGTACGACTCTTGTGCACGACGATACGACCCTTGTGCACGACGGTACGACTCTTGTGCACGACGATACGACCCTTGTGCACGACGGTACGACTCTTGTGCACGACGATACGACCCTTGTGCACGACGGTACGACTCTTGTGCACGACGATACGACCAGTGGTGGAGGCAGGAGAGGGAGAGCTGCGTGGGAGAGTGGTGGAGGCAGGAGAGGGAGAGTGGCGTGGGAGAGTAGTGGGGGCAAGAGAGGGAGAGCTGCGTGGGAGAGTGGTGGGGGTAGGAGAGGGAGAGTGACGTGGGAGAGATGGGGGATAATGAAGGAGTGAAGGCATGAGAGGTATGAGTCAGAGGAAACATGAAGAAAGAAGTCAGGATCATTTCCTTCATAACGGCGCACCAGACACACACACGCGGAAGGTCACCCGCCACACAATAAGCCGATAATCTCCTGGAAAAAGACATGGAGAAGGAGACGGAGTTGCTGATGTGACACAGAGAGAGCCAGCCAGCCAGCCAGCCAGCCACATCCTGACGCATGAAGACCGTTTCCTGGAGGATCCAGTGGTAAGTTACCACTGCAGGTACGAGAAGCTTCCCACTGACCCGGTAGCTTGGCAGGGGAAGAGAGGACCACCTGTCCCAGGCAGGATGTGACAGGGGGACGGGTGCGAGCAGCAAGACCATTTGTCACGGGCGGGACGTGGTTGAGGGGGTAGAACCACGTGTCCCGGGCGGGACGTGGCGCCAGCAGGGAATGAAATAACAGAAGTAGAACATAAGAAGTAAGTACCGGGGAAACACGATCAACATTGTGTGCCTGGCGGGAGCTGGACGACCACAGGGGAACTCCCGAGGCCACGCTGCTCCCGGGGAGCCAGGCGTGGCCGACCAGGGCAGGAGCACGTGCAAGTCTGGGGCCAGCATTATACTTGAAGAAAATAACAATTATAGCAAAGTCCATGAAAACGAAATTCTGACTGACTTAGAGGAAAGAAACAGACCAGACCAGACCGTAGACTGGGTAAGGTTGTCCCCTGACGCCTACCCCTGCCAGAACAGACGTATGAGAGCAACAGACAAACATGTTACACTCCAAGACCACAGCCCCAGGAAAGAACCAGAGGAACATATCAGCATGTCACCACAACCGGGTCACCAATATCTCCTTAACATCTACAACACTGTGCTTCACGGAGGAGATTACTTCTGAGGTGGTCAGGAATGTAGTGTAACAGTACTACCAGAACCCGGAGTGCCAGGTACTGACCCACAGACTCGCCGACCTATTACCGTTACAAGTACCAGGGAAAATATTTGAGATGATAATAAATTTTAGATTAAGATGGAACCTGGAAAACCACAGCTTTGTTACAAGAATCATTACGGCATCCAAAGCGCCACCTCTAAGATCACTAATACTGCAAAAGAAAGCTGCAGTTACCAGGGCCAGAGAGTAAAGTTTACAGCCATACAAAGAGCCAAAAGCAAATCCTTTGACAATGTATGGACGAAAGACCTGCAGTATAAACTGTTAGGCATGCCAGAAATCACAGGGAAATTACTGTACATCATCCTTAACCAACACACTACTGACGTCACCATCAAGTGTACAACGTCGTCAATATTACCTTTACCAAGTATGGTACCTCAAGGCAGCGTCCCGTCACCAACGGTGTTCCTCACCTACACAGCAGACATTCTCTCTCCGGTAGGGAACATGACTCGGTACATCGTGTACGCAGACGAAGTCACTCTAGATATTTACCTGTGTCCAACAAGACGCTCCCCAAGCACACCCACCTGGTACAGTCAGAGGTATCCTGACTACAGCACTGAAAAAGAGCTGAAAACCAATTCATCCCTGTGGCGTTTAAGGAGAATCAAAGCCACGACGTAGCCACAGAAGGTAAGCAGGATAATGCACCAGGAGTGTTATAAAGTTATTGGCAACAGAATGACATGACGAAACTTGATAACAGAACACATTAACGGAAGACCATGATATAAAGCAGCTCTGGCTAGTCTGTATAGAGCCTGCCGCCTCACCATAACGGAAAGGCAAACATTACACCTGGTAGAGGCAGTGACGCCCCTACTGACCTACTCCCCAGTACCTGCTGCCACTATGACGTAACGCTCTACGAGTCGTCACTCATGAAAACCTTACATCAAACCTGCCCAAGAACAACATGAACGAGTGGGTACGTGCTTTAGGGAAGCAGCACAAAACAGAAAATGACAGAAACTAGAGGACAACTGAGCTACGAACTACAGACATATCCTAGACCTGGACAGTAGTAGGTCATGTGGAACATGCCTAGTTACCGCAGACTAGAGGTATATCCAGGAACTGGGCAGTAGTAGGTCATATGGAACACTCCTGGTTACCACAGCACTGAGAGAGGCTCCAGTCATCCAGTGACCTGCATAATGCACGTATAATGCCTATCTAAACTGAGTTAGTTTCCTTCCTGAGCCAACAAATAACATCACAACACACACTCCAGTCTGTATGTCGGGTGTTTATAAGTATGGCACCAGAAACACGTATCCAGTAAACCTTCCACATGCCTCAGTGTAACCCATACCATACATCTGTACACATTATAATCATCTTATGTTCCTCAGCTGTACCTTCCCCTGTGTTACCACTTCCTTCCATCTCCTCCTGACCACCCAATGAATAAGCGACGTGGCTTAGGTTCAGGGCAGTTGCAACTGTCCCAGGCAGAACGCGGTTGGGGAAGGGAGTGCAGGTGCAGCTGTCCCAGGCAGGACCTGCTGGCTGACCTTGGGCAGGTGCTGGGTCATTTCCTCGGTCGTATCCTTGAGGGGAAATTAAATCTGAATATCATTAAAACGGCTGACTTAACTTCAAGATGTTTACCCAGACTGTCGGAGACTCACAGCTCTGTGCTGCCTCCGTCGACACATGTTGTCTGTTTATTATATAGTTTCCGTGATGGAGGTCAGACTGGCCGGCTGCCCCATTATATAAACAATAACACCTTCAAGAATTTTACTACTGGCAGTGTAAGGTCTTCTGCGACACCATCACACTCCTTACCTCACATTTTCTTTCAGATTTATAGTCCTATACGCTGAAGTTTGTCCAGTGCATGTAAAATGTTTTGCTCACACCATAGCTGTCATGCTGGTAAAGAAAATGATGAAATTTACTAAGAAACACAGATGATGGTTGGTGAGTGTGGCTTGCTAGGTGAGGAGGGAGCAACAGGCACCACCATACATACTTTACTGGCCTCTGTCCTGCTCCTCACTCATGATGGATGACCTCATGTGTTTGTATAATCTCATACTACGATATCCAGTACCATTTAGCCTTCCTCGTTTCCCAGGGTTCCTTCCCTGACGCGGGAAACGGCCAAAAGTATGGGCATATATATATATATATATATATATATATATATATATATATATATATATATATATATATATGGCTGAGTATGTTCAGTAGTGGTTGAGTGAGTACCAATTCAGATCCAGCTTACGTACGTGTGTTGGGATGGATCGTTGCTGAAACTTTTACTGGGTTGTGTTGTACAGTGTGACCTGCTGGCCCATCCTCCCCAGGCGGACGTGGTCACCATCCACTCCAGATATCATCTCTGTCTGGCTCCTTCCTGGAGCTTTCCCCGCACCACCTTGATACCAATGATTTATGGTGAGAGCGACCTATGTTGGCCGGTGCCCTGAGCTACCTGGGGTCAGCACTCCTGTATTCCTCTCCAGTGGTCCAGCTCAGTACCTTCACAGCCCCGGCTGGCCTAGTGTCGGGTCACTTACACTGGTCCCACCTGACCCTGACCTTGGGATATTCTCGTGCCTGGTTTAACATATGTTCTCTTTGTTCAGTTCTCCTCCTCCTCCTCCTCTTGTTTCCCTTCAGGTATTTTTAGGTTTATCGCCGAGTATCTCTCTGCTGGTCTTCCCTGTCCTAGACATACACACGTCCCCACCGCCACAAACATGGCCCCATCCTTAACTTACACTGGGAGTGCCCATGTCTGTGTGTTTTTGTGCGTGTGTTGTTGTTGATGTAAGAAGAAGTGTGTGTGTTTATGGGGAATGTGTGAGGTATCTGAGCTTTCATCTTCCGCCGACAAGTGTCACACTTACCTTGTTATGTTGTGGTCGTTTATCTTGTATTTTCCTTTCCCCAGTGGGTAACATACTGGCCATGTATCTACATTGGCTTTTAATAGGTTTAACTTAAACAATTAGGTTTGGTTCGGCGTCACTTGTGGGACTAGCTTGGTTTCACCTGGGGCTGTATCGCTTATGGCACTCATGGGAAGCAGCCATACTGTCTTATACTGAACTAAGAAATGTGACGTTCAGAAGACACCAGTGTTATACTGAAGTAAGAACCCTGGAGCAGAGAAATTGTAGCGGGATTGTATAATGGTAGAGTATGAGTGCTAGTGATGAGTGATCATACTGGTCGTGAGGTGTGGCACCCCACACAACGCAGCTCGCTCTGTCAACCAGTTTCGTAACAGATCAAGCCACTGGGGCCTGACAACGACCCTTTGTGACCTCTGCCATCATTTTGCGCTGCCGTCCACAAGATGAGCATGACCGCGCCGCCACAGTAAACTTACCGGGGTTACCGTCACAAATGACAGCAAATATGTTAGTACTGATATCATAGTACTGCTATCATAGTACTGCTATCATAGTACTAACTCAAAGAAAATGTTCGAGCCACCAGAGGAACCAGTTATCATGGTTATGTGTTTGTGTCATTATTATTTGTTGGTATATCCTGCGTTGAACCCACATGTGTTCGAATCTTGGGCGTGGCAGTCGGCCTACACCCAACCTAGGTATTTATCCTCTCCTCAGGGCTGGGCAATAAATGGATACCTAACATAGGCTGACGTGTGTGTGTGTGTGTGTGTGTGTGTGTGTGTGTGTGTGTGTGTGTGTGTGTATCTTAATGTTCGTAAAGAAAAATCAGTTATCATTTTTTTCCATGCACTGGTGCAGGTAGAATGCATGTTTATTTTGGCTTAGATTAGTTGGGCCGTCACCATTGTAGACGAGAGACAGTGGGAGAGGCAGGCTCACCAGACAGTGGGAGAGGCAGGCTTACCAGACAGTGGGAGAGGCAGGCTCACCAGACAGTGGGAGAGGCAGGCTCACCAGACAGTGGGAGAGGCAGGCTCACCAGACAGTGGGAGAGGCAGGCTCACCAGACAGTAAGAATAGTTTGAACGAGATTTTTCCATCATGAAAAATGACCTAAACGGATTTGTAATGGTCATAATACAGTACGAGCCACACTAACTCCTGCTGGGGTTGAGATCGGTATATCATGTGTTGGTGTGTGGAGATCACCGGACACGGTGTACAATGCATGTGAGTGGCAGGAACACTTGAGGAGAGTGTTCATATGCCCCACGCCGCGGTGCACTCATCTCTCTTCCCTGGGTCTTACTGATACCATTACCTTTATATAGGGTGACCCCCGCGGTCGCTCACTCCTCCTGCAGGTGGTTACGCCGAAAGTGACAACTCGCAAGCATTGAGGTTGTCAGCACATGAACAGCCTCGGCGAGAAACGTCTCACTCCAAAGGAGTCCGTCACTCCCCTGCTACTGGATGAAGCCCAGCCTTGCAGCTGCAGGAGCCCCGTAAAAGAGGTCCTAGGGTTATATAATCAAACAACAGGCAGTGCGCAACTTGTCTGAGAGGTGCACCAACGCATCCACTGGAAAATCCGATCTGAATCAGTTAAGAGAAGCTCTGGAGTTGAGGCTGTTCATGATTTTGTGCAGTAAATACATGTATCTGTATGAGTTCGATGTACCTGTTTAATGTAAGGAGGGCGAGGCCAGGCTGCCCTGGTGACTTCCGTGTAGGCACTGGGGGAGCGTTGACCCTGTCCCGCCCCGCTGGAGGGAACACCCCACCAGGAACCAACAGGTCCATGCTCATACCCCCAAACGGTAGGCCGCCCACGCCCGCCGACCTGTCTGCTGGGGACGAGGGCGGAGGAGCCTTGCTCCTCCTCCAGCGTAGCACGGGAAGAGGAGCCTCCAGTCGCCAAAGGTGTACATACCGCGGTGTACACTCTAGTTACTGTTTGCATATCCTTCTATTACTGTTACGTCGGATGGTCTCTGTACCCAGGCACTAGCGGGAGAGCAGCTGACCCTCCATCGGGTGGCCGTGCTGGACGGCACGCCACTGCTGCTCTAGTGAGACGAAACCAATATTACCTCACTGTTCACGGCTGCTCCACTATCACGATGAGGTCTCGCCGCCACACGTCTCCACCATAACCGTTACATCCACTGCCACCACCCTGCCCCTCGCCCTGGTTGTAGCGGCTCTTTTCAATTTAAACTTCACAATAACGTCTCCACAAACTTGGTTTTCAAAGCTTCCGTTTATACAGCCAGCGGCGTTACAGCCCACGCCTCCACAGCCGGCGTTCTTACAACCCACGCCTCCTAAACCCACTTTCGTCATGGGCCACCGCTTCGATAGTGCACATTGCTACAGCCCACGTCATCCCAACCAAACCCCCAGCCTACCTGGTGCCCGCCCATGACAACAAGGCAGGTTGTCATGGGCTGCACTGCCTCTTCCTACGTCACAACCCATCCCTCCCCGACACACGTCATCACAGCCCACGCCTTATGCCATAGCTCCCCAACCCGCGCCACCATACTACGCACATGACCGTACAGTTCCCAAATAAGGAGACGGGGTATTTTTTTTTTATCTTGGGCTGGTCAGTTGTGTTCGTCAGGACCAGCGGACGCCAGCTAACCCTCACTTGACGCTCTACACACACACACACACACACACACATAGCATAATGATGTTGAGAATTTGTGATTTTGTAAAGAAAAGTATAAGTCTTTCTTTCTTTCAAACTATTCGCCATTTCCCACATTAGCGAGGTAGCGTTAAGAACAGAGGACTGGGCCTTTGAGGGACTACCGTCACCTGGCCCAATTCTCTGTTCCTTCTTTTGGAAAAAAAAAAAAAAAAAAAAAAAAAAAAAAGTATAAGTATATACAAATATAAGTTTTGTTGGCATGGACATAAAGGAGAGAAAAACGCGCATTCCAAAGATGGGAAATTACCAACAACGAAGGATTTCAGTTATGAAGACACAGACGAGGGGAAGAGGACAGACATTCATAGAGACAAGTTCTTACGATGTATACAGGAAAATGTCCTGTCACTGAGCAACACAGAAGGGGTTGACACAGCATTATTACTGGTGTTGCTTCAGGATAACATGGAACGTGGGAAAACCGTGTCTGACACACCAGTAGCAAGAAGTGGTCATGTAATGCATAAGTCTGATTATCTGCTGTATAACATCGTAATTATCTGCTGTATAACATCGTAAAGGAACATATGAAACCATACACAAACATGATGATGGAAGGTACACTATGGCAACACAGACCGGGAAATGGAGGTTAGTGGACACGATGCACGTGATTCTTGTGGGGGCCTGGCCTTATGTGAAGCTGACAATGATGGAGGAAGAACATGGGTACCTGTAGCTTCATCCTCAGACGACGTGTATAATAGGGAAATATTTGGCTCAGAGATGACGTGTGGAGAAGCTGTAGCGAACACGCTCCAGCCAGCCTACCAATGGAAGGTATACCAGGACAAAAATGAAGTACAACTTGATAAGATGAAACTAAGACATTTTGGAAGGGGTGCAGTGCACAAGGCAGGAGGTAATGCGCAACTTTAACATAAATCCAGAAGAGTAAGGGGTGATGTGATCATCACCTTCAAAGTTTGTAAAGCAGCAAAGTCGCGTTGTACTCCACGTAGGGAACACGGGGGCAGTATTCTTCCTCTGGCTGTCAAGTAATGAAGAGTGACGCGAGGCCAAGCATGGATTGTCTTTCTGTGGGAAGTTCTAGTATGTCACAACCATAGTGTCACTAGAAGAGTTTTGGATGAGACATCTCAAGGTGTTATGTTACTGAACATCACAGTTGCCTTCATGTGTGTGAGAAAAGTCAAAACCGCACACTGACATCTTGTATTAAACCTAAATTTGAGACTGATGTACCAGATGGTCACCTCACTTGCTTCTGTCGTCTGATATTCTGTCTGGCTTCCTTCACACTTCTCTCTCTAATATTCTCTGCCTTCATTCATATTCTTCTGTAACATTCTGCGTGGCTTCCTTCGCTCTTCTCTGTAACCTTCTGACTCCTTTCGCAACACTATAAACACTTTACACTTTGTTCTGATTTTGTGGAAGTGTATGACTTGCTGCTTGTATCCTCGTGTGTCCGTGTTGGCTGGCCAGACAAGAAACATTTGATACTCATGAATGCCAACATTTAGTAATGTGTTGTGCAAGAATATCGCTGGTAATCTGCTGCCGGTGAAGCTGCAAATCATGGTGGAACATCTGTCTGGGTGTTTACCTGACACCCACACGGTCATGGTGGGCGGCTGACAACAAATATGTACAGGCGGACATACCAGCCTGGCTGCTAGTAGGGGGGATGAAGAACTCTGCGGAGATATATCGTCGCTAGAGGCGCTGCTCTCCCGTACTCAGCTGTTGGTATGTTGTGATGATGATGACGAGGTTGAGGATTATCATGATGATATTCTGGGTCAGTGTAGGGCCAAGGTCGACGCTCGTCGTCAGTAATTTCAAGGGTGTCATGGGGCGCTCTCGTTAGTGTCACAGATTCGCGTGCAAGTGGTGCCGCCTCTTACAGTCAGAGGAGGCCGGGACACACTGAGCGCCCTCTCGTGTCACCTCCTTCATCATTCATGACACCCGGGGAAGACCTCGATTATTCTGATACAGTCAAGTATGTTAGTGTCTACAATGGGGACTCGTACCTTATGTATGGAACAGCCTGTTATCCTGGTGTGTGCCGCGCGGCCCTGGTCACTAGTGTCCAGTGAGGCAGGTCACACACACACACACACACACACACACACACACACACACACAGACAGACAGACGGCACCACCGTACCCTACTGACGCGGCGGCGTTACTGAAGGCACGGGATAGTGACCACAGGGGTCATACGCCGCCCCAAAGGTTGGGTGTGTGGGGGAGAGGTGTGGTAAGGAGCCAGGTGGGTGTGAGGTGTGTGGGAGCAGCAGCCACCCACCCCACACGGTAGGGAAGTACCCAGCAACACCACCACCGCCAGAGCCCAGCGCCACGGCACCTATACTGACTCCATTTATGGCTCACATGTGCGTCAGGACCTGTACAAGGCCAGGCCCAGCGCCTCCTGCAGTGGAGTCAGCATGACTGGCCACGTGGCTGGTGAATGAAGATGACTGACCACCTGGCTGGTGAATGAAGATGACTGACCACCTGGCTGGTGAATGAAGATGACTGACCACCTGGTTGGAAAGTGAACCTGGCAATACGGGGGTTGTGTAGGCGAGCCAGGGCTGCGTCAGGTGATGAACAGCAAGCAAGACACTGCAACAGTGAACATGTCTGATCTTACGGTTGACCAAGAAGTGAGGCACTGAGCAACAGAAACCACTGTGTCTGGACTGTGTAGGAAGCTACCACCCTCCCCGCACTGGATACATACGTCAGGCTCAAGTATTTCGGTGTAGATATATGTCTGGCCAGAGGTTAATGTGGCTCACTGATCAGTACATTGAAGGAGTTTATCATCATCATCAGAGGCTTGGTAGATTAACCTGGTCAGTGTGAGGTGCCCCACTCACTACCTACACTAATCTTCTAAACATTATGTATCTTGAGGATGTGAGGTGTTCTCCAGGCGTCCCGCCACACTGCTACTCAACACATCACCACCGTCATCCCCAGTGTTACACAGACAGGTCTGGGTGTTAGAGCCCTGTGACAAGAGTGTTACACAGACAGGTCTGGGTAACGGGGGTGAGAATCGTGACTCTCAGGAACTTTAGATTCTGTCGCTCTATCAAAGCCAAGTAATTTTCCCCAAGGACACAGATCTTTTTTTCCTCCTCTGTATTCCTTTTTCAGTGCCACTATTACTCTGGCCATTTTCTCCCACTGGGCAGGAATAAGGCTGTGCTGTCGTTAATGTGGAGATGGCGCTCTCATGCTTGCCTCCCGCACCATAATTTGAGTACGTTTCTCGTGGTTTGTGTGGGAAATGTTCAACCACAGTTTCATGGACGAGGAACACACACGTTTATATCCTCACGCCGCACCGCACAACACGGTTATTACGATCGTCTGGGGATTGTGTTGATACACTTGTGTTCGTAACTAGAGGAAACGCGGGCTCGAGAGAAACAGAGATAGACAAAGAAACAGGCAGGCAGTGAAGGGTGAAATTAGTGAGGGAGCGCGTATGACAGCCAGAGACACGCACAAATCTGATGATCCCTACACTTCCACGTAAGGGTTGAGACAGTCTGTGTACTGAGCAACACACAGACAAGCAACGTCATAGAAACACTTATAGCACCTTGCAGGGAAACACCCAGCACGCAGAGCAAGCCCAGGTATGTCCTCTTCATACGGACACATAAGCAAGATGAGGCTCCTGCAGTCCTGCTGCTGGTCCGTGTGTCTGGAGGCGAGGATACCTCTACCTTGGTGGTCCGTGTGTCTGGAGGCAGGGGGACCTCTACCTTGCTGGTCCGTGTGGCTGGAGGACCTCTCACCGTAGAAGGCCATTATCTCGGCTACAACAACAGACCCGAGTCTGAGCAGAAGTGGGGAAGACTTAATGAATCTTAAATCAGTAGAGGAATTCACCAAGGTTCTCCTCCAGCTCGAGACTAACTGGAAGAATCATCCCAGTTGTACCCTGCCAGATGTATGTCTTGAAGCATTGTTGACATATGTTCCATCAGAGATGAATATGTCACAAAGAAATTGAGGAAGAATTCCACTGATATATGAGCCAGGAGATTCATTAGCGAGGTCTTGTACAAAGTATGATTTACCTGGCAATTTACACACTTGTCTGCGTGCGTCGCCAGCCGTGGGATACTGGGCAGAGCATTAAAAAACCATTAGCATTACACTCCTCTCTATCTCAGATATGATAAACGGCGAGGAACACATCACAGCAGAACTCAATACATCGCACCAAGCCGCACACATCCCGCCCAGAGAAACCTCTAATGAACTTGATGAAATACTTTATGTAATGAACCAGCTTTGTTTATGTAATGAACCAGCTTTTTAACAGTTCATCTTCATCCTCTGCCTCACTAAGGTCTGACAAAGACCCTCAGTGACCTGTGTAATCCTGTTTGCGCTACCGCTCACGGGATGAGCATGCACTCATACCGGTGCAAATAACAGTTAGTCATTAACGACCATAAACGGAAACAGTGCAACACTAGTCCAGGCTAACGGGAGAAGGCTGGCAGCATCACCAGTCGGCACCGACCACTGACACACAAAGTATTCCACTTGAAGCTTTGCACAGCGACCTCTGGTCTACTTCCTCGACACTAGGGTAACAAGCACCAAGTGTTTGATGTATATGACCTCATTTGAAATGAAAAGTTGTGCATCACCCTGGGTTAGACATTCTCCTCCTGTGTTCCTCATGTGTGCGATGGGTACTCATGAAGAGGCATGGAAACCCTAGACCTTCAGCTGAGTACACTATGTGCAATCCCGACGCGCCATGTGGGACCAACACTAGAAACCAGTTACGTTATGTGCATAGACTCGCCAGGCGAGTGGCAAGACACAAAGGAACACCACACACGAGAGTACCGGGCGTCTACACCACCAGCAGTAGAGAGCATCACCAGCAGTGGTCTGTGTGTTTAGGCAAAGAACCGTCGAGGGTGGAGGTAACTGTAGGTGACCGTCTGGGGTGCACGTACCGTATGTGCCACCTGCTGCTCTGTTAAGTCAGCCATGTTATCAGTAGTGGGCGGACGCAGTTAATACTAGTGAAGTGTTGCGTCGCAACTCTCGTGTGGTGTTTCCAGCGGGAGGAGGAACCCGTGGGTGTGTGTGGCGGCTGGGGCGACCTTGGTCGTCCCTGGGAACGCCACTTACCATTACCCAGAGTTATTGGGGGTAAGGGGAGGGGGAACACCCCCACACTGGACGTCCCTCGTGCACATAATACTGATTTCCTTTTACATCAGTTTTGTCTGATATTTAATTTTCTAATATATTTTTTTCATGTGCTAATGAGAGTTTGACTTAGAATGTCCCTGGCGCACAGTGGCACTACTTGGTATGGAGTATGAGGTGAGGTAAGACCGAGCTAGGGTGTTTGTGGTGTGATACTTGACCACAGAGAAACCAGAGTGGAAGTTGTCACCGTTGGTGTATACAGATGACGCTGTGTTGTTACGTGATGGATCGGGGGAAGACATGTAGGAAGACTAGTGGGACGGGTCGATGACGTATCTTGGAGGAGGATGCTAAAAGTTAGTGTGTGTAAGTTGCACAGAGGATTAGGAGATCAGAGGCTAACTAAGATCAGTAGGAACTGGTGAAGAGCTGGACGCTGTGGATGGGTTTAGATATGCGGGTGTAAAGTTAAGTGTTGATCGTGATGGGAAGCCGTGGATGAAAGTCCACGGCAAAGCTGGTAGTGAAGTGAACGCCCTGGTATGTACATGAGAAGATTTAATGTTAACGTGTGCTGATCTTGCGTGAAGGTATCGTTGTCCCAACGCTGAGGTATGGCCATGAGACTCAGTTTGTATATCTGTCAATAACGAGTAATATCCTAGTGTTGTGACCAGGGAACTGTATGAGCGAGGTATAACCTAGCGTTAACCACTGCTGTAATATATCTCTATTTTAAAACATTTATTTCTTACGATGGTGTCTGCACTGGACGTAGCCCGAGTCGGAACCAGCGGTTGGTCCTACCCTTGGGAGGAAACATGCCGCCGGCGTCACAGTTGTGTTTTTCAGAATCATTTGTGTCCGGGTGATGATGAGGTGAATAGCGGTGATTACCTACCAGTGTGGCCATAATGTTTACCACAAAGAACAGAGAAATCAACTTGAAGACCTGCTGGTCTCTTGTCATCTGGATTATATCGTTTTGTTCCTGGTCTTGAAAGACACAGTCATAGGGACTCGCATGTCATCTTGGTTCCTGTTTATGTCTTCCGGAGACCATAACTTGGCACAGGACTTTCATTTCCCCCACCTGTGTTATGCAAGACAAGGTGTAACACTTGGTCGGGCACGTCACAAAGTTTGGTCTTGTTTCAAATAATTAAAAGTTTGTTCTCGAAGTATTGTAATGTACGGTCGGCCGTGGTGTCGAGAGATAAGGTGTTCAGCACAGGTTGCCACATTCAGGTTTTCCTGGACAGCATGAGCTGCCATACTCAGGTGCCCAATTGACAGCATGGTTTGCCACATTCAGGTGTTGTTTAGAGGCGTCCCTCAAAGTGTCGGGTAGTTTATATATATATATCCCTGGGGATAGGGGAGAAAGAATACTTCCCACGTATTCCCTGCGTGTCGTAGAAGGCGACTAAAAGGGGAGGGAGCATGGGGCTGGAAATCCTCCCCTCTCTTCTTTTTTTTTTTTTTTAATTTTCCAAAAGAAGGAACAGAGAAGGGGGCCAGGTGAGGATATTCCCTCAAAGGCCCAGTCCTCTGTTCTTAATGCTACCTCGCTAACGCGGGAAATGGCAAATAGTTTGAAAGAAAGAAAAGATATATATATATATATATATATATATATATATATATATATATATATATATATATATATATATATATATATATATTGCTCATCTTGTCAATAAGGAAAAGCATATTTAGCTGCCTGACGCTCCCACGGTGCTGTTGTCTCTCCCATACAACAGGGAGGAACGACTCCCTCTCATGCTACCCAGCGGCACACTCCTCCTCCATCCAACTCGGAGTACCGTCGTATTCAGGTTAGGGTCGCACGCAACGTACGACGTAATCCAGGTGTTACAATACCTGTCCTTCCCTCGTAATTTACTCGCACGGTACCAGCTGGATGGAGAACTCGACATTAAACCGTTTATTTTCCCAGTGACCTTGGTAGATTAGCTAAATTTGATATTAGATAAATAATCGCCAAGTTGGTAATACTGAGAACTGGTCACGTCTCTCACCAAACCTGACGGCCACCACTGACGCACTTTTCCACAGGATCAAGATCTGTTTTGAGAACGTCATCCCGTCGGCCATACTTTTCCAGGACGAGAACTTTACGAAGACTGTAATTTCAACAGTTGAAAGAGGTTCTTCCCACCCAGGTATTAAGGCGTTGAAATATTGCTCTGGTAAGGCGTGGTGAGACGCTCTCCCAGGATGTAATCTTGGCCCCTGGGATTTTTATAGGTTGTGGAGGAGGAACAAGAGCAGGGCGCGAGAGGAGGTGGACGGATGTACCTTAGTGACTGGTAGGTGTAATTAATGCGTCTGGCAAAGGTCATGCTCTCTCTCTCTCTCTCTCTCTCTCTCTCTCTCTCTCTCTCTCTCTCTCTCTCTCTCTCTCTCTCTCTCTCTCTCTCTCTCCTACGGCGCAAATTACAACCAGTTGCAAGAAAGCCTGTGTCTCAAGACAAAGACTAATTGCGGAAAAGAAGAAACACAAAGAGGGGAAGATGAGAGAAAGATAGGGTGGGAAATTCATAATGATGCATAGCGTACAAACAAATGAATAAGAATGAACAAAGTTAACATGACAGGAATGTTAGTAAATAAGTAAAGTAACGAATTTAATGAAGGTGGCGTAAGATGGGGAAAGAAAAAAGTACGTGTAGCAACATGAAGTCGGCAGTTAGATGTTGTAAGTGAAAACCAGTACTGTGTTGAAGGCCAGACATTGAGCTAGACCAGACTTTCCCTAATCGTACTGGTCGTATATATGGTCGACAGATATATATCTATAGTCATCTGCTTCAGTGAGGCTTCACCGAGTGTCTGTGTACCGCCAACTCAAAATCTCTTGGTGAATTGTGACACAGACATTACGAGGGACGTATGATGGACAAATTAACTATGGATAAGCAAAGTGATACTAACTACAGGTATTTTCGAATGGTTGTTGAAACAAAATTGCATCATCCAGTCAAAATGATACGAAGAATCTGATAATAGGAAGATCGTAAGAAGAGGATTATAGAGAAATTAAGAACAATGGTCTTCCCATCCTACACAACCCCGCTGTTTCTTCAACAGTTTCGTCATCCTGCTTGTCACCAGGATCACGTCATGAACTTTCTCAGTAAGATCTTGCAACGTTGGCTGACCTGTTGTCCCGGGTGTAGCGGGGCGGGGCTTCCTCCTGCCCCACATGGTCACGGGGCTCGTCAGGCGTACTGCATCTTAGGACAGTACTGATGGCCACTTACCTCCGCCACCCAGGGCCCACTGCCGCTATCACCTTGACTCCGTCTCCGCCACATACCTACTCTGGTCTCCACCCTCCCGTCGCCCTGCCCTGCCCACCATTGCTCTCGCATTTTACCCGCCTTGGTTTTAAGTTCTTCACACGTCACTGTGGCTCTCAGTTTGGTCCCACCTGTCATTGTGGCTCTCAGTTTGGTCCCACCTGTCAGTGTGGCTCTCAGTTTGGTCCCACCTGTCAGTGTGGTTCTCAGTTTGGTCCCACCTGTCAGTGTGGCTCTCAGTTTGGTCCCACATGTCAGTGTGGCTCTCAGTTTGGTCCCACATGTCAGTGTGGCTCTCAGTTTGGTCCCACCTGTCAGTGTGGTTCTCAGTTTGGTCCCACATGTCAGTGTGGCTCTCAGTTTGGTCCCACATGTCAGTGTGGCTCTCAGTTTGGTCCCACATGTCAGTGTGGCTCTCAGTTTGGTCCCACATGTCAGTGTGGCTCTCAGTTTGGTCCCACATGTCAGTGTGGCTCTCAGTTTGGTCCCACCTGTCAGTGTGGTTCTCAGTTTGGTCCCACATGTCAGTGTGGCTCTCAGTTTGGTCCCACATGTCAGTGTGGCTCTCAGTTTGGTCCCACATGTCAGTGTGGCTCTCAGTTTGGTCCCACATGTCAGTGTGGCTCTCAGTTTGGTCCCACATGTCAGTGTGGCTCTCAGTTTGGTCCCACATGTCAGTGTGGCTCTCAGTTTGGTCCCACATGTCAGTGTGGCTCTCAGTTTGGTCCCACATGTCAGTGTGGCTCTCAGTTTGGTCCCACATGTCAGTGTGGCTCTCAGTTTGGTCCCACATGTCAGTGTGGCTCTCAGTTTGGTCCCACATGTCAGTGTGGCTCTCAGTTTGGTCCCACATGTCTGTGTGGCTCTCAGTTTGGTCCCACATGTCAGTGTGGCTCTCAGTTTGGTCCCACATGTCAGTGTGGCTCTCAGTTTGGTCCCACATGTCAGTGTGGCTCTCAGTTTGGTCCCAGGGATAGAAGGGTGAGAGATGCAGGTCATGTTGCACCAGTAGATGTAGCAGGTTGTTGGTGTCATGTGTGGTGATACACGAGACCTACTGTCATGATGAGCTCACGTGAGACACATGTGCTGCACCACGTGTGACACGTGCCCGTGGCCCGAGTGGCAGCCTCTGTCCTGGTGCCCGTCCTCCTGCCAGGCTCACTCATCACGCACACACACACACACACACACACACACACACGATATATATGTATTGTTGTGTGTGTGTGTGTGTGTGTGTGTGAGTGTGTACAAACATATATACATGAATACAAGGACAAGAAAGATATACATAACTTGAGAGAGAGAGAGAGAGAGAGAGATTCGTTGACAATAATGATGAACGGCCTGGTCGCGCCATAGTCTGTACGATAATAGCCGTGAAGGGAATTGTGATTGATTAAGGCGGACACGACCTTCCCCTGTGTTCCCATGACTTGCTCTTATGTGTAACACTTGATGGCCTGTGTTAGTGTACAGTGTTGACATGTTACACATCTTCATTTGTGTTGCTTCAGTTATGTGAAGGTACTCCAGGTGGTGGTGGGACACGGACACCACATCCTGCATCACACCTGACACTGACTGCACCAACATCATATTAATATGAACGTGCTGACGCGACCGTGTCGTCGTCTTTTGTGTCTTGTCCACTATCCGGCCGGCTGTTCTGGTCTGGGGTTGCCCTAAGACTGGTGGATGTGAAGAATACTTGAAAGATATCGAAATGTGAAGTTGATATACAGTCTGGTAATGACTGATGTACACGGGGATTGTGAAGGTGTTCCTCGTCCCCACGAACTCGGATGGGCTTGATGAGACGCGATAGTGCCGAACTGTTAGTGGAGGGCGTGGGATCCCTGGTAGCAAGAGGTGACGGTGACACGGAGGCTCCAATAACTTTATCTCAAACTGACAACAAATGAATTGAAATGAAGTCATGGTGATGGATGGAGAGCGCCTCATGACAGGTGGTATTAGGGGAACCGAGCATCATCTTGCGTGCCCTTTTCTGCACCTGTTCTCGTAGTGTCGCTACTTGTGTAGTAGATAGGTAGGAAGACCAGACGGGGGAGCACAGGCGAGTTTAGGAAGACTAAAAGTTGTGGGATGATCTTGAGTTGAAGCTCAGGAAGGTCAGGTGTCTTGAGTCAAGGTAGAATGTGGAGATGATGGTTGGAGGATTAGATGATGATCATGATGATGATGATGATGATGATGATGATGATCATGATGATGATGATCATGATGATGATGATGATGATGATGATGATGATGATGATGATGATGAGGTGTTGATTGTAGCACAGTTTATGGTGCCACAAGTGTGACACCGAGAAGCTTGGTGCGCTGAACATCCTGGAGGGGACTGGGGTCAAGGGTGGGACACGCGTGCATGCAAGGCACCAGTGGTGTGTGTGTGTGTGTGTGTGTGTGTGTGTGTGTGTGTATGCATGTGATTAGTGTTTGTCTGACGATACGGAGCGAGTTTTTCATTTTGTTGCCCCATCTGTTAAGTTTGTACGTACGTAAGCAACATGTCTTTATGTATGTGTTGATACACTAGCCTAAGCCAGGTGGGTGTATGTGTATAGTTAAGGCCAGTGAAAGTTGTAGATTATTGTAGTGTTGTGGCAGCAGTGTGTCAGGCAAGCTGGGAGGCCTCCGATACGGTTAACCTGTTTGGATGGATAGAATCAACTTATTCTGGCCATCCAGACTTATCCTAAGCTTACCATTGTGACATCAAGTTGTGATGGGTAAGACAGTGTTCACTCTGAAGTATACATTATCACGAAAAGGGAAGTTACTACGTTCAGTAAACTCTATTTCTTACCACTCGTGTAATGATACATCAACGGCTTATCCAGAATGTACCAGACCTAAACAAAATATTGTTTGGTTGGTCTTGTAGATCATTACGCGATGGGCAAGTCTTGTATTGTCTTGGTATATGTTCATATTGGGCAAAATGTGTATCACGTACCCAGGTTCGATGTGCATTGTGGTACATTGTGTATATTACTGCCACTAGAACTCTCTCTCTCTCTCTCTCTCTCTCTCTCTCTCTCTCTCTCTCTCTCTCTCTCGTCTCAGACCGGCATCCAGGGAGGTGCTGTGTTCTCAGCTGTGTGACCGACAGTATATACATACATATGGAAAATGTCAGAACATGATACAGCATATGTAGTGTAGTGTAATTGATACCTACGTACATATGTATACATGTATATTATGTGTAGACTTTTGTGGTTGTTTCTACAGTAATGATGATAATGATAATCATTATTTATCATTTTAAGTGCTCGGGGCCTGAACATGCAGGAAAGTCAAAGGCGTGCACTGATAGTGAATTGGATCTATGTCGTATACAGGGGGCGACGTATTGTTAGTGAACTGAACTAGGGCATGTGAAGCGCTTGGGGTAAACCATGGAAAGGTCTGTTGAGCCTGGATGTGGATAGGGAGCTGTGGTTTCGGGGCATTACACATGACAGCTGAAGAATGGATGTAAGCGAATGCGGCCTTTCTTCGTCTTTTCCTGGCACTACCTCGCTAACGCGGGAAACAGCGGACAGGTATAGAAACTGAAGGTTATTATAGTTATTATTAACGTTATAGTGAGTAACAGTACGCCCAAAACCCTGAAAATATACAGAGAAACTAATAAAGACATGAGAGTTACAGTCATGGTAGACAGTGTTACCCAGACAGTCTTTATACACACGTTAAACCTTTAAAATGTACTCAGTGCTAGTACTTTTGTGAGTCAATTCATGTGTTTTTGTCATATTTGTGTAAGTATCTGTAAATGGATCTGTGTCGGAGAAAGCCAGTGAGAGGCGTGTGCAGGGTGTAGCCAGACCCTGACATGAAGACAGGCTCTGTCTACTATTAACGTGCCATTCTCAGCGCCTGACGCGCTACGTTACAAAAGCATAATCATTAAGTTCAACGAGATTGTGTCTCGCGCAACGCCGCACGTTGGATGACGTATACATCTGATCTTCTCGTCTTCCACCTGAGTTGGGTTAGGTCAAGCCCACACATGACTTACGGTTCCTCGTCACGGTTGTCCTGAGTCAGTAATGTGTGGCTACTTACATGTTCACCACACTTGCGAAAGTAACTCTCCATCTTCTATCAGCACTACATAACGAACTGCTTGTTTTATATATATATATATATATATATATATATATATATATATATATATATATATATATATATATATATATATATATATTATAATTCATAACGTTTGCCTTTGTTGGTACAGCTCTCCCTCAAATGTTTATTGTTAAGTATGAGAACATATGATGCAGGAGGAGGAGGAGTGGTCACATCATTCACAGTGGAAACGTGACAGTGAAACCCAAGAGACTGCTGTGATTTTGGCCCACACCCAACCTACATGTTCATCCTTCTCTCGGAGCAGGTCGATAACTGGGTACTTGGTTTAGTCTGGGATATGTGGCTGTGTATAGATACATGGAAGTAAAGACACGGTACTTATATGCATACGGTTAAGAGACAGGGCAACACTGAGTGTATAACTTTCTCCTGTAACACACAAATAATAGTAATCACACACACACACACACACACACACACACACACACACACACACACAAATCTTAGCTAGGAATTAAGGCAGAGGCTTTGAAGGGAGAGGTAAAGAGTTGTGTTATGGTATGAGAGTATAATGGATGAGTGGAATAAGCTAAATAATGGCAGTGTGAACTGTGACTGTATACAAACGTTTGATTAACTGTATGATGCTTGGGTGAGTTCAAGAGATGTGGCCCCACGAGTGAACAGAATATCTGCTCGTGTTGTGCAGACAGATGATTACACGTGCATAAAAGTTTGAGGCTTTCGAATCAGTATTTGATGTAGATGGTAGTGGTGGTAGGCATGTGATAATACAAGAGGCATGAATGCTGGCAGTGTGAGTGTTGCTGACCACCTCGTAACGTCTGACCGCCATCAGTAACGCACCCCAACTGTATCGTAAGGAGGAGGAGCAAAAATAGTTCAGTAGTCGCCTCTGTGAAGGAGTGTGAGTAGTGGTAACCGCGAAGACTTGATTTTATAACTCCAGAACAGTAGACCAAGTCCTGCCACGCTGGGGTCACCCTGTGCGCACGTCAGTGAAGCCGCCCATACTTCATGGTAACTTGCTTCACATGTTGTGGGCAGGCCAGACCCAGCTGCCTGCACGGGAGACGCACATTTTGTTTAAGCTGGCGTCGACCATGTCCTCAGTTCTCTTGGTCAAGGTGGATTTTGTTATTATATAGAAACCAGTTCCATTGTTCTCCCTGGATGTGTTCATTCATCATCATGACCTCAGCCTTCAACATGACCTGAACATTAAGCACGACCTGTGGTGTTGTCATACATTGCCTGGTGTGTTGACCGTGTTCACGTATGGAAGACGGATCCTGCAGCTGGCTCTCTCTCCTGCCACTCCTCGAGAACTATGAAATGCATTGTTGTGTTGTTGTTGTTGTAGTAATGAGAATGTCATATATTGCTCACATTTCACCAGTAACTGCACATTCTTCCTCCACGAAAGTTTCGACATGAGATCATTTGTTGCTGTGCTGTACTTCAGTTCTACTTGTGACTCACGTTTTCTGTCATTATCTAGATATGAAGGTTCGGAATATTGCGCAGTAGGTCACAGGTCGTAGAAACTCACGAGAGATGAAGCACTTTACCCAACTAGTTTTTTTTAGGGAGGTTGCGGGGGGGGGGGGGGGGGGGGGAATAAGGGGTAGTGACTTTCATTGACCTGGAGGAGGGAGGTGGCGGTGGTGTGGTGCGCTGGGTGGCGAGGCTCGTGTATTATTAAGGTGAGAGGTTGTAGGTGAAGGTATGGGCAGCCACGTGGACCTGTACGTGGGCAGGAGGAGTGACGCTAAGATGGATCAATGTGGCCCGACGAACGAGGGAGAGGATGGTCCTGTCACCAGCTGATGACTGGTCCAGTTATGTAAACATATAGTAAAGACATACACCATTACGACAGTAGACGCTCGTGACTGAGGTAACAGCCAGCAAGGTTGTGTTCTGGTGACGTTCACTGGTATGACAAGACATGGCGTTTTGTGTCTACTAGTAATACAAGACCACATATGAAGTCTTGGTAGATATTGGTGTAAGATGAATAATAACGACGTTATAGACAAAGAATTAAGCAGTCTTCTCATGGTTTCGTACACCAACATGAGGTGTGAGTGAGTGGTGTGTGAGGAAGGGTATAACGTTAAGCTGATGCCTGATCACGCTCACAACCCAAGACCCTCCTCAGGCGACTGGAGGACGACCTGTGGTGTTATATTATACCATCACGAAGCACAACATGCTCACGCTTGGTGTTGATGTCGGTGACTGGGCAGGAGATAAGGTACCTCCGACCCAGCCGCTCCTTTTGCGTCTCCTGGGAAGGAAAGGGACTCGCTATATTTAGCGGAGTGAGAACAGTGAAAGGTACTGAGTGACAGGAGGCTACATGTGAAGAGGGCGCTGGTGACAGGAGACTACAGTTGGGGGCTGGAACATATCCTTCACTGCCACATGACCACTGTACCTACTGCCGTGTAGTGCAGCGGTGAGATGAGAGGCTGCTTTTCACGTTCTTTTAGTGTGAACTCATAACGCGCGTGCACAGACTTTCCTTGGGCAGTCGTCCCACCACTGCCTCCACCACGACCTTCTCTCCACACAATGTTTGGTCGGTGTCAAGTAGTTACGTCAAGGTGCTGAGCAGGGAGGAGCGAGGGTGCCGCGCTACCTTCATGTGCTTCACACTAGATTCTGATTTATTGATAAAACATAGAATAGCGTCCAGTTGTTTACGTCAGTAACTCCTGGGATATCGTATAGTCAAGTGTGATGGTAGTTGATAATGTCGAGTACTTTTATCCTGGAGAACACTCACTTCTGATTTACTTAAGAACACGACACAAAAATAGAATATACAAGCAGGATTCAGAAGCCCATGTGTACAACGGTTTCCATTTTCGTGTAGCACCTGCCTCTCCCTGGCCATAAGGGCGTTACACCCTGTAAGAGGACCACTCAAAAAGATGGTCATCCGAAACTCGTTTTTCAGGTAGTATACCTTACCAACACCCGGGCTGATGGTGGCCCGTGATTATTCTTACAGTAAAAAAACCAGTTTTTATTGTGATCAACCAGAAACCCTGAGAGGTGGGGCATATGACGACCGTCCATCATCACATCCGTCATCATCATCTGTCCAGGTGACCTACTGCAGTGAGTGAGACGCTCCATCTGCACTGTTAACGCTGTCATGATCCGGTGGCGTAGTATAGCGTGTAAGGTGCTACACCTAAGCTGGTCCTCCCTCACACCCCACCAAGAGACACTCCCAAGCCTGAGCCAGTCCCGCTCTCCCAGACACCTGTACACACACACACACACACACAGAGAGAGAGAGAGAGAGAGAGAGAGAGAGAGAGAGAGAGAGAGAGAGAGAGAGAGAGAGAGAGGAGGTATAACCGTAGAGACTAAAAAGAATTGAACAATAAACTAGGAAATGAAATTCAGTGAACAAGAACCTGGGAACTGTGGTTGGAAGTTTTGGAGATGTACATTAAAGAAGAGGGAACACGTCTCGCCTGAAATACACAAGCAACGTTGAAGAAAAGACAAATGTGGTTCAATAACAGACGTTGAAGAGCGGCCACAGCCAAGCCAGCTTGCATGTGAAAGGTGCAAAAGAGCAAGACGAGACTCTAGCAGGGCAGTGAAGAAAGAAAGAAAAGGAATGTTGGAAAGAATATTGTAGACAAGGCAAAAGCTACCCCCACCGGCAGCCTACAAGCGCCCAGAACAGACCCAGAGAGGTGGTGGTCCACAACAAGACTGAGATTCAAAAGAAACACCTATGCCCACAGGGAATGACAGCCAACCAAGAAAATAAATCAATGTTATAACTTTTGTAGAGTGAAAGTGTGTGTGTGTGTGTGTGTGTGTGTGTGTGTGTGTGTGCAATTCTTGTTTTTCTACTTGGAGTAAGTCCCTAGCCAGTTACAAGTCTACGTTTTGATACACTCGTCGTCTGTTGGTCAGGTTCTGTACCATCAAAGAACTTGATTAACGCGTCAGTGAGTAAGACAAGACGTGACGGATCTGTGGCAAATATTGTTACCACAGGGACGACGTGTATTGCATATCTGATTTGATGACGATGGTACAAGTTGTGGTGATAGTGTTGATGATGATAGTAATGATGCTTCTAATGATCAGTAATGGTACAAGTTGTGGTGATAGTGTTGATGATGATAGTAATGATGCTTCTAATGATCAGTAATGGTACAAGTTGTGGTCATAGTGTTGATGATGGTAGTAATGATGGTTCTAATGATCCGTAATGGTATTTTGCAACATCTCCCACCCCTCTGGCAGTAGGGCCAGCGACCAGCCTGGACGTATATCCTCAGACTGTAGCTCCTTCCCGGCCACCCTTATGTCCAGCAGTATAACAACAACACTCGTCTTGGTAGAGGCGGATTACCAGATGCAGATGGACAAGAAATCGTTTTCTGTTGCTGTAGCGTTCATGATGGTACTGTGACCTCTTGAACCATAGTGACATCACTGGTAGGGCTCGCGACTGCTGATAACTGACGTCACCAACTGATCTGCGTCACCTGTGATTATGTCATGATGTTACTGACGGTACAGTATTGTCATTGATGATGCAATGACGTCACTGGTAGTGTTGTGACGTCAGTAATGGTTGCGGGTTGTCTGTGATATATTTCCGTCGTTGTTGATGTTATGACATCACAACTCTTTACGTAGATTATACCCTGACGTTATTAGGATGTGTGGGCCATTACCAGCGGTGCGGGCATGATGGCCTGTCGTAGGGAAGGTGGCCTGGTTCTGTATGAATTACTGGGAGTCTTTTCTTCTGTGTTCCCTCGATAGGGTACCAGGTCAGGTCCTAGCAGCGGCAGTATGCTGGCCCAGGTCACACCTTACCCTCTCGTACTCATAACCCAGTTATGTACCACCTGAGCTACTGTCATGTGCCCAAGTGCTTACTGGGAACCGTTCTTATTGTGTTGGATCCTTAGACGTTGTTTATCTGTTATATAAAGATGACACAGTACAGTTCTGGAGGATAACACAGTACAGTACTGGAGGAAAACACAGTACAGTACTGGAGGATAACACAGTACAGTACTGGAGGATAACACAGTACAGTACTGGAGGATAACACAGTACAGTACTGGAGGATAACACAGTACAGTACTGGAGGATAACACAGTACAGTACTGGAGGATAACACAGTACAGTACTGGAGGATAACACAGTACAGTACTGAAGGATAAGTCAATGTTTTCATAACAACTAAGAAACTCAGTCACATGTCAGAGATCATGAATTTGATCCTGCACGTGTAATTTGCTCTGGTTTCCCTGCGATGACGTTATATATCCTTACCAATGATGAAGGTAGACGAGGTAGACAGTAATGATGGAGGTAGTAATGATGGAGGTAGACAGCAATGATGAAGACAGTAGTGAGATAAAAACGTTGGTTCACATATCATCAGGTGTGTGTGTGTGTGTGTGTGTGTGTGTGTGTGTGTGTGTGTGGTGGGGGAGAGGGTGTGTAGCAACACCTTCCCCACCCCTGCACGTAACCCCCCACCCCCCCTTGGTCTTCCTGTGTTGTAGGCCGTGAGCGGTGGTACAGCGGTCGCCCCACAGCCAAAGTGCAGCATGTGCCGGCCAGGCCAGGTGATGTTACTGTACCCGCAGCAGGTGGTCACACAGCTGGGTCAACCCCCTGTGGTGCAACCTCCGCCTGCTCTCCCACCGGACCAGTCAAGACCAACTTCGTACATGTACTTTCACTTTCTCCTCTTTCCCCAGGCCCACTTGCCCGGCCACTGCCGGCCGGGGTGAGACTAGCGAAGGTGTCGGTCGGTGTCCGTAATGTTGCCACGCGACACATGTACTCTTGCACCTGCGCTACACTGACCACCAGCCACTTGTGGTCCTGTCATGTGTCAGGAGGTCAGTCCTCACTCCTGGACGCTACTTTCCACTCGCTGGAAGCCGTAGGATGAGGCTTTGCGTAACACTGATCGAACACACGTACACAGGAGGTCTGGCACACGTACATACATCTCGTAAGTGTTCGGTACTGCGACACTTCTGTATGGAGGTGGACGAGAACAGCGCCTGGAAGTGGCCGCCCTTGTTGACAGGACCTGAGATGCTGATCCTAACTGTACGATGTAGTACACTACACTACAGTACAGTACACAGCACTGTAGGTCTCACACCAAGACACACTGTCTCACCCAGACTCTGGTCCCGCCGCTGACTGTGCCACGTGTTGTAGTCTTTGTCTCAGCTCAGATGGGTTGGTGCACCCATCGCGGTCATACAGACGACGGAAGTCTAGAAGAATGAGCAGTAAGAAAGAAAACAAGAAATACGACAGTTAGTGGTCTTGAGATGTTATAAGGCCGGATTACTGAAGACGGTAGGGTTGTAGGTCAGCGAGGAAGAGAATGCCACACCTTCACAGGAAAGGAGTTATCGTCCAAGATGTGCGTATGTGGTGAACGGGAGCAGTCGTTCCCCCCCTGCCGCCGCGGCTCACCCGCCCTGCTGAACTGACCTCCTGACCCCTGGCTGCCCCCCCAACCCACCCCAGCCGCTCTGAGACAGCAACGAAAGTTCACGTGCCAGGGCTACCGAGGTCCCCGCCACCAAGGTGCACATCTGGCGCACATCAGACTCTCTCAAAGCTACCTCACAACACCGCTCCCCCTCGGGTGCTGGAGTGTGAAATCTTGTGGATAAAAGGTCAAAGGAGAATTATCCCCGTGCATCTGTATGGTGAGGTGGGAGGACACGAAGGAGGAACACAGGTGATGGTGTGTAATGCTCTTAAAACATGAAAAGGTGAATAACTGTGTATGACCGTCAGGTACGTCACACAATGACGATGATACTGACATGAATGAAGCAGAAGTTGATAAGCTGCAAAAGAAAACACTTCCCAAACTAATCCATAGTAAAGGAATTAGAGAGCTAATAAGTCATTCTGCAGTTACTGGAAATATGAGAAACGTTGTGCTAAATCGGTACAAAGAAATGCATGTAAGACTTGACATCATAAGGGAGATCCATGTAAGGAGAATGACTGACAAGACCATTGTTCCACAATATAGTGACGTCACAATACCCAGTTGGAACACTGACTCGGTGAAAAAAGACATTCTGACCACCATCACAAGGTCGATACTGAGGACATTGATAGCAGACGTTTGCAAGATTGATGTCGAACTCAAACTCCCACTTCAATTACCCACTTGCAAATGTTATAATGCTAGATCTACCAACACTTGTCTAATGTATGTAAAACTCACTACTTCATGTACCAATGTTCTTCCAAAAGCCAGATGGGTTCCAGTACCACGGTATCAAGGTACCTACACGTCGGCAGTTCTACACTCAGTGTACTGAATACCTATGTACCTGCTAACCTGGTCCACCATACACATGTACCTACCTTTCTTCATACTGAACCTACTGTCTTAATTAGAGACCTTAATGCTCGATACAAGAGTCTGGGTGACCTCTTCCCCAACACTAATGATGGCAGAAGTTTAATCTCGCTCCTGGATGCACATGATGATGTTGCTCGGATCATCAGTAACAATCAACTAACACACATCTACGAAGGAATCCTGGACAGGTGTATAGGCTGTCACACACAACTCACAGTTCTGATATTCATGATCTTATGTCTGACCACTGGCCAATCATGGTTACATATACCTGATGTCAACCTACCTGGTGTCAGACTGAAAATAACATTAATAGTGCAATAACATCAAAATAGGTTCATAGATTATACCTTTGACTGATCCAAAGATTATGAACCCAAAAATGTACAAGCTTTTAATGTCGATCTTGACTTTTATAAACAACACTTTTTTACGCAAAGTGAGCTAACTTTAGAGAGTAAAAATACTGCACCTCATAACAGGCCACATCAGTACTATTATGACCCCGAACTGAAACAGCTCAAGTTTATAGCTGGGCAAATTGGGAAATGTTATAGACAACTTCGAACACCCAAAATGCTAAAACTATTTCAAGCATCTCTTGCAGCAGCGAGGGAACGAATAGCTGACCTCAGACACAATGACTTGAACTAAATCAACACACACTTTTAAGCCAAACTTGGAGGGTATTAATAGCCAAACCTGGAAGGTTATTAATAGCCAAATCTGGAAGGTTATTAATAGCCAAATCTGGAAGGTTATTAATAGCCAAGCCTGGAATGGTATTAATAGCCAAGCCTGGAAGGGTATTAATAGCCAAGCCTGGAAGGGTATTAATAGCCAAGCCTGGAAGGGTATTAATAGAATCATTGGAAAGAAAAATAAACAAGTATGTCATGCCAACCCGCTGCAGAAGACTGACGAATCAATGAGGAAATATAACCTTCTGCCACCTGAGGTTAGCCATGTTTACAACATATCCAAAGAAAGAGAAGATCTTAGCCGGTATACATGGTAACCAGCAGCAACATGATGAATGTGATGCCTCACTCACTGAACTTGATGCTGCTCTAACAAGGGCAGGGGCACTGCGCCTGGGAAGGATGGTCTCGCTTACCACATCATAAGACTGCTAAGATGTGGACCGGGTAATCCATTATTAAAACTGTATGATATGAGTTATGCCACGGGTCATGTACCCACAGTCTAATTGTAACAATACCTAAACACAACCAACCTGATGAACCTCGCGCCATCTCTCTGATGAGTTGCCTGTGTAAAGCTTAGGAGAGGATGTTGCTCAACCTACTACTACACAGATTGAGAGAACATATGTCACCTAATGTTAATGGTTTCACACATGGCAAAAGTAGGCACAACTACATCACTGCTTTCCTAACACTTCTTGGGGACGAGGCATAATTACACCACCTGAAAGCTGCGTGTGATATTGTCAATAGGTAAGTTATATGAGTTAGCACAAATGGTGGCCGGCTCCTGAACTGAATACTTGGCTGTTTCTTTACTACTAGAAAGTTAGCTGTGTTGTTTCAAGACTACAGAAGTGAAGTTAAAGACTTGATACTTGGCACTGCTTAAGGTGGAGTACTAAGCCCCACCTAAGGTGGAGTACTAAGCCCCACTTAAGGTGGAGTACTAAGCCCCACTTAAGGTGGAGTACTAAGCCCCACTTAAGGTGGAGTACTAAGCCCCACTTAAGGTGGAGTACTAAGCCCCACTTAAGGTGGAGTACTAAGCCCCACTTAAGGTGGAGCACTAAGCCCCACTTAAGGTGGAGCACTAAGCCCCACTTAAGGTGGAGTACTAAGCCCCACTTAAGGTGGAGTACTAAGCCCCACTTAAGGTGGAGTACTAAGCTCCACTTAAGGTGGAGCACTAAGCCCCACTTAAGGTGGAGCACTAAGCCCCACTTAAGGTGGAGCACTAAGCCCCACTTAAGGTGGAGCACTAAGCCCCACTTAAGGTGGAGTACTAAGCCCCACTTAAGGTGGAGCACTAAGCCCCACTTAAGGTGGAGTACTAAGCCCCACTTAAGGTGGAGCACTAAGCCCCACTTAAGGTGGAGTACTAAGCCCCACTTAAGGTGGAGTACTAAGCCCCACTTAAGGTGGAGTACTAAGCCCCACTTAAGGTGGAGTACTAAGCTCCACTTTCTTCAGTGTGGTAATCAATGCATCATTACTGAGATTGCTTCTACAGTGTCCCAGAAATATCATTATTAGCTATGCTCATGATATTATTGTACACACCAAAACAAATCGTGATATGCAAACTATTGTTAACAGCATACACTGTGACAGCCTTGGCTTCATCATATCTGCAGATAAAACTAAGGTCTTCAATAACCGAATTGATAACGGCCGCAGCCGACCGTCCATGTTAACCATTGCTGGAAAACCGGTTGACTACGTCTCCTTTAGATATGTTGTGGCAGTCCCAGGTGCTGCAGCTTGTGTTACAAATTCAGATCGACAATGTACAGATAAACCCGCAGTTCTTAAAGGTGTTGCAGGATACAACCCTAACTTTGGTGCTAATATCAGAATTGTTAAAATGATGTGCTTATATTAAGTCTCTCATAATTTACCACGCACCACTTTTGGTCCTACGCAACAGCAAAGGTATCAACATGCTTGAAAAAATGCAAAGTGAAGCCTTAAAGATCATACTTGGTTGCCTGAAGTCCACCAAAGTACTCAACATGCAGAAAGAACTTGGTATTCCCGTCATTGAAGACAATAGTGGAGATCCATCTTGTGATACTATGGACTGAGACTTGTGCGTGGTGATCCAGATAGTGTTGTCGCTAAAGAATTGTACAACCATATATGCCGTGGCGCAAGTGAATCTAAATGGATTCACATAACAGCCAATCGCATGACAATGTTTGCTGTACGTAATTGGTTTAAAGTTAGGAAGCAGCATTTCCTGCCTCCCTGACACATAACTCTCTTTGACGTCACTACACCTACTCTTCCACCCAAGAAACTAATGACTTATAATGTTCACCTTCAACACTTAGGCAAAACCCTCGTTGTGGACCATACAGAAACTGCAGACTGACAATAACAGCCCAGTGCATCATGTAGACTGAGGGTTCACTGGCAGAGCTGGCATTGTCATCCAGATTGTTCATAATAGATTACACGAAAATGTTACAATAAACAACTGCTCTACAAACTGAATTGTTCGCCATACTCATCGCTCTTGAACAGGTAGAAATTACTGCCACAAACAGTTTAATGATCTCTGATTCTTTATCTTCATTACTTGCCCTTAACATCCTGAGATCAGAATGTAACATGTTGGTCTCAGACACAAATACTCAGACATTATTACTCAAGGGATTAAAATGAAATTGTTATAGATTCCCTCTCATATAGGCCTCCGTGAGCATGACAAAGCTGATGCTTTAGCCAAACTTGCATTTAGTTAAGGTCATGTTGAAAACAACATTGATTTGTCAGAAGCCTCAAAACTGTAGTTAGAAAGGAAGTAATTAACCACTTTAGAGCAAGAAGTTGAGTTCAGATAATCACAAGTAGAAACATCTTCCATTATAGTGAAATGTGTCAAGTCCAACATGTATATGGACAAAGTAATAAGATCAGCAGATTACATGATGTTGTAACTGCCACACTAAGGCTAGGCTATAGGTACTACTGGCGCTTTGGCCTAACTGGACATGTTAATCATGTGAATTGTAAAGTTTGTGGTCAAAGATCTGGACACCAACTCCAACACTATGTCTTACAATATGAAAAAAGAGCCTTTTAGGGACAGATCTAAACATCCTGCAAGAAATGTCACAACACATTGTTGATAACAAGATACCTGACATTTTAAGTTTATATCCGCTTTTTGCATCTAGTCGGTAAAATGAAACTATGTAATGCATGTAATATCTCATGTAATATCAACCCACTACGGTCTGACTTAGACCCTTTGTGACCCCTGTAATCCTTTTGCGCTCCCGCTCACAGGATGAGTATAGGGTGCACAGTAAACTTGCCGGGGTTACCGGCACAACTTCCAGGTGATGGTGTGTGGCGGGTGAGGGAAACGTGACCTGCACCCCAGTACCACCCTGCCCAAGACACGCGCACGGCCCTCCCTCACTTGATAATGTCAGGTGGAACCCGTCGTTGTCTGCAGGAAGCTCAGTAATGATACTTGGTGACGCCATAACAAAAGCCGTTGATGAACTTGGCCAACATTGCAAAAGTTCCTAAAAAGTGCAATTATGACACAAGTCGTCAGTATCGTTGACCATCCAGCACTCCAAGTCCTAGTTAAGTTTTCCGGTACCACTGTGTAAGGGAACCATGCAACAACTACACTGATCACTAGGGAAGGTGTCAGCCGAGACCTAACTCAAGGTGCAGTGTCTGGTAAAGACGGATTCACCCATGGGTTGCAAGATGAGAGTCTGGTTAATCACATCCTGCCCAGGAGGACACACACACACACACACACACACACACACACACACACACACACACACACACACACACACACACACACACACTGCCTCTCGAAGCCAAATTTACATGACTAATTCAGAGTGACTCAAGTCTGACCTAGATGCGAGTGACTCATTCATTTGATGTTTTTTTTATGAACTGTCTCGCTTCAGCCTGCTGTGGGGCGGCACCCTAGTACCTGCTGTGGGGCAGCACCCTCATACCGTTAGACGTGTGACACAAGGGTTCCTGACCCTGGGCGTGTGGAGGCCGACCACATGGCGTCCATCCTGAATGGTTGGGAGAGTAGTGTGTGGCGGAGGCGATGTGTGTGACGTGGTGGTGGGAGCACACAGTGCGCTTGTTGCACGTAGTGCATTCGTTAGTGCGAGGCGGGAGCTGTTTTTTGTGTATTGTAAGATAAATGAAATAAAGAATGGTTTATTGAATTCAAGCCACCATTCTGCTAAAAATACACTGGTGACGAATTACATGATTGGGGGTCATAGTAGTGTATGTTGTCCAGGCCAGAGCGGACATCCTCGTACTCCATATAGTAAGTGTGTATATATACGGTCAGTCACTTACTGACTTCATCCAGTGCACTGAAATGTTACGTAATTGGTATTTTGTCTTATAGTGAGTACTCCTGATTACACTCATCCCTTCACCTGATGAACCATTTACACAACCACTAAGACTTACTGATTTAACTTTATTTTACATAGGCATTGTTTACATCTCTCTACCTGCCATTTCGCTATGTGAGCCAAGCACCACACTCCTGCACGTAGCCAACCATACCATGGTTCAGGGACCGACCCATCATGCAGTACTCCTCACACATCCTGATCTCACACTTTCACTCATAACCTTTCGTCTGGTCACGACCTGGGGGTCACAACCTGGAGCGTGTGTGGTCACGACCTGGGGGTCACGACCTCGAGCGTGTGTGGTCACGACCTGGGGGTCACGACCTGGGGCGTGTGTGGTCACGACCTGGGGGTCACGACCTGGAGCGTGTGTGGTCACGACCTGGAGCGTGTGTGGTCACGACCTGGAGCGTGTGTGGTCACGACCTGGAGCGTGTGTGGTCACGACCTGGGGCGTGTGTGGTCACGACCTGGAGCGTGTGTGGTCACGACCTGGGGGTCACGACCTGGATCGTGTGTGGTCACGACCTGGAGCGTGTGTGGTCACGACCTGGGGCGTGTGTGGTCACGACCTGGAGCGTGTGTGGTCACGACCTGGGGGTCACGACCTGGAGCGTGTGTGGTCACGACCTGGAGCGTGTGTGGTCACGACCTGGGGCGTGTGTGGTCACGACCTGGAGCGTGTGTGGTCACGACCTGGGGCGTGTGTGGTCACGACCTGGAGCGTGTGTGGTCACGACCTGGAGCGTGTGAGAGCTATTACATGTGTCACAGCCAGTGGTGGGTCCCTCCAGCTGACACCACCAGTACATAACACTTCCTCCCGCGGGTCTGGCGAGGTCCTGCAGGACCGGATTCTGCCTCGGATCAGACAAGGTTTGTCGCTTGGCCACGCACGCCCGTGTGTCGTGAGGAGTCAATTGTTGCTCCCCACACCTGGTGAGGTACTGTCCACACCTGGTGAGGTACTGTCCAGTGACTTACTGTCCACTTCTGGTGAGGTACTGTCCACACCTGGTGAGGTACTGTCCAGTGACTTACTGTCCACTTCTGGTGAGGTACTGTCCACACCTGGTGAGGTACTGTCCAGTGACTTACTGTCCACACCTGGTGAGGTACTGTCCACACCTGGTGAGGTACTGTCCAGTGACTTACTGTCCACACCTGGTGAGGTACTGTCCAGTGACTTACTGTCCACACCTGGTGAGGTACTATCCACACCTGGTGAGGTACTGTCCAGTGACTTACTGTCCACACCTGGTGAGGTACTGTCCAGTGACTTACTGTCCACACCTGGTGAGTTACTGGAACACACCAGACCTGATCTTTCCTAGTAATGACGTCACTTGTCCTTCTCCCATTTTTCCTAGTTATAATAGTCATCTTTCATGTTGCACCTTCTCTTCCCTCGTACATCCTTTTCGATAAGTCTTCCCTGCCACGACTGCTTCTAGTGTTACATTTATCATCCATATTATGTCATTGTTTCCTGCCCATCCTCCTTCGTCTCCCACTTCCCCCCAGCTACTTTGTGTCACAGTCTTGATGTGTTTAAGTGCCTCTCCCTCAGTTGGTGTGAGAACGTAACAACATTATCAGTACGTGTCTGGCTCTGTCTGGTTGCCTGGGGTTGGCAGGCGCTCACACCAACCACCCACACTTTATTTTACACGAGTGTAAGTCTGGCATTTTGTTACATGTTGTTTTACGAAGGTCTGGCAGGAGGTCCTGTACAACCCAGGCACTGGGCCAGCCCTAGACGCCTCAGGTACTGGCACAACCCTGTATACCCTCAGGTACTGGCACAACCCTGTATACCCTCAGGTACTGGCACAACCCTGTATACCCTCAGGTACTGGCACAATCCTGTATACCCTCAGGTACTGGCACAACCCTGTATACCCTCAGGTACTGGCACAATCCTGTATACCCTCAGGTACTGGCACAACCCTGTATGCCCTCAGGTACTGGCACAATCCTGTATACCCTCAGGTACTGGCACAACCCTGTATGCCCTCAGGTACTGGCACAATCCTGTATGCCCTCAGGTACTGGCACAACCCTGTATGCCCTCAGGTACTGGCACAATCCTGTATACCCTCAGGTACTGGCACAACCCTGTATGCCCTCAGGTACTGGCACAATCCTGTATACCCTCAGGTACTGGCACAACCCTGTATACCCTCAGGTACTGGCACAATCCTGTATACCCTCAGCTACTGGCACAATCCTGTATACCTTCAGGTACTGGCACAATCCTGTATACCCTCAGGTACTGGCACAGTCCTGTACTGCCCAGGTAGTGGTCCAGTCCCTGATACACGAGTGCCTCCCTCACTGTTCAAGATCAACACAGGATCTTGTACTGGCAGACCTGGAACAACATTATCAAGATTCTTACCGAAAGAAAAAAATTATTTCCCAGTAATGGAATGATAAATGATCAGACTAATGCTTATTATGATGATAGTTGTGACACACACACACACACACACACCATGGGAAAGCATGGGTCAGGACCTTGTCCTGCAGGGTAAACAGGGCAGTAATTAGGTCATCAGTGGATGTCATCAATGGTGGTGTTGTGTTGACCGGATGTCCCAGCTGAGCCTGACTCCCACTTCCAGCAGGCAGCCGGCCGCCTGGCCATACTAGGTGTTCCTGCCCACGTTGTGGCCTTCGCCAGAGTCTTACATCGTACGTTTTGTGATTGGCTGTTGAGGGGACGTGCCTGGCTTGGAAGGTAACCACTGTAGGAAAAATGAGCCGCGTCCGGCTGGCCCACTTGTCATCATGTTCAAGGATTTCCTCGTCCACTCCTAATTTGAATCTGTTTACCTCGACATGATTGAGTCAGTGTATATGTGCGCCATTGTCATCGTCTCCGTGTATTGTGGGGTTTCCAGGCTTGTAAGGGACCGACAGACAAACACTATTGTACAGTCACTCGACGTTTGGTATATGTTGCCATGTGAGGATAATGGTGGAGGCTGTGCCTCATGCTGCTGCTTCATGCCCATCTTATGCTGGAACGCTGAGGTTATGTGCCACCACCGTAGGCCGGCCACCTGGCGCGCTAATTTACCACTTTCCTTTATCGTAACTCACTGTCACTCATGATAAAGTACTACTTTCGTAACCTGTGTTAGGTCAGGTTGCACAGTTGTATTTACCCTCTGTATATCTACGTCACAAGTGTAGCTACGTGTGTGGCAACAGATACAGTTAAATGGTCTGCCTCGTCATACAAACTCACGAGCGGCTGTCGCCAGTCACTTGATGCCCGGGGGCGTGGGCGTCTGGCGCTGTGTGAGGGGGTACGTCAGTGAGCGGATCCCTTGCCTGGTGGCGTCTACCTGGTGCTGGTCATCCCAGGTAGGCTCAGGTAACCTGGGCTGCTGGTGGCCGCTACAGACGGTAAGTCGTCATTATGGAGATACGTGGGGAGAGAAATTTCCTCGTACGTGTGACGTATGACGGGTGACGAATATAAGTGACCGGGTGTGGGGGCCATGATAACCTGGTCCACGGCAGACGGAGCAGCCTTGGCAAACACAGCACGCACGATATGCATGACGGGAGTCGTAAGGCTTCCAGCTACTGCGCTCTGCCTCACCGAGGAAAAGGCAGCACGACAGAAACCTTAAAGTAATGTTTCCTGAGGTTAGAGGGTTTACCACAGTGGGGGCGTGCCCATGTACACTGATAATATACCAGTGGGTGGTGGCACGAGCCCGGCTCAGGTCTGGCATTACTCGGAACAAATTACCTCCCGACGGTCGCCGCGAGCATCCCACTGAGGCGGGCCACAGACGTGTCAGGCAAGAGTGATCCAAGTATGACTTGTACCTGACGCTGGACGCTGCCCATCCTGGCTCCTGGCCATGCACCAGTCGTTGTCTTGCAAGTGTAAGTAAAACCCTGTGAGGTCTGACCCAGACCCTTTGTGACCCCTGTAATCCTTACAGGATGAACATGCGGTGCACAATAAACTTGCCGGGGACACCGGCACAAATCAATCAGTAAAAGTAAGTAGAGGTGGTGAGTGCAAGTAAGTAAGTAGAGGTGGTAAGTACAAGTAAGTAAGTACAGGTGATAAGTACAAGTAAGTAAGTAGAGGTGGTAAGTACAAGTAAGTAAGTACAGATGGTAAGTGCAAGTAAACAGAATCACTGAAATATTCATTAAGGAATGTACTACACGTATGATGCCCCCTGTTGGCGAGTGGTGGGTCCAGCACATGTCTTCCCGGTACTGGTGACTTTGTAGGTGTTCCTAGTATTGCTGGAGGTACTGGGAGACAGACACTACTGAACATAAAGGCACAAGGTCATCTGGACAACCCCACCCAATTCTTCATTGATAATTTCGCTGTCGATGTTGCCACCTGCCTTCTACACACACACACACACACACACACACCAGCTTCAGGGCATATCTTGAATGGCACCACACACTTGTATTCACATGTGTCAGTATATACTAATTATTCCAAGTGAGATGTATTGGCTGGACTTCTCTGACTTATTATGACCACATTGGTGCTGACTTATTATACTGTGGAGATATTAGGCAGCGTTAGACCTATAACGTATAAGGTATAACAAAGGAAAGGAATAAGAATAACAAGATAATAAAGGAAGGCATAAGGTATAACAGAGGAAGGGAATGAGTATAACAATAAAAGAAGGCCAGAGAAAATTAGAAAAGAATATTTTGGATAAGTCAGGAGATAATGCAAAACTCTTCCATAAATTCATGAGCCGCAGGAACTTGTCAGTTAAAAAGTGGTAATCATGCAAAGGCATTCAGTGAGAAGAGCTGTAAAGAATGGTGTAAATATATGCTGAGGTGAATGACAAGTTCAAGGTTGGTTTGACATTGGAATGGGGAGGTCAAGCGTTGAAGTATCCAGAAGACATGATCAGTCTACTGAAGGCCAAAACCTATAAAAAGTTCATGGTCTTGATGAAGTACTTCATATTTGCTGAAGTGTTCAGATACCTCTGTCGAGCCTCCTGAAATGTTCAGGATATCACTCAAAGAAGGAAAAGTGTTAACCAAGGGAATGGAAGAACGCAGTTGTCTAACGTATCTTCAGGAAATAAGACCGGGAAGTGACGCTGAACTACAGCTTTTCTGACGACTGTGGTCTGTATAATACTGAATGACGTACACACAGTGTAAATGAAAGACGACTTGCAAGGTTACCACAAACTGCCAAAGCGAGAGAGAACAAGGATCCAGGGACACAAGGTTATGTATAAAGCTGGTACACCTGTATGGGAGCTCCATTGTAGTAGACTGTGTTTCTGGACTGTCGGAAACATTTGACACTTGGGTTTGTAGAGAGGACAGACTCATTCGATGGATACAGAATTACGTATCTAAGAAGAAGAGAACTTTTGATGCATGTTAGAAGAGCCTTCTCGAAAGGGGTTGTGTTCACCAGCAGTGTGTGCCGCAGGGCTTACGTCTGGGACCATTGCTCTTCTTGATCTATATAAATGAATTGTGAAGGATTAAAGCGATACCTTGATATGACTGCGGGTGATACTGAGATGATGAAGGAAGCAATGAAGGTGGATGATATCATCTTATGAGGGGATCTAGTGGGTCAACTCTAAGGATGATATGATAAATGTTGATGAAATTCAGTCCAGGTAAATGTAGAGAATAATGAGGATAAGACACACGGAAAGAAGACCTCTATATGAATATCATCAAGGAGAAAATAAGTGGAGGAATGTGAGTGTGTGTGAGAGCGACTTCTGAGTCGACATTGTCCTAAGCTGTCACCAGATTCCCAGTCTGGAAGATCTGTAAAGGAAACCAAGTATGTATGTACTGGAATGTGGTCCATCCTCATGTTTGCTCACCGTACTGGAAAAAGCATAAAAAAAGAAACCTAATAGAAGAGGTCCAGAGGAAAGCAATAAAGATATCAGAATTAAGAAAATTGAGTTCTAGTGAGAGACCATGAATTTGTCCACCTTGAAAGAGAGAAAGTAATGAATGACTTGATCACGACATTTATACCTTTTAAACCAGTTTGATGTTCTTACTAGAGAGCGGTTCGTCGAAAGATACAGAACTGGATGACTTAACATAGAATTAACCAAGATATTTATCAGAGAAGATTAAAGAAGTAACTTTATTAGACGATAGTGGTAAATAAATAGAATTGAACGAAATTGTAAATGATGACAACATACGGTAGGTTAGAAAACTGTGTAATAATGGAGAAAATCAAGAGATGTGGCTGCACCAGTGCAAAACTCCATCTCCGTACAGTACATATAAGTAGTTATATCAGCAGTGAGCCAGACCATCACTGCTACGTTAGCATTGGAGCACACTATTGGTGCACACCACACTGGATCACTCTACCAGTGTGAGGCAGGCCGGGGAGACGATGCTTGCTGACTTACAACTTAGAGAATCACAAGAGCAGTAACCCCCCCCCACACACACACCACCACCACAACATGACCACTGATGATGGTCATCTCACGATTAAGGAACGTCAGGATGACCCAAGTTTGCAGTACATGTACACCCAACTACGTGGCTCATATCACAAATAACACTATGACTGCTTATACTAACCCACACATGCACAGTATTGGATATATATATATATATATATATATATATATATATATATATATATATATAGAGAGAGAGAGAGAGAGAGAGAGAGAGAGAGAGAGAGAGAGAGAGCTAGTCAGTTCGAGTACTCACCGCACATGTAGAGGGACGGGTTGCACACATTCTCAAAGTGTAGGACGGCACAGTTCCTGGGGGCGGCTGCACACTGCTTCCAGTAGCACGTGACCTGAGCAAGACAGGGAACAGCTATATGTAAGGAGCACCATCGTACGTCACCTATAACAGTACTGGAGTAAGGTACAGTTTGTTGCAGAAGCAAAATATATGGGTTAAAGGTGCCCCAAGACCGCCTTATCCCAGCCTAACTCAGAGTAAGCCAAGCGTGGGAGAAGCCAGCACACCGTGGCAACCAGAGAAGCCAGCACACTGTGGCAACCAGAGAAGCCAGCACATTGTGGCAACCAGAGAAGCCAGCACATTGTGGCAACCAGAGAAGCCAGCACACCGTGGCAACCAGAGAAGCCAGCACATTGTGGCAACCAGAGAAGCCAGCACATTGTGGCAACCAGAGAAGCCAGCACACTGTGGCAACCAGAGAAGCCAGCACATTGTGGCAACCAGAGAAGCCAGCACATTGTGGCAACCAGAGAAGCCAGCACACTGTGGCAACCAGAGAAGCCAGCACATTGTGGCAACCAGAGAAGCCAGCACACTGTGGCAACCAGAGAAGCCAGCACATTGTGGCAACCAGAGAAGCCAGCACATTGTGGCAACCAGAGAAGCCAGCACACTGTGGCAACCAGAGAAGCCAGCACATTGTGGCAACCAGAGAAGCCAGCACATTGTGGCAACCAGAGAAGCCAGCACATTGTGGCAACCAGAGAAGCCAGCACATTGTGGCAACCAGAGAAGCCAGCACATTGTGGCAACCAGAGAAGCCAGCACATTGTGGCAACCAGAGAAGCCAGCACATTGTGGCAACCAGAGAAGCCAGCACATTGTGGCAACCAGAGAAGCCAGCACATTGTGGCAACCAGAGAAGCCAGCACATTGTGGCAACCAGAGAAGCCAGCACATTGTGGCAACCAGAGAAGCCAGCACATTGTGGCAACCAGAGAAGCCAGCACATTGTGGCAACCAGAGAAGCCAGCACATTGTGGCAACCAGAGAAGCCAGCACATTGTGGCAACCAGAGAAGCCAGCACATTGTGGCAACCAGAGAAGCCAGCACATTGTGGCAACCAGAGAAGCCAGCACATTGTGGCAACCAGAGAAGCCAGCACATTGTGGCAACCAGAGAAGCCAGCACACCGTGGCAACCAGAGAAGCCAGCACACTGTGGCAACCAGAGAAGCCAGCACATTGTGGCAACCAGAGAAGCCAGCACACCGTGGCAACCAGAGAAGCCAGCACACTGTGGCAACCAGAGAAGCCAGCACATTGTGGCAACCAGAGAAGCCGGCACATTGTGGCAACCAGAGAAGCCAGCACATTGTGGCAACCAGAGAAGCCAGCACATTGTGGCAACCAGAGAAGCCAGCACACCGTGGCAACCAGAGAAGCCAGCACATTGTGGCAACCAGAGAAGCCAGCACATTGTGGCAACCAGAGAAACCAGCACACCGTGGCAACCAGAGAAGCCAGCACATTGTGGCAACCAGAGAAGCCAGCACACCGTGGCAACCAGAGAAGCCAGCACACTGTGGCAACCAGAGAAGCCAGCACACCGTGGCAACCAGAGAAGCCAGCACATTGTGGCAACCAGAGAAGCCAGCACACCGTGGCAACCAGAGAAGCCAGCACACTGTGGCAACCAGAGAAGCCAGCACACCGTGGCAACCAGAGAAGCCAGCACATTGTGGCAACCAGAGAAGCCAGCACACTGTGGCAACCAGAGAAGCCAGCACACCGTGGCAACCAGAGAAGCCAGCACACTGTGGCAACCAGAGAAGCCAGCACACTGTGGCAACCAGAGAAGCCAGCACACTGTGGCAACCAGCGAAGCCAGCACACTGTGGCAACCAGAGAAGCCAGTACATTGTGGCAACCAGAGAAGCCAGCACACTGTGGCAACCAGAGAAGCCAGCACATTGTGGCAACCAGAGAAGCCAGCACATTGTGGCAACCAGAGAAGCCAGCACATTGTGGCAACCAGAGAAGCCAGCACACTGTGGCAACCAGAGAAGCCAGCACATTGTGGCAACCAGAGAAGCCAGCACACTGTGGCAACCAAGAAAACTGGTATTTTATGCCGATGTTTACTGACGTTTACAGACACCTTTATCAACTCTTGTCTCGTATACTCCATTTGCCTGAGTGATGCTGAGACTCCCAGCAACAGTCAAGAGCTGAGATTTTTATAATGTCAAGCAGACGGAGCTGGGCTGGCTGCCCTGACATATTCCCAGACATGTTACTTAGACTAACGATTTGCCGGTCAGTAATGTGTGAGGAAGATATGACTACACACACGTCTTGTACTGAGGAAACAGGATAAACACTTGATAGTGAGATGCTAACATGGGTAAGATAACAGACGGACAGTTACTATGATCTTGCCATGTTGTCATAATCCCTGGTGAAAATGGAGACAGAAGGAAATGATAGGTTAGTGACGGTGGTGGGGCTGGACAGGTTAGTGACGGTGGAGGGGCTGGACAGGTTAGTGACGGTGGTGGGGCTGGACAGGTTAGTGACGGTGGTGGGGCTGGACAGGTTAGTGACGGTGGAGGGGCTGGACAGGTTAGTGACGGTGGAGGGGCTGGACAGGTTAGTGACGGTGGTGGGGCTGGACAGGTTAGTGACGGTGGAGGGGCTGGACAGGTTAGTGACGGTGGAGGGGCTGGACAGGTTAGTGACGGTGGTGGGGCTGGACAGGTTAGTGACGGTGGTGGGGCTGGACAGGTTAGTGACGGTGGTGGGGCTGGACAGGTTAGTGACGGTGGAGGGGCTGGACAGGTTAGTGACGGTGGTGGGGCTGGACAGGTTAGTGACGGTGGAGGGGCTGGACAGGTTAGTGACGGTGGTGGGGCTGGACAGGTTAGTGACGGTGGAGGGGCTGGACAGGTTAGTGACGGTGGTGGGGCTGGACAGGTTAGTGACGGTGGTGGGGCTGGACAGGTTAGTGACGGTGGTAGGGCTGGACAGGCGTGTAGTGTAAAAGTTATAGATCGTCACGGCCGAGATGTGGTAGACTTGTTACGGAGGCACTAGTGACGTGGTGGTACCGCATAGTGTGGGGCAAGTGTTACGTGACGGTCTATTATAGGTTAAACTGATGTTATGGAAATATAAACCTTCATACTAGGCCGACCAGCGACCAGTGTGAGGGACAGACAGAGGCCAAGAGCGACACCAAGAGTCACAGCTGTGGTGGTGATGACTACGGGCAGCGTGGATATAGATAGCCAGGAGTAACAAAGAGGAATATTGAAGATTATTGGTGTTGATATGTGGCATTAGTACACCATTGTGATCTTAGTTATGATAGGAGTCGTAGTGATGGTGAGGGATGGAGGAGGAGGAGGAGGAGGGACACACCTGGCTCTGGTAGCAGATGCAGTAGTGGCAGGGATGGTCGCGGGGGATGGCAGTCTCGCTGGGGTAGGCCCGGTCACCCACCACACACGACCCTCGGCTGTCAGACCCTGTAACAACAACAACAGTAAACATTTAGTTACACTTTACTGCTTTTGTCCACAAGTTGGCAGTTGATTCCTACCACAGTATAGGTTAGGTCATTTCTCATTACAAATTGTAGAATTTAGGGGAAGATGCAGTTGATGAACGCGCTACACACATGATATAAACACACCCACCTGCTGCACCCGACTGACTACATATTACAGTTTCTAGTGTATACCAGTTGGCAGGCCACTGCCACAACTGTGCCTCAGTCGATGCCGTGTCTTTTGGAAAAGTAAAGTAATGAAATTATTCAAATGGAAAGAAAGAAAAATTTCAACGAAGATTAATTTGATCTCTGATGCTTGTAGATACGACATTTGAACGCAAGATGGTTGTAGGAAGAAGGGAAGATGAAGAAAGAAAGAGAATCTTGCAGTTTGGTTGTGAGAGAAAATAGGAAGCATCATAACGAGCGACCCGAGAGTGACTGGTCTCCACACGGCAACTACTGGAAGCAGATCCTTGATGTAGGTCCAGCTGTTACGGCTTGGGATACACACACTCATGCCTCTCGACACCAGTGGCCGAAACAATACCTGTAAACCAGAGAGAGAGAAGCAACAACGAGGCAGACAGAAAGACACGTCATTAGAGAGGTGACAGCAGGAGACATAGTAAGACGCAGGCTTTTGGCTCCACTTTGACCATAAAGAGAGGCGAATGAAACACGCCAGACATACGAGCGCTCAGTGCTCTGTTTCTTGTGTGTGAGGAGGGAGACCTTTGTGGATGTGGAGCTGCCGCTCACAAGAAAAGTGAATAAGGTAACAGCTTCTGGGAAGCAGATTATGTAATGTTCATCGTGTCCAGGAGAGTGTGGTGGAAATGGTCATGGCTAATATGTCCGTGTTGTTGAACGGGTGACATGTGGTGTTCTGAGATTTGCTAGTAGCAAACAAGTGAGATTTAGTAAGATATATAGTGAAAATTTCTCTTTTCACCAGGTAACTGCTTTTCCATTAGGATATGCAGCACAAACCCGAAGTAAACGCGGAAATATGCGAGAAAAAGAAGAAGGCATGGAGAGAGGAGGAGAAAGCGAGGTGAAGAGTGTGGTGCGCCATCCTCGGGGTAAATGTAATTAAGTTTAAAAGATAAAGAAAGACTCGCGTAAGGCTAGATGGACGAACACGGGTGATACACCACCATCACGAGGGACTGGAGACAACAGGCTTGCATGTACTGACTTCAAGATTTACAGTGACCTTGACGAGTTGGAGGGGGTCTCCATTGTCATTAGAATCATTGACTGAATCAAGATAGAAGATAAATATGGCTCAAAGACAGTTACAAAGATGCATAATAATGATAAAGTAAAAGCGAGAACAGAATGGGAGGAGGATACTGTGTGTTTGAAAAGAAATGTCTGTAATCATCTGCTAAAAAACATTCTCAATTAAGAACGTGTTGTGAGGCGTAACCTGTACTGGTACGCAGTGATGGTGGGCAGCAGACGTAGCCAAGACTGGTACGCAGTGATGGTGGGCAGCAGACGTAGCCAAGACTGGTACGCAGTGATGGTGGGCAGCAGACGTAGCCAAGACTGGTACGCAGTGATGGTGGGCAGCAGACGTAGCCAAGACTGGTACGCAGTGATGGTGGGCAGCAGACGTAGCCAAGACTGGTACGCAGTTATGGTGGGCAGCAGACGTAGCCAAGACTGGTACGCAGTGATGGTGGGCAGCAGACGTAGCCAAGACTGGTACGCAGTTATGGTGGGCAGCAGACGTAGCCAAGACTGGTACGCAGTGATGGTGGGCAGCAGACGTAGCCAAGACTGGTACGCAGTTATGGTGGGCAGCAGACGTAGCCAAGACTGGTACGCAGTTATGGTGGGCAGCAGACGTAGCCAAGACTGGTACGCAGTGATGGTGGGCAGCAGACGTAGCCAAGACTGGTACGCAGTGATGGTGGGCAGCAGACGTAGCCAAGACTGGTACGCAGTGATGGTGGGCAGCAGACGTAGCCAAGACTGGTACGCAGTGATGGTGGGCAGCAGACGTAGCCAAGACTGGTACGCAGTGATGGTGGGCAGCAGACGTAGCCAAGACTGGTACGCAGTGTGGTGGGCAGCAGACGTAGCCAAGACTGGTACGCAGTTATGGTGGGCAGCAGTGATGGTGGGCTGCAGTAAGCCAGAGTAGGTGGCAGCACTTGAGGTACAGGAACAGGAACACACACACACACACACACACACACACACACACACACACACACACACACACACACACACAGGAAGTCAATTTTGATGATGACGGTGGTTGTATGAGGCCAGGAACACCCTCCGCTGCCTCACACTTTCTTCACACTCCAGCGCTGACTCTCTCCCTCCCAACTCTATCCCCTCAACCCAGGGAGGAAGATGCGTAATATGTCTCTCCCTTGTACCATATATTGGGAGGTGCACTCACCCCGGAGATGGCTGGACCTCTAAACACACACCCTCATTACCTGTAGCGCCGCCTCAGCCCGACTCTCGGCGCCACCGCCCCCTGGACCCCCGTCCCTCACCAACCAGTGTCCTCTCCCATGAGGCGCAGCCTCTCATTTCGTAAGTCAGGATCCTTCCCTGGTAGTGTGGTATACACAACTGGCTTCCTTATGCCCCTCGCTTCACGGTGTTGGTCGGGGCAACATCCCAGTGCCCCTCCAACTGTATCATTACCCTCTGGGACCCACACTTAAATTGAGTTTTTGCACCATAGCTTCCGAGCAGCAAAGCCGTCCTGTGTTTGTTTTCAAGTGAGGGCGTTCTGTTATGGTGGTGGTGTCGTGAGCGGGTGTGTCATGGTGCGAGAGTTCCTCACCGACTTGGCTACCTCCTCGACGCAGCCTTAGTTGAGAAGAGTCCGAGAGAAAGAGCTGGTATTGGAGCAGTCTGGGTGTGCAAGAGTGAGAGTGAAATGTGGGTGTGGTGGTGGGGGCCGTGTATGGCGCCAGGGGAGGGCTCTCGCCTGCCACACAGTAGGACTCAGTCACATGGTATTTTTGGCCGAGCCAGAGGTCCTGACCACAGTCATCGCCAGACGGAAATAGCATTACCTGGTCTCCCTTTACCCTGAGACAAGAGACTGCTCCATTTAACCAACAGGATTTAACATTATGGAAACTTTGTCACCGTCATTATGATACATACACCACTGATATTTGTTCCTGTGTAGAACCAAAATATATTGCATGTGTAAGTGGCACAGGGAGCGAAACAGCCAGCAAAGACATGAAGCTTAGTGATGATTGATCAGGAAGTGCAGAAGATGGGAGGGAGGGGTGGATCTACCCACTTGAGATCTGATATGATGTCCCAAACCTCCCAACCTCCCCTGTCATCTTCCTCATGTCCTGCCGCCTCACTCTCTCACGTTTGATGATGATGGATCAAGAAATGTTGACACGTACACACACACATACATTCATAATGGTAAAGCCATGATGCATATATACAAATTTAAAAGAGAAGAGGCAACATGAGTGTAAAACTCCCCCCGCTGAACTGTAACACACAAATGATAATCACGACTGGTAATCACATATTGGCTCTTACCCATGTATTACCACCCTCTCCAGGCAAGCATAACAACGTCGCAAACCACAAAGAACAAAGCAGTGACCAGCTACCTGACAACCTCAGACATTCATCACCAAAAGTGTTTGCAATATAATCTCACGTCATCTTCCTCAGCACTCAGGTGTCTGCAGCAGCATTAGGTCCCTTCCACCCGAACCACTTCATAAGCAACTGACGATGACTGATTGAAAATAAAAAGCTTAACTTTGGTGGAGGTGATGAAAACGACGCTCCCAGGACTGACTGATCCCTGTGATACCCCGCTTGTCACGTGTTGTCAGTCGGCTGCTTCCACTTTTAATACCACGCGTTCTCACCTGCCTGTGGGCAATGCTGATCATGAGCACATTCGCTTTCCTCTGTGTGTGTGTGTGTGTGTGTGTGTGTGTGTGAATGATAGTAAATCACATATCTAGTATGAATTCTTGGACTGTAAATCACATACCTAGAATATGTTTATGGACTTCAACAGTTTTGTGTTAAACTATATGATAAACTTGATTATATCACTGGTCAACAAAATTGAACTTTGTTCTCATCAAGGAAGCAGTGTAAGTTTTCTAGACCGATTTCCGACGCACATTACGAACTTTTAGTCCGTCTTAATACATCACGTCTCGTTTTTCTTTCTACGGATACATACTATTTCAGTTCAACTGCAGCTACATGATGCATGGGCGAAGGTCAAATGATAAGATTTGTATCGGTTCAAACTTTTTATTACAGAACTTCAGTATTGCTGGGTAGATGGTATACAAAGATGATACTATCCAGAAGGACAAGCTGAAACGTTAACCTTTAAGCCTCTTTATGAGGACGATCTTCACAAGGTACAAGCGCCTCTTGTGCTGCTCTGACTCAGGGTCGTCCCTGTACAACATCCAGCAGTCATCTGCAAGCATTCCTTCATTCCACAAACCCTGGCTGGTATCGATGTGCTGATGTCCAGATGGAAACGTTCTCCTTGTTCGTCAGACGCTGCTCCAAGGTTCTCCGCACAAGCGTCCAGATGTGGATGAAGGAAATGCACCTTCAGCGACATCCTACATCCCATAACAGCATAGGATTTGAGAAGTCTTTTCCCTCTGCCTTCAAAACCCGGAGATCCTGCGTTTCCCAAGAAATGTTCGCATAGTCCAACCAACGAGAGTTCCAGTCCTCCAGTTCCAAGTCATCAAGATGTGTGATGCTGAAGTTGTGATCTCCCAGGAGTTCCTTCATCTACAGACTGATGACGATGCCTTCTTTCAACTTGGCCTCAGTGATCTTCGGAAATTTTTTCATCACATACTTGAGTCCTTTCAAGTTTCCCCTGGCCAGTGTGTTCACACGTTGCTTCATGAGACCAAACTTATGTGGAGCCGCGGAGGAAGAAATTCTTGACTCATATGATCATCGTTGAGGTCAGTCTAATTCCATATAATGCCTGGAAGTTGCTCGACCATCCTAGAGGCATAATTCACCTGTGTTTCGTGAATCCTGACTGCTTTCCCACCAGCATGCCCGTCACGTTTAAGTCCCCACATATTTTCCAGTTGCCATTTTTGTATTTTATGGTATGTAGGAGCGGCTGCATGTTCTCATGACACTTTCATGTGCACTGATGACCTACAGGAACGGAGGGTTTCTTGTTCCGTTGTGGAGCAGCGCCGCTTTCACATTTCTCTTACATGAGTGGATGAACAAGCGCCATTGCGAGGGATCATGTTCTTGGGAGAAGCAGTGGAATAATGCGTCAAAGTTGGTGCCAGAACAGAGCGCCACATCCACGAGAAAATGACAAGCACGAGTCTGATTCTTCTCCTGAAATAAGTGATGCGAGCGTCCTTCTTGAGCAAACATTTTTCTTTTCGACGAGATGCTAAAAGTTCAGCTTTATCTTTCAGCAGAGCCAACCAGATCATTCATAAACAGTAGACGTGACACAAGAAAATGGATTTCATTTTCGAAGTCGGCGTCTAAAACTACATCAAGTCTACCACAAGTCATGTGTCATGAAAATTAGTTGTTGACCAGTGTAATTAGTGATGATATTGAATGGTGCACGTAAGAGAGTGAGAGTGTATGTGGTCTTGACTGTGACAGCCTTAATGACCGTGGCGGTCGACTAACCAACCGCTCAGCCAGCCGTGGCATCTGCCCCGTGGCCATCACAGCCGGCAGGACCCGCTGTATGTGACCCTCAGCCGCTTACTAGAGGTCATAGGTCAGCCTTCCATGAAGAGAGAGGTGGTGCGGATTTACCAATGCTTCCTGCATGAAGGTTGAGCAATACATTGATCCAGGCAGATGGCTCTCGTTATAGGGTCACACTGGGAACCTACGGTGGACACACGTGCAAACTGATCTTATATATAAAGTTGTCTGTATGTTTTCGCCGTTTCCCGTGCGAGGTAGTGCAGAGGCACAGGAAGAAATGGCTCACATCCACTCTCCAGCTGTCTTGCATAATACACCGAAACCATAGCTTTCAGTCCACAACCATACCCCAAAGACCGACCTTTCCATGGTTTACCCCGACCGCTTCATTTGCCTTGGTTCAGCCAATTGATAGCACGTCGCCCCCTGTATACCCCATCGGTCCACCATGATTTATCCCATGCACATCTGACACCATCATGTATGTTCAGGCCCCGGACACTAAAATTCTTTTTCATTCTATCTTTCCGCCTCATCCTTGGTACCAGCTTTTCCTTGTTCCCTCCATTTCTGAGGTGTACTATACCCTCTTGGCCTCATAACGGCCTTTTAAGGTCAACATGCGCTATCTTAAAACCTTACCTAGATTCTGATGCACTTGCCCCAAAATTTTGGGCCTCTGGAGGCTACATAAAGCTGTAGTAAGTCTGAACCTTGAAAATTGGCCTTTGTTGACCTTAAAGGCCGGGCTGTGGCACCCTTGGATCTCGTCTTTGATCTTCAGGCACCTTTATTATGAGTTAAGGTTGGTAGGTTGCCTACGTTGAATAAGTGCAGTGAACTATATCTAATCTTTAAGGCTGGAGTGGCAGCTTCTTACACACACACACACACACACACACACACACACACATGTTCGTTGGAGGTGGGTGGGAGGCAGCGAGGGTGAGGGGTGTGGCGGGGCCGTCTAGGGCGTGTGTGTGGTGGGTGGCCAGGTGATGGTAGCGGGCAAGCGGCCGCACCAGCTGTGTGGGACTAGTATTTATACCCAGATGAGGCGGCCTCTCTCTCTCTCTCTCTCTCTCTCTCTCTCTCTCTCTCTCTCTCTCTCTCTCTCTCTCTCTCTCTCTCTCTCGTCCCCCCCACCCCACCACCACCAGTACCACCATCCGTAGCTGACAACCCACCACAGCTAAGGCGACACCTCACTCACTAGACATACACCAGGAGACCACCATAGCTACGACCACACCACACACTCACCAGCCAGACACCAGCTGGCCACCACAGCTGAGACCACACCGTACTCTTACCAGCCATACACCAGCAAACCACCACAGCTAAGACCTGACCACACTCACCAGCAGACCACTACAGCTAAGACCTTACCACACTCACCAGCAGACCACCACAGCTAAGACCTGACCACATTAACCATCAGACCACCACAGCTAAGACCTTACCACACTCACCAGCAGACCACCACAGCTAAGACCTGACCACACTCACCAGCAGACCACCACAGCTAAGACCTGACCACATTAACCATCAGACCACCACAGCTAAGACCTTACCACACTCACCAGCAGACCACCACAGCTAAGACCTGACCACACTCACCAGCAGACCACCACAGCTAAGACCTGACCACATTAACCAGCAGACCACCACAGCTAAGACCTTACCACACTCACCAGCAGACCACCACAGCTAAGACCTGACCACACTGACCAGCACCCACCACAGCTAAGACCTGACCACACTGACCAGCAGACCACCATAGCTAAGACCTGACCACATTAACCAGCAGACCACCACAGCTAAGACCTGACCACACTGACCAGCACCCACCACAGCTAAGACCTTACCGCACTCACCAGCAGACCACCACAGCTAAGACCTTACCACACTCACCAGCAGACCACCATAGCAAAGGCCATACCAATCGAACCACCAGATCACATCTGCTAAGGCCACACTACACTCACCAGCCACAGCCAACCACAGCTAAGGCCACACTGCACTCACCAGCAGTATCGGGCTCCCATCTCAATGTATGCCCCAGTTCCTCACACTGCGAGAGATCATGTCTGGCAGGGGTGTCGTGTCCCACCCACCCTGGGCTGATGTAGGGGTTGGCCTCTACCACAGCGGCAGGACGACAGTAAACACAGCGGCGAGGCCTTCCTCCATGACATTCTAGTTATGGTCCTGGCCGGCTGGTGAGGCCCCCACCCGCCTATGTACATCCAGAGTCTACCTATATACACCTGTGTCCTCCTCCTCATTTCGATCATTTTTGTTTTCACATGAACACCTCAGAAGGTTGAGGGAGGTAAGATGATCTTGTGGGTCATCACACGGCCGTGTGTGGTGACGGCCGTGTGTGGAGGTGCCCAGGTTGGTGAGGGTTGGGCCTGGAGTCCAAGCTACATGGGTGGGTTTACTGGCCTAATATGGCCGACACGGCAACACGCCGCCCACCATCTGCCATGTAAGGCAGCGTCAGCCTACCACAGCTCCACGTGTACCACGCCTCCGCTGCTACGCCCCACTGCATCACACACCGGCGTAACACTGCAGCACGTTGCGTCACTCGAGGGTCAAAACCCAGCCATCCTTCCCACGCCCTCAACCCCCCATTTTCCTTTCCCTTTAACCTTTGTTTATAACGACGTTCCGCTGTGGGCTCTACCCTCCCCACTTCCTGTGTGGGCGGGCGGTGCTGCTCAACCAGGCTGTCCCCGTCCGCCGTCAACACCTCTTGCCGCCATATTTCACACGACAGTACATTACTATGAGGCATTACTTGATGTACGTAGATAACACTGTACATCACAAACGTTAGATCCATCCAACGCCTTCCGCAGGAGGAAGCTGGTCAGGGGAGGTTGGAACCAGAGAATGAAACCTCTCGGTGTATTTGTGTATAAATATTAATCAGGAGGAAACGTGAGATGCAATATAAGGAGGGGACGGCAGTCTGTGTGAGGACCACCACCGCCTCTGGTCGGCCAGCTTGGGAAGGAGGAGGTAAGTAACACACACACACACACACACACACACACACACACACACACACATGTTGAGCAGACTGGTTGAAATAGTCGTTATATGATGAGAGCAGCATGGTGAGACCTGAGCCTCAGGGGTATCTAGATGTACAACGGTCGTGTGACATTGTACAGGATTATCTCCTGCAAGTCATTGTTCATAAGACATCTTTACCCCTAGTTGGTCATTATAGATAACCCTGGCGGCAGGTGCAGGTATTAGTACTGAGATATTGTACAAATCTGTCACTTGATTAAGCTGATGAAGTGTGCACTGCAAGTGTTTTGATAAGCTGGGGCACCGTAGCCAAGACCATTGATAAGCAGTGAGGCAGGGCTTATCACTGATATGTCAACACTGTCATACTTCCTACACACACACACACACACACACACACACACACACACACACATCATGTTATTCTCAAGAAAAGTTATTCATTTCGCTACAGTAGACGTCATTGTCCTCTTCCCTGTGTCATGGTGCGCACATAATCGTGTATTGTCCTTAATACTTTGTACTGGTATTTTCATGACTGTAGGCAGTGTCCTCATTACTGTGTTATCATTACCTGTTTGTTCTTTGCAGGGGAAGAGTTCTACACCCGCGACGCCCAACTTGTAAGGTGCCTGCCTTCATCGTATCTTGCCATACACCATTTCAACCGTCCACCATCATCACACTTATTTTCTTTTTTTAAGTTCCTTTCAATGAGCATCTCACTCATCCTCTAATTACGGCTTCTGGTAACTAACTCTGGTGTTGCACCTCGTAAAACATGACCTGTTGACTGTCAGCGTCATCTGCCTGACGTAGGAAGCTAATGATTGTTTCTGGACATCTACTTTCGTCTCTCCTCCATGTTGAACACTTTCTAGTCTTCAGCTTTTCATTGTAGCTCAGTTCTTTTGACTCAGTCACCGTCTGTGTAGCTTCTCGTTCATATTTGTTTGCTTCTGTAGGTGTGGTGACCACACGTGGGAGGCTTAATCTCGCCTCGATCTAAAATATGCTTTAAATATATTACCAAACATTTCCGTAGCCAGAAACTCGAATGAGATTCTAATATTTGCCCAGCGGATAGTTTATCTCTTTCAGAAATCTCCTGATGTGTATCTCTGGCCACGGTTTAGGCACAATGTTGACCCCTAAATCTATTTATATCCCGCTATGTAGTAATTACAAATATTCCATCGTCATATGTACGTCGCACATACTGTCAATCTCATCAACCATTTGTCAGACCAACTTTAAGGTATGCTCAGGTCCTTTGTAAGCTGTTGTAATGGTTTTCATTCTTCATTTCTCATGACGTTCCCATCATCCGCAGACATGTTTACATACCAGTCTAGTCCTTCAGGCTCTTCATTTACATACAATAACAATGGGCACTAGACGAAGCCCTGCGGCAGGACACTTGTAACCTCTTATCTGCGTCGTTAATCTCCTCCTACAGAGGTAGTGTCCAGTGAAGTAGTCAGCCCTTTATTCTTGCCTGTATCTCTAGCTTCGTGAGCCACACATGATGGGGTAAGGTGCCTCTAGCTTCGTGAGCCACACATGATGGGGTAAGGTGCCTCTAGCTTCGTAAGTCACACATGATGGGGTAAGGTGCCTCTAGCTTCGTGAGCCACACATGATGGGGTAAGGTGCCTCTAGCTTCGTGAGCCACACATGATGGGGTAAGGTGCCTCTAGCTTCGTGAGCCACACATGATGGGGTAAGGTGCCTCTAGCTTCGTGAGCCACACATGATGGGGTAAGGTGCCTCTAGCTTCGTGAGCCACACATGATGGGGTAAGGTGCCTCTAGCTTCGTGAGCCACACATGATGGGGTAAGGTGCCTCTAGCTTCGTGAGCCACACATGATGGGGTAAGGTGCCTCTAGCTTCGTGAGCCACACATGATGGGGTAAGGTGCCTCTAGCTTCGTGAGCCACACATGATGGGGTAAGGTGCCTCTAGCTTCGTGAGCCACACATGATGGGGTAAGGTGCCTCTAGCTTCGTGAGCCACACATGATGGGGTAAGGTGCCTCTAGCTTCGTGAGCCACACATGATGGGGTAAGGTGCCTCTAGCTTCGTGAGCCACACATGATGGGGTAAGGTGCCTCTAGCTTCGTGAGCCACACATGATGGGGTAAGGTGCCTCTAGCTTCGTGAGCCACACATGATGGGGTAAGGTGCCTCTAGCTTCGTGAGCCACACATGATGGGGTAAGGTGCCTCTAGCTTCGTGAGCCACACATGATGGGGTAAGGTGCCTCTAGCTTCGTGAGCCACACATGATGGGGTAAGGTGCCTCTAGCTTCGTGAGCCACACATGATGGGGTAAGGTGCCTCTAGCTTCGTGAGCCACACATGATGGGGTAAGGTGCCTCTAGCTTCGTGAGCCACACATGATGGGGTAAGGTGCCTCTAGCTTCGTGAGCCACACAGTGTACCAGACACTTCAGTGATCAAAGTCACTGCTTACCCAGTCATAAAAGTCTCAAAGATTCATCAAACAAGACCTCGCATCCCCCTGAACCTGTGATGTCTCCCAGGTAAGCAGTCTCCTGTGCAGGTAGTCGTTCATTTGGTGCCTGAGCATTTCTTTCAGTGTGTTAGGAACCACATATAGGTGAGTGAGGCTGACCTGGACATGTGCGCGGTTTTCCGACCTTTATTATTAAATATCGGCTCGACATCTGCCTTCCTCCGTATCTCTGGAAGTTCCACTTTCCCCAGTGTCTTAATGGATAGTATTCCGACAAGCTTAGCAAGTGGCTGTGCAGCATCCTGCCACACACACACACACATGTGGAAGTTTCATCAGGAACATACACCATGTATGGCTCATCATGCTGCTGTATCAAGGTGAAAATATGATTTGTTTGTCCAGAGTTTTCCCCTTCCACCTTTCTAACCCTGATGGCGTTTCATCCTGCACTGTGGCAACACTTTTCAATTGATCATTTAGCTCCTCGTATAATTCCTCATCTTCTGCCAGAGTTCAGCCATCCTCAGCTTGACTGGCTGATCGTTAACCAATAATTTGATATAATTTGAGGAAAGACGAATATATTTATGGTTTTATTTGCTCTTTATTCATATCATTTGTTTCACTTTTTTTGCGAAAAAAGATATTGTTTTGGTGGATGTCGGTTAAAGGTCACAGTAGAATTAACATGGTATTGGTCGTGCGGTTGGCAGTGTAGATGCTGGCTAGCCATGTGGACCGATCACGTTGCCAGTCGTCCGTGATTTTGTTGTACGGCTCCTGCAGCCATGGCCGCTTGAAGAAGAGTCAGTCAACATAAGACACATTTTTTATGACAGTTGTGGAACAGGAATACTGTACTTTCGTTTTCAGTGTGTACCACTTGTCTACATCTTCGTCGTATATCCGTAGATATGGTTTATTTTGGGCTTCACCTGGTAAAGCATTTCAAATATCTCGTCCATCATGTTTGTATAGAAGAAGGAGAGAGAGAGAGAGAGAGAGAGAGAGAGAGAGAGAGAGAGAGAGAGAGAGAGAGAGAGAGAGAGAGAGAGAGAGGTTTGATGGAGGCAGAACTGCACACATATTTTTGACGGTTCACAATACCAGTGGAGGCTACTAGTGCCCAGGGTCAGCCTCAAGCTGGTACAGTGAAAGATCTTCAGCAATATGTGATTCTACCACTCATTCTACCGCTCATTCTACCACTCATTCTACCCCATATTCTACCACTCATTCGACCGCTCATTCGACCGCTCATTCTACCACTCATTCTACCGCTCATTCTACCACTCATTCTACCCCATATTCTACCACTCATTCGACCGCTCATTCGACCGCTCATTCTACCACTCATTCTACCGCTCATTCTACCACTCATTCTACCCCATATTCTACCACTCATTCGACCGCACATTCGACCGCTCATTCTACCACTCATTCTACCGCTCATTCTACCACTCATTCTACCCCATATTCTACCACTCATTCGACCGCTCATTCGACCGCTCATTCTACCACTCATTCTACCGCTCATTCTACCACTCATTCTACCCCATATTCTACCACTCATTCGACCGCTCATTCGACCGCTCATTCTACCACTCATTCTACCACTCATTCGACCGCTCATTCGACCGCTCATTCTACCACTCATTCTACCACTCATTCGACCGCTCATTCGACCGCTCATTCTACCACTCATTCTACCACTCATTCTGCCACTCATTCTACCGCTCATTCGACCGCTCATTCTACCGCTCATTCGACCGCTCATTCTACCACTCATTCTACCGCTCATTCGACCGCTCATTCTACCACTCATTCTACCACTCATTCTACCACTCATTCGACCGCTCATTCTACCGCTCATTCTACCGCTCATTCTACCGCTCATTCTACCACTCATTCTACCACTCATTCTACCACTCATTCGACCGCTCATTCTACCGCTCATTCTACCACTCATTCTACCACTCATTCTACCACTCATTCTACCACTCATTCGACCGCTCATTCTACCGCTCATTCTACCGCTCATTCGACCGCTCATTCTACCACTCATTCTACCACTCATTCTACCACTCATTCGACCGCTCATTCGACCGCTCATTCTACCGCTCATTCTACCGCTCATTCGACCGCTCATTCTACCACTCATTCTACCACTCATTCTACCACTCATTCTACCGCTCATTCGACCGCTCATTCTACCACTCATTCTACCACTCATTCGACCTCTCATTCGACCGCTCATTCTACCGCTCATTCTACCGCTCATTCGACCGCTCATTCTACCGCTCATTCTACCACTCATTCTACCACTCATTCTACCGCTCATTCGACCGCTCATTCTACCACTCATTCTACCGCTCATTCTACCACTCATTCGACCGCTCATCCGACCGCTCATTCGACCGCTCATTCGACCACTCATTCTACCACTCATTCTACCACTCATTCTACCACTCATTCTACCGCTCATTCGACCGCTCATTCTATCACTCATTCGACCGCTCATTCGACCGCTCATTCTACCGCTCATTCGACCGCTCATTCTACCGCTCATTCGACCGCTCATTCTACCACTCATTCTACCGCTCATTCTACCACTCATTCGACCGCTCATTCGACCGCTCATTCGACCGCTCATTCTACCACTCATTCTGTAGGAATATGTGAATGATATTTGCATCGGTGTATTTACATTGAATGTTCTGTGTGGCGGGGTAGCGCCTTAAGTCGGAAAAACTTTGCTCAAGTTCTTCCTGACTGATGGATAATGAGAGTATGAGTGAGGAGTGATGCGTCAACAGTGGCCAGCCGTGGCCACTGAGATGGGAGCCTCCAGCATCGTTGATGACACACACACACACACACACACACACACACACACACACACACACACACACACTACGCACTTTGCCACTCCCGCCGCCACACCTCCTGCCCACACGACACAACATCCTCCACACATAACGTCTGCTTCTGGCCAGACCTTGCCAGACGCATGGCCCCGGGGAGGACACAACCCTCATGGCACTGGCGTGGCCTGGAGGTGGGCCACGTCAAGGTTTGAGTGGCACTGCTGTGGCCTGGAGGTGGGCCACGTCAAGGTTTGAGTGGCACTGGCGTGGCCTGGAGGTGGGCCACGTCAAGGTTTGAGCGCCGTCCGGCCGGCCGCCCTTTTAGGGATAATGCAGGTCTGTGCCCTTACTGAGAGCCACCAGCACCGCCGCCGCCCGGAGGAGGGGGTCAGGGGCAGTAGGATTCGACCCCCGGCGAAGAGCTGTGGACATGATAATGTCGTCACCTGCCTGTGTGTTGAGGAACACTTCGGGAAGATAAGATATAAAAGAACCACAAGTGTGAGAATGTGTTTGTGATCTGGGAGTATATGATTTGTCAGAGGTGAGTCAACGAATCTCTTTCTGATGATGAATGGACACGACGCTGCTCATACGAGAAGAAAAACTAACACAAGGGAATTGTGTGTGTGTGTGTGTGTTGATAGGGGAAGGGTAGTAATAGTGAAGACGTATTGATCCAAGAAAATACATGAAGAGCTGTATGACCAGGGAAGCACTAACCTCCAGCAGTATGACCAGGGAAGCACTAACCTCCAGCAGTATGACCAGGGAAGCACTAACCTCCAGCAGTATGACCAGGGAAGCACTAACCTCCAGCAGTATGACCAGGGAAGCACTAACCTCCAGCAGTATGACCAGGGTAGTACTAACCTCCAGCAGTGTGGCCAGGGAAGTACTAACCTCCAGCAGTATGACCAGGGAAGCACTAACCTCCAGCAGTATGACCAGGGTAGTACTAACCTCCAGCAGTGTGGCCAGGGAAGTACTAACCTCCAGCAGTGTGACCAGGGTAGTACTAACCTCCAGCAGTGTGGCCAGGGAAGTACTAACCTCCAGCAGTGTGGCCAGGGAAGTACCAACCTCCAGCAGTATGACCAGGGTAGTACTAACCTCCAGCAGTGTGGCCAGGGAAGTACTAACCTCCAGCAGTATGACCAGGGAAGCACTAACCTCCAGCAGTATGACCAGGGTAGTACTAACCTCCAGCAGTGTGGCCAGGGAAGTACTAACCTCCAGCAGTATGACCAGGGTAGTACTAACCTCCAGCAGTGTGGCCAGGGAAGTACTAACCTCCAGCAGTGTGACCAGGGAAGTACTAACCTCCAGCAGTGGCCAGGGTAGTACTAACCTCCAGCAGTGTGGCCAGGGAAGTACTAACCTTCAGCAGTGTGACCAGGGAAGTACTAACCTCCAGCAGTGTGACCAGGGAAGTACTAACCTCCAGCAGTGTGGCCAGGGTAGTACTAACCTCCAGCAGTGTGACCAGGGAAGTACTAACCTCCAGCAGTGTGGCCAGGGTAGTACTAACCTCCAGCAGTGTGGCCAGGGAAGTACTAACCTTCAGCAGTGTGACCAGGGAAGTACTAACCTCCAGCAGTGTGACCAGGGTAGTACTAACCTCCAGCAGTGTGGCCAGGGAAGTACTAACCTCCAGCAGTGTGACCAGTGAAGTACTAACCTCCAGCAGTGTGACCAGGGAAGTACTAACCTCCAGCAGTGTGACTAGGGAAGTACTAACCTTCAGCAGTGTGACCAGGGAAGTACTAGCCTCCAGCAGTGTGGCCAGGGAAGTACTAACCTCCAGCAGTGTGACCAGGGAAGTACTAACCTCCAACAGTGTGACCAGGGAAATACTAACCTCCAGCAGTGTGGCCAAGGAAGTACTAACCTCCAGCAGTGTGGCCAGGGAAGTACTAACCTCCAGCAGTGTGGCGAGGGAAGTACTAACTTTCAGCAGTGTGACCAGGGAAGTACTAACCTCCAGCAGTGTGGCCAGGTAAGTACTAACCTCCAGCAGTGTGGCCAGGGAAGTACTAACCTCCAGCAGTGTGGCCAGGGAAGTACTAACTTTCAGCAGTGTGACCAGGGAAGTACTAACCTCCAGCAGTGTGGCCAAGGAAGTACTAATCTCCAGCAGTGTGACCAGGGAAGTACTAACCTTCAGCAGTGTGGCCAGAGAAGTACTAACCTCCAGCAGTGTGGCCAGGGAAGTACTAACCTTCAGCAGTGTGGCGAGGGAAGTACTAACTTTCAGCAGTGTGACCAGGGAAGTACTAACCTCCAGCAGTGTGGCCAGGGAAGTACTAACCTCCAGCAGTGTGACCAGAGAAGTACTAACCTCCAGCAGTATGGCCAGGGAAGTACTAACCTTCAGCAGTGTGACCAGGGAAGTACTAACCTCCAGCAGTGTGACCAGGGTAGTACTAACCTCCAGCAGTGTGGCCAGGGAAGTACTAACCTCCAGCAGTGTGACCAGTGAAGTACTAACCTCCAGCAGTGTGACCTGGGAAGTACTAACCTCCAGCAGTGTGACCAGGGAAGTACTAACCTTCAGCAGTGTGACCAGGGAAGTACTAACCTCCAGCAGTGTGGCCAGGGAAGTACTAACCTCCAGCAATGTGACCAGGGAAGTACTAACCTCCAACAGTGTGACCAGGGAAGTACTAACCTCCAGCAGTGTGGCCAAGGAAGTACTAACCTCCAGCAGTGTGGCCAGGGAAGTACTAACCTCCAGCAGTGTGGCGAGGGAAGTACTAACTTTCAGCAGTGTGACCAGGGAAGTACTAACCTCCAGCAGTGTGGCCAGGGAAGTACTAACCTCCAGCAGTGTGGCCAGGGAAGTACTAACCTCCAGCAGTGTGGCGAGGGAAGTACTAACTTTCAGCGGTGTGACCAGGGAAGTACTAACCTCCAGCAGTGTGGCCAGGGAAGTACTAACCTCCAGCAGTGTGACCAGGGAAGTACTAACCTTCAGCAGTGTGGCCAGAGAAGTACTAACCTCCAGCAGTGTGGCCAGAGAAGTACTAACCTTCAGCAGTGTGGCGAGGGAAGTACTAACTTTCAGCAGTGTGACCAGGGAAGTACTAACCTCCAGCAGTGTGGCCAGGGAAGTACTAACCTCCAGCAGTGTGACCAGAGAAGTACTAACCTCCAGCAGTATGGTCAGGGAAGTACTAACCTTCAGCAGTGTGGCCAGAGAAGTACTAACCTCCAGCAGTGTGACCAGGGAAGTACTAACCTTCAGCAGTGTGACCAGAGAAGTACTAACCTCCAGCAGTGTGGCCAGGGAAGTACTAACCTCCAGCAGTGTGACCAGGGAAGTACTAACCTCCAGCAGTGTGGCCAGGGAAGTACTAACCTTCAGCAGTGTGGCCAGGGAAGTACTAACCTCCAGCAGTGTGACCAGGGAAGTTTTAACCTCCAGCAGTGTGACCAGAGAAGTACTAACCTCCAGCAGTGACCAGGGAAGTACTAACCTTCAGCAGTGTGGCCAGGGAAGTACTAACCTTCAGCAGTGTGACCAGAGAAGTACTAACCTCCAGCAGTGTGGCCAGGGTAGTACTAACCTTCAGCAGTGTGGCCAGGGAAGTACTAACCTCCAGCAGTGTGACCAGGGAAGTACTAACCTCCAGCAGTGTGGCCAGGGAAGTACTAACCTTCAGCAGTTTGACCAGGGAAGTACTAACCTTCAGCAGTGTGGCCAGGGAAGTACTAACCTTCAGCAGTATGACCAGAGAAGTACTAACCTTCAGCAGTGTGGCCAGGGAAGTACTAACCTCCAGCAGTGTGACCAGAGAAGTACTAACCTTCAGCAGTGTGACCAGAGAAGTACTAACCTTCAGCAGTGTGGCCAGGGAAGTACTAACCTTCAGCAGTGTGACCAAAGAAGTACTAACCTCCAGCAGTGTGGCCAGGGAAGTACTAACCTTCAGCAGTGTGACCAGGGAAGTACTAACCTTCAGCAGTGTGACCAGGGAAGTACTAACCTCCAGCAGTGTGACCAGGGTAGTACTAACCTTCAGCAGTGTGGCCAGGGAAGTACTAACCTCCAGCAGTGTGGCCAGGGAAGTACTAACCTTCAGCAGTGTGACCAGGGAAGTACTAACCTTCAGCAGTGTGGCCAGGTAAGTACTAACCTTCAGCAGTGTGACCAGGGAAGTACTAACCTTCAGCAGTGTGGCCAGGGAAGTACTAACCTTCAGCAGTGTGACCAGGGAAGTACTAACCTCCAGCAGTGTGGCCAGGGAAGTACTAACCTCCAGCAGTGTGGCCAGGGAAGTACTAACCTCCAGCAGTGTGACCAGGGAAGTACTAACCTTCAGAAGTGTGACCAGGGAAGTACTAACCTTCAGCAGTGTGGCCAGGGAAGTACTAACCTTCAGCAGTGTGACCAGGGAAGTACTAACCTTCAGCAGTGTGACCAGGGAAGTACTAACCTTCAGCAGTACCGACTAACCTTCAGCAGTGTGACCAGGGAAGTACTAACCTCAGCAGTGACAGGAGGTGTAAACCAGCTGTGTGACAGGGTATACTAACCTTCAGCAGTGTGGCCAGGGAAGTACTAACCTCCAGCACCTGCCTCACTATAACCTTCACAACCTCCAAGTTTCCAGATAGCGACAGAGCTTCCCTGTGCCCAGCACCATCTTCACAGTTACCTCATCCTTTTTTGTCACCATGGTCCCAACACTCACTTGTCATCTTACCAGACACCATCACCCTCTCCAGTACGACCACCATCATTGCCCCAGCTTGAACTCTCTTGCCCAATATCCACCCCAGCAGCATCAGTCTCCCGTCACCATCACTTCCTCCTACACCCACACATGTTCGCTACACCTAAAGTTAACATTCACTCCTCATACACCACCTGCACGAAGTTGGTTAGCAGTTATTTGAGTCACCACCTTCCAGACATCTCCAATTGTAGACACTTGGGGTTAACATGTCAGTCCACAGCCCCTCTGCACACACGAGTGACCCAGCTGTGTTGATGTCTGCGAGGCAGCGGCACTGCCTGGGGAACCATGTGTTCTTGATCATGTGTCTCCAGCGTTCCCTGCCCAGTAAACTTACCTTATCCAAACAAACTATTGCCCCGGTCGTAAACCTGGCATGTTCGTGCATCACACGTGAACACATGCGCGTATATGGTATTAATAACTTCACCTACGATCTTTTCTCTTTTGTCAAATACATTACGACATCCGAGTTTTATCACGCTCAGCTGAGCTTTTTCGGGTAGCAGGGCTGGCTGGCCTCAGGTTCTGTACACACTACTCTCAACTTTCGTTTCATTCTGTTTTTGTTCATGACATCATTAGAAATATTTCATTCAGATAATTAAACATCAGTAAACCACTGTAATTGTAATAATCAATTACTAGTTATGTTCTCTAACAACAACAACACAGTATACGATGCAGGCTCTCCAAGATGTCATTTCCCTCTGGAACCCATTACAAATTCCTCCTCTCCTCTGATGTGCAATTTGATAACTAGATGACTTGAGCAGCCAACACAGTAGATGTACCTGGCATCTGTGTAACATGTGCATGTATTGCACATACCTCATGTTACACATAGAAGTAACTCTGTCTTTCAGAAACTGGGAGTTCTCTGTAGTTGTTGTAACTTCGCTTCATTTGATCACTTATTCTAATTATTCGAAGGATTCATTCGTCCTTGTGTGGAGTTCTGCATTGAATAGGTTCCGCTACAATGTCGGTTCTCTTTCCCATCTTCTACAGATATTAGTTTGGATTTTCTCTCAAGAAGTGGTTGCTTGTGTGCTCCCTACCATTAGGTAGACCATGTAGTGAGCTACTGTCTCACATCATTATAATATACACGTTCTCAACTCGAGGCAGGGCCGTTGCCATGTATTTTTCTTCCCTTACACAGCTAAGCTTTGGAACTCTGTCTACCTCATGTCTTTCTCTACCTCATGTCTTTCTCTACCTCATGTCTTTCTCTACCTCATGTCTCTCTCTACCTCATGTCTTTCTCTACCTCATGTCTCTCTCTACCTCATGTCTTTCTCTACCTCATGTCTCTCTCTACCTCATGTCTTTCTCTACCTCATGTCTCTCTCTACCTCATGTCTTTCTCTACCTCATGTCTTTCTCTACCTCATGTCTTTCTCTACCTCATGTCTTTACCTCATGTCTTTCTCTACCTCATGTCTTTCCTAACATCCAGGTCTTGCTACTCAAAAGGCAGGTTTTCCACACCCTCCAAAAGTCTTAGATTATTTTCCATCTTTTCTTTATATTTCCATCGTTATAACCTTCCAGATTCCACTTCAGGTTTGGTCTGGATGACGACTCTCCTCCGTACCCACATGTGTATGTGTGTGTGTGTGTGTGTGTGTGTGTGTGTGTGTGTGTGTGTGTGTGTGTGTATTTCAGTCTCGAAATACCACCTCACCGGCCAGACACACACATGTAGGAATACTGGGAAGGGAACATGAGCTAGTGTGGTGAGTGGGTCACATGTATGTTTACTGAGAAGGGAACATGACCTGGTACAGTAAGTGGGTCATATACTAGTGTACACAGGTGAAGCAAGAGCGGTATACTCACATACAAAGATCAGTCATGTCATCCCATGCAACACTTAGCGACCAAGTGAAGTGGGTCTGTAACGAGCTTGGGTCTCTGTCATCGATTGTTTGGATCAAGCTGGTCCGCACAGCTTAATCCGGCTCTGTTCTACGTCCTCACGACACACATATCGTACCCACACCCGGTACACTCCCTCCTCACTGCCTTCCCTATTCCTGCCCTCAGCCTACGTCCTACGACAGCTGAGTGGGTCATGGCGGCACCTGCAAATCCCAATGTCATCTGGTGGGTGAAGGGGCGGCCAGCACACCCGAAAGACGCTCAGGAGTGGAACAGAACAAAGAGGGTCTTGTGTGGGTGACTAGAGCCTGCCCCAGAGTAGCCGGATGTGTTGCCTCAGTGGGTCTGTGTGAACAGCCTCTGTTTATTGAAACGTTTTAGTGTGCATCCTCCGCAGTGAGTTTGATATGAATATTTACTTGTGGCTTCAGGCTCTGAGTGCATGTTTAGAGTACTCACCATGATCAGGGGATGTGGTGTGAGTATGTATGAGAAGTGTGATGTATGAGAACTGTGTTGAGGGAGCAAGGGGAGGGACGTCTTAGTATGTGCAGCAAGGTCAACACTGTGTACTGTATCCATGGTGAGCTAGGGCACACAGCAGTACCCGGCTCCTCCACCACTATAGTTAACCTTCACTTCACAATGTATTAACTCTAATTTGTCAAAGTGAGTAAAATCTTGTATCATATGAAAACCCTGAAGCTTTCGTATGCTCTTAATGTCAAACATGTGACAAATGTGGAGTTTACCCGAAATAGGATTTTCCGTGTGTGGTCCCTCACCCGTGTGTGTAGGGTGGTCCCTCACCAGTGTGTGTAGGGTGGTCCCTCACCAGTGTGTGTAGGGTGGGCCCTCACCCGTGTGTGTAGGGTGGGCCCTCACCCGGGTGTGTAGGGTGGTCCCTCACCCGTGTGTGTAGGATGGGTCCTTACCTGTGTGTGTAGGGCGGGCCCTCACCCGTTTGTGTAGGGTGGGCCCTCACCCGTGTGTGTAGGGTGGGCCCTCACCCGTGTGTGTAGGGTGGTCCCTCACCCGTGTGTGTAGGATGGTCCCTCACCTGTGTGTATAAGGTGGTCGCTCACCCGTTGTGTGTACACAGGCGGTACACTGTACATATGGAGTACACTGTACCTATGCAGTACACTGTACACAGGCGGTACACTGTACATATGGAGTACACTGTACATATGCAGTACACTGTACACAGGCGGTACACTGTACATACACTGCATGACTTTGTGTGTGTGTGTGTGTGTGTGTGTGTGTGTGTGTGTGTGTGTGTGTGTGTGTGTGGCTGACTGGATGATGTGTTATGTGAACTGTGGTGAGGCTGAGGTTGGTAGGACGGGCCGAGAGGACGAGGGTGTGGGAGCTGGCCAGAGGGGAGTGTCATGGGCTGTCTCGCGGGGTAAGTGTGTCTGTGGCCATCTTAGGTAGCTAGACACAGTGACTGTCTTGGGATGAGAAGTGTGTCTCACAGAGGAAGACTTCTGGTGACCAGGGAGGAGTCAGGTTGTGGTGGAGTGATGCGTCCTGGCTGGGTGTACGGACGTGTCCGCGCGCCACCAGGTAGACTGTGGCACAACATGTGTACATTAAGAATGGTGTGCACGGGCGAGGCAGGAAGGAGACACTGGTGTGAGGCAAGTGTGCACTTCATGACTATTATCCCTCACGCGCCCACTAGCCTCAACACTACACTTACTATCATTATTATTATCATTATTACTAGTATTATTAGTATTAGTAGTAGTAGTGGTAGTAGTAATATCAATAGTATTAGTATATCATTTGTAGTATTAGTATTAGCATATTATTATTATTATTATTATTATTATTATTATTATTATTATTATTATGGTTAAGATGGAGTGATATGAAGGTGTTGGATGGGCGTAGGTAATGCTGGAGAGAACATATTTCTCGAGTGTAGCATTGTATGGCGTAGGTTGTGTGATGTTGATGGTTACTACATGTACATTGTACTTGCCTTCATTATATACCCTCGGCAGAATTGTTCGTTGAATATAATGATGGATAACTGGAGTCTCTTTGTGCTCCTAGCATCTTGGGGAATCAGATGTGTTTAATACCGCCGTCCAGGTATTGGATATGTTTGTCTGTTGTGGTGGCTCCGTTGTCTTATATCCGTCCTATATCTTGATCTGATTCTGTCGAATATGTTTTGCCAGTTGGCTGTATCTTGAGTCGTTCCATATTTTCGATGTAGAATTATTTGTGACGAATCTTATTCCGTATCCAGTCAAGCTTCAGTATGCCTGCTTCAGAGGCGAGGTGTGTTGATGCTGGCCAGTGTGGGAAGGATCACAACCTTTTACCGTTATCTTCTGTAGGTGCCAGAAGGTGTTCAAGCCAGTCAGGGCTGCTGTACCTTGTGTGGTTGATGTGTTTACTTGTTGTGTCAGCGCCAGCTTGGCTTCCCTACACCACACGGGGTAGTCTCGTGTGGTGTAGGGCAGGATGGCCCGCTTGTGGCGCACTAATTTTGGGTCTTAAGATGTGCGGCCGCTGTTCTGTCAAGTCAGTTCTCACAGAGACAGGCGACAGCCGTATTGAATGTGTGGTCTGGTGTGGGATGGTTCTTTCTCTTCTCTAAGTCATCTTGTGGGACATTTCTTCTTCATGGACTTCTTATGATTGTTGTTTCCTTCAAGTATAATCCTGGATCCAGATTCACGTGTGTTCCTGTACGTCACGATGACTTCAAGAAATCAAATGAATTTTCGTCCAAACTTTGGCCTGGACATTCTCTGGCCGGGGGTGGAAAACGGGCACACACTGAGGGAGATTGGCTCCCCAGCTGGATATACACCCTTCCCAGGCTACCTCCCCAGCTGGGTGTATACCCTCCCCAGGCTAACCCCCCAGTTGGGTATACATCCCCAAGTTAGTTCCCCCGCTAGGTGTACACCCTCTTCGGGTTGACTCCCCAGCTGGGTATACACCTTCCCCAGCCAGACAAGCCGTACCTCCAATATGGGACTCCCTCCCTCACACGTACCCATCACCTGCCATACAGAATGGCCAGTGTGGTGAAGATCATTACACAGGATGTTAGTACGTACATGCGTCTCAGGTACGGCCCATACATGCGTTAGCTGCCTTCTGCCATTACCTGACACACTTACACATATATATGGTCTGTCATCTGAGTTATGAGAGAATTATGATACATGATAGACATTCACAACACGACTGTTGGTCAAACTTGTGTATTCTTCATCCACGGTACACACGGGTCGGTACTCACCGTACACACAGGTATTAAAGGTACTTAAAGTACACACAGGTGCAGTTGATCCTCATGGTGCATACAGGTACCAGAGGTATGGTACACAGGTACCATATATACGTTACACAGTTACTAGGATTACGGTACACGGGTGCCAGACGTACTTACCATTGATGGGCCGTCCGGTGTAGAGGCTGACTCTGCCGTCGCCAATCGTTGCTGTAAGGAGGAGGAGGAGACACATCATTAGTCTGCGGATGGTGGGGCCGGGTGGCTGCTGAAGTTTGTACGTAAATATGTGGTGAAGGGCAGTAGTGGGTCGTACGTCGTGGTTTGTATAGGACAGTAGGTGGTCGTTGGTCAAGTTGTGGTTTACAAATGGTCATGTCAGTTGCAATGTCATCTGTTGATATATTATGATTGGTAGAAATGATCTGATGTTGGCTTCTTAACCTTATACTTTATGCGAACCACAAACATAGTGTGGCCCGCTTGCTGTGCAAACCATCCTCTGCTTGTCAACGTGCCCTTCACCCATACTCTCACTGAAAAGCCTGTGTATCACTAGAGCGTAGACAATAAGTATTTTAATAGTAAAGAACTAAGGTAAATATGATGGTGTTTCATTAGTGTGACAACGTGGATGCTATGCCAGACGCACGACCTTTCTGAGATTAGGTTATTCAAGTAAGATATGTTTTCTAAATTGAAGTATTTTTGTACACTTCCGCTACTGTTTTTCATTACTTACGAATTCATATTAGATTTATACATATAGAGATGAAAAAAAACTGATCAGGCAAGAGCTGTATTGTAATACATGGTTATTTGCATTGATTTTATTGGCTTTTCTGAGGACCATTTCAGAACATGGTTCACGGACCCGTAGAGGCCCATGAGCCCTAGGTTGGTTGCTCCAGTAGAGGGGGTAGGATCAGCATTACTCTCCCACAATGTAACATATCTAAACCTTTCTTTTCTGGCACAGATTTCCTCTAAGTTGATGAAGGAAAAAATGAACATGAAATTGATAAGGTTGCAGCAATAGAAAATGGGAACTGCACCTGTAAAACACCTGCGATGTTTGAGACATTGATGTGTGGGACATATTGATGTTTGGGACATTGATGTGTGGGACATATTGATGTTTGGGACATTGATGTGTGGGACATATTGATGTTTGGGACATTGATGTGTGGGACATATTGATGTTTGGGACATTGATGTGTGGGACATATTGATGTTTGAGACATTGATGTGTGGGACATATTGATGTTTGGGACATTGATGTGTGGGACATATTGATGTTTGTGACATTGATGTGTGGGACATATTGATGTTTGAGACATTGATGTGTGGGACATATTGATGTTTGGGACATTGATGTGTGGGACATATTGATGTTTGAGACATTGATGTGTGGGACATATTGATGTTTGGGACATTGATGTGTGGGACATATTGATGTTTGAGACATTGATGTGTGGGACATATTGATGTTTGGGACATTGATGTGTGGGACATATTGATGTTTGGGACATTGATGTGTGGGACATATTGATGTTTGGGACATTGATGTGTGGGACATATTGATGTTTGAGACATTGATGTGTGGGACATATTGATGTTTGGGACATTGATGTGTGGGACATATTGATGTTTGGGACATTGATGTGTGGGACATACTGATGTGTGGGTTCGAACCCTGCGCGTTGCACCAGACCCATGTGTTCATCCTACCCGGGATTGGTCGATAGATGGTTACCTGCCTGACCTAGGCTGGTGTTGTGTGAGCATAAATACATAGAGCAAAAACACGGTACATCAACACAAGGTTAAGAGACGAAGCAACACGAGAGTAAAGCTGTAACTCACAATAACAAGTAATCATCCACCTTGCACATGTCCCTCAGCCACTGCTCAGGTAACAGTATGTTAACCTGGCAGGAAAGTATGACGTTGACCTCATCAGATGCAGGCCAGGCGCAAGTTTAGTGTTTATCATTTACGAATTCATTCATCAGTTTTTCTTTAAGCAAAGACATTTCTCCAGTCTGTATCTTTATTTCATGAATTCAAGTGTTGTGTCACTTCACACACACACACACACAAGATACAACACTCGACATTTGTGGTTGTAGGAAGGAAAGGAGGGTTGAAAAAAAAAAAGGCGTGATCTCTGGTGCGTCTTGCTATACAACATGAGGCAAAACTTCCGTGTGTGTATGAAGACTTGATGATGAGGGTGTGTGTGTGTGTGTGTTTGTGTGTGTGTTTATGTAAGGTTATCATGGTAGAGGAACCCACATTGATAGACTGCTGTCCTTGTGGTGGTGAAGTGCTGTTGGGTCATCTATATCACTGGCACCAACCCTGCACTACCTGGTTATACCTTATACTTCCCGTGATCTACACTCTACTCCCAGCATCGAACACTCTACTAGCCCGGGTAGTAAGGACACTCACCTTGATACGTGATGGTACACGTCCCCAGCAGGAGCGGCAGCAGGCACCACACAGCACGTCCCGCCACCATCATGGTTCCCTATGGAAGACCAACACGTCATTACCAAGCAAACTGGATCCCGCACCTCAGCTTCACATACATACTCCGTGAGACCTTTCCTAGACCTGCCATGGGCTGATGCCTTGAGAACAGTAGTGAAGGAGGTTTGGAAGCGACACACTTCCTCGCCACACATGAAGTCAAACAATCTCAAGATATCGTTTATCAAGTTTGATTGATGAACATAATGTTTAACCAAAAGTTTGTCCTGCCCATCCCAGAAGGACTTGAGTGTCCAGCAGTAATCAAACGGTAAAAACATTGATACAGTTCGGCCTGGCCTTCAGTAGGACACCAGGATTGTTGTACAGTATGACAAACTTTACTCGAGTCCATAAAGGCGTTACCTCCTGTGATGCACGAACTAATGTACTTGCTGATAAACGTTATTACTGTGTGTAAATTACTGTACACTTGCTGTTAGCGAAGTAGCGCCAGGAACAGAAGAAAGGCCACATTCGTTCACTCTCAGTCTCTAGCTGTCATGTGTAATGCACCGAAACCACAACTCTCTTTCCACATCCAGGCCCCACAGACCTTTCCATGGTTTACCCCAGACGCTTCACATGCCCTGGTTCAGTCCATTGACGGCACGTCGACCCCAGTATACCACATCGTTCCAATTCACTCTATTCCTTGCACGCCTCTCACCCTCCGGTATGTTTGGGCCCCGATCGCTTAAAATCTTTTTCACTCCATCCTTCCACCTCCATTTGGTCTCCCACTTTTTGTTCCCTCCATCTCTGACACATATATCCTCTTTGTCAATCTTTCCTCACTTATTCTCTCCATATGTCCGAACCATTTCAACACGCCCTATTCTTCTCTCTCAACCACACTCTTTTTATTACCACACATCTCTCTTACCCTTTCATTACTACTCGATCAAACCACCTCACACCAGATATTGTTCTCAAACATTTCATTTCCAGCACATCCACCCTCCTCCGTACAACCCTATCTATAGCTTATGCCTCGCAACTATATAACATTGTTGGAACCACAATTCCTTCAAACATACTCATTTTTGCTCTCCGAGAGAACATTCTCTCCTTGTACACATTCTTCATCCCTCCCCGAACCTTCGCCCCCTCCCCTTCCCTGCAGACGCACCTCCGCTTCCATGGTTCTGTTCGCTGCTATGTCCACTCCCAGATATCTAAAACACTTCGCTTCCTCCAGTTTTTCTCCAATCAAACGTACATCCCAATTAACTTGTTCCTCAATCCTACTGAACCAAATAATCTCGCTCTTATTCACGTTTACTCTCAACTTTCTCCTTTCACACACTTTTCCAAACTCAGTCACTAACTTCTGCAGTTTCTCACTCGAAACAGCCATCAGTGCTGTATCATCAGCGAACAGCAACTAACTCATTTCCAAGGCCCTCTCATCCCCAGCAGACTGCATACTCGTCCCTCTCACCAAAACTCTTGCATTTACACCCCTACCGCAGACCGACCTTCACAGGGAACAATCACTTTCCTCTCTTCCTACTCGTACACATGCCTTACATCATCAATAAAAACTTTTCACTGCTTCTATCAGGGTTGCCTACCACACTATATGCTCTTACGACCTTCCATAAAGCATCTCTATCAACCCTGTCATATGCCTTCTCCAGGTCCGTAAATGCTATATATATATATATATATATATATATATATATATATATATATATATATATATATATATATATATATATATAATTTTTTTTTTTTTTTGTCGCTGTCTTCCGCGTTTGCGAGGTAGCGCAAGGAAACAGACGAAAGAAATGGCCCAACCCACCCCCATACACATGTATATACATTCGTCCACACACGCAAATATACATACCTACACAGCTTTCCATGGTTTACCCCAGACGCTTCACATGCCCTGATTCAATCCACTGACAGCACGTCAACCCCGATATACCACATCGATCCAATTCACTCTATTCCTTGCCCTCCTTTCACCCTCCTGCATGTTCAGGCCCCGATCACACAAAATCTTTTTCACTCCATCTTTCCACCTCCAATTTGGTCTCCCACTTCTCCTCGTTCCCTCCACCTCCGACACATATATCCTCTTGGTCAATCTTTCCTCACTCATTCTCTCCATGTGCCCAAACCATTTCAAAACACCCTCTTCTGCTCTCTCAACCACGCTCTTTTTATTTCCACACATCTCTCTTACCCTTACGTTACTTACTCTATCAAACCACCTCACACCACACATTGTCCTCAAACATCTCATTTCCAGCACATCCATCCTCCTGCGCACAACTCTATCCATAGCCCACGCCTCGCAACCATACAACATTGTTGGAACCACTAATCCTTCAAACATACCCATTTTTGCTTTCCGAGATAATGTTCTCGACTTCCACACATTCTTCAAGGCTCCCAGGATTTTCGCCCCCTCCCCCACCCTATGATCCATTTCCGCTTCCATGGTTCCATCCGCTGCCAGATCCACTCCCAGATATCTAAAACACTTTACTTCCTCCAGTTTTTCTCCATTCAAACTTACCTCCCAATTGACTTGACCCTCAACCCTACTGTACCTAATAACCTTGCTCTTATTCACATTTACTCTTAACTTTCTTCTTTCACACACTTTACCAAACTCAGTCACCAGCTTCTGCAGTTTCTCACATGAATCAGCCACCAGCGCTGTATCATCAGCGAACAACAACTGACTCACTTCCCAAGCTCTCTCATCCCCAACAGACTTCATACTTGCCCCTCTTTCCAAAACTCTTGCATTCACCTCCCTAACAACCCCATCCATAAACAAATTAAACAACCATGGAGACATCACACACCCCTGCCGCAAACCTACATTCACTGAGAACCAATCACTTTCCTCTCTTCCTACACGTACACATGCCTTACATCCTCGATAAAAACTTTTCACTGCTTCTAACAACTTGCCTCCCACACCATATATTCTTAATACCTTCCACAGAGCATCTCTATCAACTCTATCATATGCCTTCTCCAGATCCATAAATGCTACATACAAATCCATTTGCTCTTCTAAGTATTTCTCACATACATTCTTCAAAGCAAACACCTGATCCACACATCCTCTACCACTTCTGAAACCACACTGCTCTTCCCCAACCTGATGCTCTGTACATGCCTTCACCCTCTCAATCAATACCCTCCCATATAATTTACCAGGAATACTCAACAAACTTATACCTCTGAAATTTGAGCACTCACTCTTATCCCCTTTGCCTTTGTACAATGGCACTATGCACGCATTCCGCCAATCCTCAGGCACCTCACCATGAGTCATACATACATTAAATAACCTTACCAACCAGTCAATAATACAGTCACCTCCTTTTTTAATAAATTCCATCTGTTTTTCTAAGTTTTTCTCATACATTCTTCAAAGCAAACACCTGATCCACACATCATCTATCACTTCTGAAACCACACTGCTCTTCCCCAGTCTAATGATTTGTACATGCCTTCACTCTCTCAGTCAATACCCTACCATATGATTTCTTAGGAATACTCAAAAAACATATGCCTCTGTAGTTTGAACACTCACTTTTATCCCATTTGCTTATGTATAATGACACTGTGCATGCATTCCGCTAATCCTCAGGCACTTTACCATGACCCATACTTACATTCATAATCCTTACCAACCAATCAACAACACAGTCACCCACCCATCCCCTTTCTAAATAAATTCTACTGCAATACCATCCAAACCCGCCGCCTTGCCGGATTTCATCTTCCGCAAAGCTTTTACTGCCTCTTCGCTCTTAACCAAACCATTCTCCCTGACTCTCTCACTTCGCACACCACCACGCCCAATACACCCTATATCTGCCAGTCTGTCATCACTCACATTCAAAAAACCTTCAAAATACTCACCACATTTCCTTCTCACTTCATCACTACCATTTTATTACCCCCCCCCCCGTCCCCTTCACCTATGTTCCTATTTGTTCTCTTGTCTTATGCACGTTATTTACCTCCTTCCAAAGTATCTTGTTATCCTCCCCAAAGTTTGATTATACTGTCTCACCCCAACTCTCATTTGCCCTCTTTTTCAACCCTTGCACCTTCCTCTTGACCTGCCGCTTTTTCTTATACATCACCCAGTCACTTACATTCCTTCCTCGTAAGTATAGTCCAAAAGCCTCTCTTTTCTCTTACCCTAACAACTTCATCCAACCACTCACTGCCCTCTCTAGTCTGCCTACCTCCCATCTTTCTCTTGCCACATGCATCTCTTGCACATGATATCACTGCTTCCCTAAATCCATCCCATTCCTCCCCTACTCCCCTCACGTCATTTGCTGTCACCTCTTGCCACTCTACACTCAATCTCTCCTGGTACTTCCTCACACAAGTCTCGTTTCCAAGCTCACTTACTCTCACCACTCTCTTCTCCGCAACATTCTCACTTCTTTTTTGCAAACCTCTACAAAGCTTCACCTTCGCCTACACAAGATAGTGATCAGACATCTCTCCAGCTGCCCCTCTCGGCACATTAACATCCAAAAGTGTCTCTTTTACACGCCTATCAATTAACACGCAATCCAATAATGCCCTTTGTCCATCTCTCCTACTCACATACGTATGTTTATGTATATCTCTTTTTTAAACCAGGTATTCCCAATTACCATTCTTTTTTCAGCACACAAATCCACAAGCTCTTCACCATTTCCATTCATAACACTGAATATTCCATGAACACCAGTTATTTTACCCTCAACTGCCACATTACTCACCTTCGCATCACCAATACCCGGTCTCGTGCACCAAAACTGCTGACACACTCAGCTGCTCCCAAAACACTTACCTCTCATGATCTTTCTTCTCATGACCAGATGCATGAGCACCAATAATCACCCATTTCTCTCCATCCACTTTCAGTTTTACCCACATCAATCTAGAATTTACTTTCTATCACGCACACCCACAACTCCTGCTTTAGGAGTAGTGCTACTCCTTCCTTAGTTCTTGTCCTCTCACCAACTCCTGACTTTACTCCCAAGACTTTTCCAAACGAGTTTGGACGCTGAGTGTTTCATTCGCCAGTCTGAGGTATCCTCGGACGGGCGGGCCTTCAGCAGCTCGAGCCATTTCTACCCAGGCCAGGAAGCCAAGGGTCTGCCATACCCATGACTGATCACTTGTCAAACCTGTAGCCATCCGCCTTTGCCATAAAAAATGTTTCTTCCTGAAGAAAGACTCGTGATAATGGCAGGCTTTAGCCTATTTTCTTTTTCATATGGATTTTTTGTGTTGAACAAATATTTCCTAATTCTGCAGTTTAAACATGGTACTACAGGTAATTCGTTCTCTTTTAGTTCTTAGATCTGTGTATCTAACGCATAAGATTGTTATAATGATGTGGGTAATGATAAGAGCCTGCACTGAAACAAGCAGAGAGGTTTGAGAACTCTTGGTTGTCATGAGATGCGAACGGCGTGGAAACACAGCGAGACATGGCTGAGCAATCCGTTGGTCTATATAGTTATGTAGGAGTGTTGGTCTATATAGAGTTATGTAGGAGTGTTGGTCTATATAGAGTTATGTAGGAGTGTTTCAACAAGTGTTAAAACTGTCTTAACCTGGTTGATGGAGCAAGATGAAGCAGTGGACCATGGTTATACCATGTAGCCCAGAAACGCCGATAACTTTTAGTGAACCATCCATGATGTCGTGTGTAGGTTATGTCGTGCAAGTGTTGGTGCAGTACGACAAGTTCCCGTCACTGATAACAGCCCACCTGGCGTTGTGGCAAACGTCAGATGATATCATGTACCACCATTACATTCTTAGACTGTCAAATGACGAGACTGTACAGGTGCAAGGATGAAGGTTAGTGTGGTTCACCACCTACTGTACCCCGTCTCATATGTTACGCCAGGGATGAAGGTTAGTGTGGTTCACCACCTACTGTACCCCGTCTCATATGTTACGCCAGGGATGAAGGTTAGTGTGGTTCACCACCTACTGTACCCCGTCTCATATGTTACGCCAGGGATGAAGGTTAGTGTGGTTCACCACCTACTGTACCCCGTCTCATATGTTACGCCCACTGTGTTGTCCCTCTGCTAATTTGGATAAGTAGAGGACATTGTTCCTCCCGCTAAATTATAGGTCTGCAGTGGACAATGTCTTCAGTACTCCATAACAGTCAGGTGACGGGTGAGGAGTTCTGGCAGGTAATCATGAGTGAGGCTCAGTGTTATCTCAAGAGTACTGGACACCAGGAAAGCCTGGCTGTGTTCTTGACCCAGCTGTAGAGGACGCGTCACTTGTAAGTTGTTGGTGATAATATATCGGGAGGGAATGTCTGGCACAAGTACTGGGGAATTATTCTGGGAGTGTGAGAAGCAAGAATGTCACCGGTAGGGCGCACGCACCTCCTTTCCATCTTTGTTTATATTCGCAGATTCCCTCGTGAGACATCTAGCGACAGTAGAGGGAACATTTTTTGGGCCTTGAAACTGGTAACCTTGAAGCAGCAAGACTGGTTCAGGCAGGAGACATTCAACAATGTCCAGTATGGGATATCTTAACCCGGGAGTGTTACCATGTCCAGCCCTGTCTGACCAACTTATGACACACATCTGGGTTGGTCCTGCAGGACAGGTATTGTGGTGTGGCGGTGTAGAGGGCTACGGGACCAACAAATATGGAACCAGCGGCTCATACATGTGTTCGAACTCCGCTCGTGAGACAATATGGTGTATCAAGGAGCACGTCCGCCAACGACGGAGCGTTTACTGCCACACGACCACAGATTTGGCCACCAACCTACGTCCAACATATCGTCTTGATATTTCATGGCGTTGGATCTAGTATGTCTCGTTTTCTTCATTAGTTGTTTGAGTACTTTCTTACGAGGATATCAAGATGTCAAATAGCAGTCACATAGCCATATTTATTTATGTGATATATGGTCTTCTGCAAAGGATATATCATTGAATCTTGGTGGCTGAACAACTACTGGTAGTCAGTCACCGGCCAAGCAGACAGTAGTTTCAAAGTGCTTGTATAACACACTCCGACGCACAACTGGGAAGACGTTGTTGAGGAATTAACGATACAGATTGTGAATACTGTGAAACACGAGTGTGGTAGTGTCATGGGAAGAGATGACCAGTCACTGTAAATAGACACAGTATAACGGTAGAAGTATGAAACTTCTAGCCGTAAAGTAGTGTGGTTTATAGTGTTGCTACGGAATTTTGTCTCTACTGTGCCGCTTCGACAGAAGCTTATGCTTGGGTTGCCAGCAGTCCTACACTGCGTTGTGTTTGAAGAAGTTTAGGCTACTTACACAATCAAGAATTCCTCTTATCTGGACATCCTCTAGCAATTATGGTTACCTGAAAAAGCACATGATTGCTCGCCAGACAGTTGTGTATGTTTGTTAGCTAACTAGTAGAGTCGTTGGGCCTGTTTGTTAGCCAACCAGTTGAGTTGCTGGGCCTGGTTCTTGGCCATGGAGTTGGTTTTCTGGCCCCTAAATATTAGCTCACCAGTTGGGTTGCTAGGCTTGGTTTTTATCCAACCATCAGGATCGCTGGGCCTATTCAACTAATCGCTCGGGTCGTTGTGCTTGGATGGTAGACTACCAGTCAGGTGGCTGGGCCTGGTTGCTAGTTGAACAGTTTAGACGGGTCGCTTGGCTTGGGTTTTACTTAATCAGTCGGATGGTCGGGATTGGTTGATAGCCAAACAGATGAGTCGCTGGTCCTGGTTGGCAGCCAAACAGTTAGGTCACAGCCGCACCCTTATTACTGGGCTCATTCAAGTGTGATTACTATTTGTGAGTTTTACACTCATATTGCCCCTTCTTATTTGTATATATGTGCCATGTCCATACTCCTATGTATGTTTACACACACACACACACACGCGCGCGCGCGCGCGCGCGCACACACACTAGCCAATGGCAGGTACCCATTCTATCGACCAGCTAGGTGAACTGTGGACTGGCTCCCACGATGATCCATGCAGGCTTGATTCCAAGCGACCTACCTGTATGTACATGCGTGATGATCAGTAATGCTAACAGCTACACCGCTGAGGTCTGTGTGAGGTGGGGGGGGGGGGGGAATTAGTCTCATTATCAATGTCGCATTAACAGAGCGCGGGCAGACCCTGAGCCTGGGAGAGGCGGCGCTTTGGATGAGAAAGTCCGACTATTCTTAGATTATGCCAGGGCCCGATAGCTTGAGGAGAAGCATTGAAAAAATGAGAGGATCGGATAGTCTTATAGTTCTGATAACTTTGTTGAAATTCCTGTTGATCTGGAAATATGTAAACCTTCCAAGGGGTTAAGGTGTAGATTTTGGCCCAAGGGCCTCCAAACCCTTACACGCCTCTGTCCATGACCACGTTCAAGCAAGCCTTGTGTGCTAGGCTTGTACTCGCTACTAAAGAGTTTTTGAAAATGTACATACGTGTGTGTGTGTGAGCAGGACCGTTTTCTATATCACATGAGCGTCACGTCTCGCAACCCTGGCACCGGTATCGATATACATTACTGTGCAGACAGTAAGACGATTATCATGGTGTGAAGTGGTACGATAGTGCCCTCGAGCCGGGAATGGTGGCAGTAGTGGTCATGGTAGTACCATCACCAGCAGCAGTAGTCATGGTAGTACCATCACCAGCAGTAGTGGTCATGGTAGTATCATCACCAGCAGTAGTAGTCATGGTAGTACCATCACCAGCAGTAGTAGTCATGGTAGTACCATCACCAGCAGTAGTGGTCATGGTAGTACCATCACCAGCAGTAGTAGTCATGGTAGTACCATCACCAGCAGTAGTAGTCATGGTAGTACCATCACCAGCAGTAGTGGTCATGGTAGTATCATCACCAGCAGTAGTAGTCATGGTAGTACCATCACCAGCAGTAGTGGTCATGGTAGTATCATCACCAGCAGTAGTGGTCATGGTAGTACCATCACCAGCAGTAGTGGTCATGGTAGTACCATCACCAGCAGTAGTGGTCATGGTAGTACCATCACCAGCAGTAGTAGTCATGGTAGTACCATCACCAGCAGTAGTAGTCATGGTAGTACCATCACCAGCAGTAGTGGTCATGGTAGTATCATCACCAGCAGTAGTAGTCATGGTAGTACCATCACCAGCAGTAGTGGTCATGGTAGTATCATCACCAGCAGTAGTGGTCATGGTAGTACCATCACCAGCAGTAGTAGTCATGGTAGTACCATCACCAGCAGTAGTAGTCATGGTAGTACCATCACCAGCAGTAGTAGTCATGGTAGTACCATCACCAGCTGTAGTAGTCATGGTAGTACCATCACCAGCAGTAGTAGTCATGGTAGTAGTAGTAGCAGTAGTGTCATTAATGTCACTTACAATGATCCTAGTAAGTGAGCAGCAGTGTTAACATGATGGCTGCCTTTCGTAAAAGTGACGTTCGTAGTTCTCACAATATTGTTGTCACCATAACAATATTATTCGGTCTCGAGCGTGAAAACTGGTATGGATTGTGACAGTTGATATCCTATTGCAATATTTACTATATGTGTGTGTGCTTGTTTATGTATCATTCATCAGTATATGTATGCCGTATTTCAAACTTGCTTTGTATTCATTATTAAAAGTAAACTACAGTGATACAGCTATTCTTTGTACAGTATTCGTTCGAAGATGTCGATGAAGCGAATTACCAGCGGGTATAACGTTATTTAGAAAAACTACCAAAATTCAAAGAGAAGACTGTGTCCTTCTTAATCAACGTACATCTTCATCACCGCCATCTAGAATTATAAAGTCGCTTAGTCTAATTATGTTTTGAACACAGAGGATGTTGCAATCACCTGGTACTGGGACGTTTAACTAAGAAGTGAAGATCAAGTTGGTCAGATTCTCAGACGTCTGTGTGGATGTTCATTCAGGAACACAAGTTGATCCTTCCCCCGCACCCTGATGATGACCCAGCAGCACGAGACTTGAACTAAGACTAGCCTTGTTCAGGGCGTTTGAGTCTCTCCCGCCATCAGGGCAGAGCCAAGCAGGTCACGTGACTCCCCACGTCTCTGACGTCACACTAGCCTTGTGTTGCCACACACTGGTTCTCAGTAGTGAACATCGTACCTTATAAGAGAACGTATGTTCCCAGAAGTCATTTCAATTCATTTTTTGTAAGTTTTCTGAGATTCATGAATCTCAATTAGTGTTCAGTTGACACGTTAGATGATGAATGATATCTCATACCTCCTGTATTACGGTAATCAGTAAATTTTATTTTATTGTTAGAAATAAGCTTTTTGCACCATTTTCTTCAAATAAGCTCTTGTTTATAGTTACCACATATGTCTGACGCTTGTAATATTTAAAATAGTTAAAAGAATGAAGAAAAATGTATTTAAGTCATGATGTATTTTAAGCTAAAATGTAGGCAGATGCATCAAGAAATGCGCTTCTTGTACAAAGATTATGAAATATAGACAGCAGAGAGACTGTAGTGAGGGAGACACAATCAAAACTTCAGGAGCCTACCATCTTCGTAGAGGAAAGCGAATGAGCTCGTATTACTTGGAGAAGTGAGCAGACTGTGAAGTGAAAAGAAACACAGTCAACCACGACACATCTTCCATCATTGGAGCGCAGGTGTCTTGCATCCCTTGACGCCATAACAGAGACTGGCGGGTTCTTATAGCAACGAACGCATTGAAAAGAACAGACAAACACTGTATGGACTGCAGAACATTACCTGTAACGAAACTCAGAAAATGAAAGAGAAAGTACGTGAAGAATCTCAAAACCATAGAACTACTTAACAATCCCAGAACGTCAATAATGCAGGTGAGTGTGTGTCACAGGAGAGTTAGAACACACAACCAACACACACACGTAAGGTCAGCTTGACACAACTCCTGGTGACCATCATCCAGCAGCCGCGTCGCCTCGTCAGAAACAAACCGGCCATCTTCCTACACTCGCTCTGAAACGTTTCCTCTCAACCTGTTCAGACGACTCAGTTACTTGCACACAGGGGCGTCTCTAGGGGAAATAACGCCTCTGGCAACCACTGAAATCGCCCCTGGCTTGATTAAGAATGTACATATAGTGGATGCATATAAAGATATGTACAGTGTAATTATAAACTTTTGAAGAATTAGGCCAAACTGAAATTCATATAAACTCTTAAAGACATAAAGACTTATTTGATCAAAATTGTAACGTACAAGCGGTAATGCAACTGATAGTAGCAAAATATTACTATAGTTGAAAACTAGGAGAGTTTCTTTTTTGTTTCACAAAACCAAACCGTTGAAAATGGCAACTGGGTAGTGTATGTCAAAAAACAAACTTGTTGAGTGCCCCCGCTTCAAGTGCCGCCCAGGGCAGCTACCATACCCGAGGTACGCCATGTTGCACTTCAAGTTCAGATGACTTATGAGGTCATCTCAGGGAGCAACGTAATTGTCACTGGCTGTGGTAGAGGACGATGGAGTTGAATAAGTTCACGGAGGTGAGAGGGTTACATGATTGTGATTATATCTGGATCACACTTCAAGATGGTGCACCACCATGATGGAAGACGACAAAATGAATAAGTTTACGGCGGTGAGCGAGGTGTAGGGCTCAACATATAGAATTGCGTAGAACTTTCACTGATACAGATGAACGAAAATATCAAATATGTTCTCGGGACTGACATTAATTTCATTAGTTGCACATCCTTCTCTTCCACTTTGTTTTGACCGTATTATTCATATGTGTATTCTATATTTCTTGTGATTTCTTGTGATATTATGATGACATGCTATCTTCCAGTTGTTGGACAGCCTGCTTTTGTTTCACTGAAATTCTCTTCTAAGGGATCTGTGGTTTCGGTGCATTACACATGGCAGCTAGAGACTGAATGTGAACGAATGTGTGGCCTTTGTTGTCTTTTCCTGGCGCTACCTCGTGCGCACATGGGTAGGTGGGGGGATGCCATTTTCTTGTGTGGCGGGGGGGTGGCGGCGAAATGGATGAAGGCAGCATGTATGAATATGTGCGTGTGTATACATGTATATGTCTGTGTATGTATAAGTTTCTTGCACGCTTTTCACCCTCCTGCATGTTCAGGCCCCGATCGCTCAAAATCTTTTTCGCTCCATCCTTCCATCTCCAATTTTGTCTCCCACTTCCTCTGACACATATATCCTATTTGTCAATCTTTCCTCACTCATTCTCTACACCCTCTTCTGCTCTCTCAACCACACTCTTTTTATTACACTGATTTATATCTGAACTGCAGATGGCAGACTAACGTTTTCCTGCATTAAGAATGTAGTATGTTGATGACGTCATCTTGTCTGGTGCCTTCGTAACTTCTCAAAAGCTTTGCAACGTTTTGTTGGCGCAGTTTATCTTGTGGGAAGGGCATGTTGCAGAAGGCCAGGTATCTCAAGGGGTTTTTCATTCATCTGAATATTTGACGCTATTTGTAAAAAAAAATATCCTGGATCTTGATTTTTCTAGTTAATTGTAATCATTCTGGGGATAAGGGACTTAAGTTCTATTAGATGTTGGCTTGTGTGTCGACCTGGTGAAGTTGAAGCGTAAACCTGACATACACTTAGTTCAAAGGTATTTCAAAGTCAGCCTTTGATGCCCTTATTACTATATATTTACATCATAGCCGTGGGTTTGGCTAATGCTTGACATTTCAAGCTTAAACTGTCAATCTGGGTCATGTTAAAGATTTTTCGGCAATAATATAGTGTTACCAATATATTTTTGGTAATATCAAGTTACATGATTCTATTTCATACATTTTTTGAACTAATATGAAAGGTTTGAATGAATTATTAAGGTATGATATTACAAAACTCTAATACATAACTCGACATTATTGGTCACTAGTAAAGTGATGTGTGTACAGAACAGTCAAATGCAAACTTGCTTACTGGTTATCATATCAGTTATTTGCCACTGAAGCCTTGCTCTTTCACTTGATTTGGATTTGTTTCATGTTAAGGGACTCCTACCCTTTGGTTAGTATTTGGCTAAGTTAAGTCTTTGGGGAAGAAGCCTCTGATTAAAGGTTAAGTATTGTTGAAGTAGATTGGCTGCTAAGGTTTGGCTTGAAGAAGTCAAGTACTTTCTGTGCCACTAAGGAAAAAATCGCCGTTCAGGACAAAAAGCAAAGATGCCTCACATAATGGATAATGGCTGCATTCCAAATCACTTCATTTATGGATAACCTTATGTTTCGTTTGGCGTGGAGTTGCGAATCTATATACGTCAAAGGTTGTTTATTCTGATTTCATTCCAGGAAAGACTATTACAGAGAGTACCTGGACTTATACTTCCTAAGATGTAGAAGATAGAAGGTGTGGGAAAAAAAGAGTCGTATGATCATGGCGCACCTTGGGACATCTCGTTAACTTATTGTACCAGTTTAGGGAGACAGAGGAAATGACATGAAATTTGATAAAATGCACATAAGCGGACTCCTTCATACATTTTAATTGGAGTGGAAGATCTTATATATGTTTCATATGTGGCAAGGTTGGGTACTCACAAAGTGAGAAGGGCTTTGAATTGAAGGGACATTGTGTGTAAATGCACAGTATACCAACAGTTTAAATAGTACTGATTTCGTAATTATCTGTTGACTTACAGGAGAGATGCTTCTGGCATCTCAAAGTTGTTTGAGAATGTCTTCGCACTGTGCCTAAGAAACTGGCAAATTGGCCATGCTGTGGATAGCCAAAAGCAAACATCTACCTAGTACTTGTTCAGATTCTGTAGGGCTCTATTCAGTTTGTAAATCGACTTTCAAGCTAAATAAAGCTGTATATAAACAAAATGATATGTACAGATGTTATGATAACACTGATGAAAATGCATCTCTGAAGAATGATAAAAATTATGCTATACACATTATAAATTCATAAGAATTAATTGAAACATGTGGTGTTTTACATCATGAGTTGATATATTTGTATTTATTTCAAAGCCCAATGAGATAAGAAATGCCAAAGGTACAGCCTTAATTGTTGTTACCTGAAATAGGTGTAACTGATTCATAAAATCCTTTTTCATTATTAGCATTACTTAAGTTTCGTTCAGATTAAATGTTTTTTTTTTATATAATTGGCTCTGTAACAAATCAGTTATGTCTGCTTAGTTGACCTTTTGTGATTTGAATAATAGAATAGTTTTCATATACCTCATTTATCTCTATATGACTTGATAATCTCATTATGTGTAAATATGTCAGTTTTTATTTTTCCATTGCGCAGCAGAAATGATTTCTAAGTTTTGCCACCATTTCATAGCCAGTTTTGTCATTGCTACATTATCTTAGTGATATTGTAACACATAACACACATTAATACAGGACACGGGTGAAAATTTCCTTTCCTAGTACTAAATAGATTTTTTTTCAATTGCATATATGTGTGAAAACATCATTGATATTTTAAGTATTTGCCATCCACTGTGCATTCAACTAGAAAAGGTATAGATTTTGTATTCAAATGAAGTCATTGTATACTCAATTTAAGTGAGTAGTGGTACTGTAGGTACACATCATCTCCTGGAGCCATGTTATGATTTTCCTGTTTAGCACTTTTTTTTGGTTAGAGCCCTTTGACCAGGCATGTATCGCAAGTGCTAGAAGTCTGTTTGTATCCTTATTTTCATATCCAATTGGAATTTTCATTGAGCTTTAAGCCTTATGCTCAGTTGCTTTTCCTTGAAACCCTTTGGATTTTACTGAGATTGCCAAGGATACCATTTACTTGTATTACATGTCCCTTCAGACTCCTCTCAGAGATGTACTATATTTTTTTTTATTGTAGAATTTAAACACCTTTTATTTAATAGACCTGTGCTTTACACTTGTGTTTATGATGTGAGAAGTTGGGCTCTATCTTAACTTTCACAGAAACCTTCCATTGGAGGAGATCTGTTGAAACGACCTTTAACTCACGTATTTCATTTTCATCGCATGCTGTCCTGTGTGGCTCTAGTGATTCTCCTTAAGGAGAATCAGTTTCTAAAGTTCCTTCAATTCACCAATGAAAGTTTTTGTTTTTGCCTGTGGGGTGTATCTTATCTAATTTTTGTTTTCTCTAATTCTCTTTTTAGTGGATGTGTTCTCATGCTTGTTGGACAAACTGCAGAGAACAGAAATATGCTGTAGGTTTTGAAAACTTTTCTGAGGCAGTGTCTCACAAGCAATTTTTCCTGTTTTTGTCATTTTGCATGATCTTACCCTCATATTTGAAAAGCATTTTCTCTTTATGTTCCGTAGCCAGCTTGGGTTGGTGCATGTATATTGTGAGCTCCAGGCAGTTGGTAATAGGGTGGGGTCTCTGATGTTATCCCTGTAGTGGTTACTGATTAGCCAGAGCAGACCTGTTCAACAAGCAAGCAGATTTGAATACTCCAGGATTTGTTTGCAAAGGGTGAATGAAGGCTGTTACCTGCTTACCGAATTATGAGAGTAGGAGGGGTCCTGATCAAGATATTCTTAGGGAATATACCTCAAGCTTTTGTGATGTTGTGTAAGAGAGAAAAGACCTTTGAATTACTAATTCCTTCATATTTTTTTTTCTGGACACCATATATATATATCATGAATGGGAAGAAAAGAATTTTAGATTTTTTTTAAGGGATACTCTCTCACAATCTATTGCAAACTTTATCCCCTTAACCTCACTTGGAATATTCTTTCCAACCCTGTGAATCTCTGGTTTCCAAATATATTCATATAACAATGAAAAAAGAAATCTTTTCTGAAGTATATTGAATGAAAAAAGAAATCTTTTCTGAAGTATATTGATTACTTTCAGCCTGATAATGTGTACATATTTTAGCACATAACGCCAAATTGTGCAGAAGTAAAGCCTGACTCAATCAAGTTGTCACTGGACATATTTAATCATTCATTTCGCCTGCACTGGAAAATTAATTATTAATTATTATCATGTTTTAACAGAGTAAACTTTTGTGATCACAGTGATTCATTGATTTTTTCTTCAGAACAGTGAAATAATAAAAGTTTGTAAAGATACTGGGAACCCCAGTCAGATGCATTGTCAAAGTCTGTTGGTGCTGGCATCACTGCTTCCACTTGTGGTAGAAACACCTTTTCCTGCTTCATCTTGGTCAGCTTTCAGTGCTGGTTTTGTCAGTGATCATAAAAACAATTACGAGATCATCTTCAAGTAATTCAAGGGCATCATTTGCTTGGGCTTCTAAATCTAGCTGAAACCACTCAATCTCCCTCCTAGAATACTCAAGAGAATATGCTGTCATTGTCTAGATGATGACTGACTCTTGGGAGAAATTATCATACAATGCCTTCTCAGTAACCACCCAGGCTCATTGGGCAGCCTTGAAGTAGAGGCATGAATCTCATTATGTTAACTTATATTTACACAAGATGTCTGGGCCATGTGAAAATCCATTTAGAGGAGTTAGGGGTTAAAGAAGAATTTAAAATATATCCATACGTATGTGAGTAGGAGAGATGGTTGAAGGGCATTATTGGATCACGTGTTAATTGATAGGCGTATAAAAGAGAGACTTTTGGATGTTAATGTGCTGAGAGGGGCAGCTGGAGAGATGTCTCATCACAATCTTGTGGAGCAAAGGTGAAGATTTGTAGAGGTTTTCAAAAAAAAACGAGGGAATGTTGGGGAGAAGAGAGTGTTGAGAGTCAGTGAGCTTGGAAAGGAAACTTGTGTGAGGAAGTACATGGAGAGATTGAGTGTAGAATGGCAAAAGGTGAGAGCAAATGATGTGAGGGGAGTGGGTGAGGAATGGGACGTATTTAAAGAAGCAGTGATGGCATGTGCAAAAGACGCATGTGGTATGAGAAAGGTGAGAGGTGGGCAGATTAGAAAGGGTACTGAATGGTGGGATGAAGTAAAGCTGTTAGTGAAAGAAAAAAGAGAGGAGTTTGGATGATACTTATAAGGAAGGAGTGCAAATGATCGAGATATGTATGAAAGAAAGTGGCAGATGGCCAAGAGGAAGGTGCAAGGATTGAAAAAGTGGGCAAATGAGAGTCAGAGTGAGAGAGTATCATTAAACTTCAGGGAGAATAAAAAGATGTTTTGGAAGGAGGTAAATAACGTGTAAGATAAGAGAACTAATGGGAACATCGGTGAAGGGGGTAAGGAGGGAAGTAATAACAGGTAGTGATGAAGTGAGAAGGAGATGGAGTGAGTATTTTGAATGTCTGTTGAATATATTTGATAATAGACTGGCTGATGTAGGGTGATTTGGTCTGGATGGTGTGAGAGGGTCAGGGAGAATGGTTTGGTTAAGAGAGAAGAGGTAGTGTAAGCTTTGCGGAAGATGAAATCTGGCAAGGTGGCAGGTTTGGATGGTATTGCAGTAGAATTTATTAAGAAAGGGGATGACTGTGTTGTTGATTGGTTTGTAAGGATATTCACTGTATGTATGGATCATGGTGAAGTGCCTGAGGATTGGTGGAATGCATGCATAGTGTCATTGTACAAAGGCAAAGGGGATAAAGGTAAGTGTTCAAACTACAGAGGCATAAGTTTGTTGAGTATTCATGGGAAATTATATGGGCAGGTATTGATTGAGAGGGTGAAAGCATGTACAAAGCATTAGAATGGGGAAGAGCAGTGTGATTTCAGAAGTGTTAGAGGATGTGTGGATCAGGTGTTTGCATTGAAGAATATGTGAGAAGTACTTAGAAAAATAGATGGATTTGTATGTAGCATTTATCGATCTGGAGAAGGCATATGGTAGGGTTGATAGAGATGCTTTGCGGAAGGTCTTTAGAGTATATGGTTTGGGAGGTAAGTGCTAGAAGTAATGAGAAGTTTTTATCAAGGGTGTAAGGTATGTGTAGAGGTAGGAAGAGAGGAGAGCGATTGGTTCCCAGTGAAGGTTAGTCTGCAGGAGGGGTGTGTGATGTCTCCATGGTTGTTTAATTTGTTTATAGATGAGGTGGTTAGGGAGGTAGATGCAAGAGTTTTGGAGAGAGGGGCGAGTTTGCAGTCTGTTGTGGATGAGAGGGCCTGGGAAGTAAGTTAGTTGTTGTTCACCCATGATACAGCACTGATGGCTATTTCAAGTGAGAAACTGCAGAAGTTGGTGACTGAGTTTGGAAAAGTGTGTGAAAGGAGAAAGTTGAGTGTAAATGTGAATAAGAGGAAGGCTATTAGGTTCAGCAGGATTGAAAGACAAGTTAGTTGGGATGTGAGTTTGAATGGAAAAAAATTGGAGGAAGTGAAGTGTTTTAGATATCTGGATATGGACTTAGCAGGAAATGGAACCATGGAAGCGGAAGTGAGACACAGGGTGGGGGATGGGGCAAAGTTTCTGGGAGCAATGGAGAATGCAGGGAAAGAGAGACTTATCTCGGAGAGCAAAAATGGGTATGTTTGAAAGAATAGTAGTTCCAACAATATGATGTGGTTGCAAGGCATGGGCTATGAATAGGGTTGTACGGAGGAGAGTGGATGCGTTAGAAATGAAGTGTTTAAGGAAAATTTGTTGTTTGGGGTGGTTTGACCAAGTAAGTAATGAAAAGATAAGAGAGGTAAGATATAATAAAAAGTGTGGTTTAGAGAGCAGAAGAGGATGTGTTGAAATGGTTTGGACATATGGAGAGAATGATTGAGGAAAGGTTGACAAAGAGGTTATATAAGTCAGAGGTGAAGGGAATAAGGAGAATCGGGAGACCAAATTGGAGGTGGAAGGATGGAGTGAAAAAGATTTTGAGTGATTGGGGCCTGAACACACAGGAAGGTGCATGCAAGGAATAGAGTGAATTGGAATGATGTGGTATACCGAGGTCGATGTGATGTCGATGGACTGCGCCAGGGCATGTGAAACATTTGGGGTAAACCATGGAAAGGTCTGTGGGTCCTGGATGTGGATAGGGAGCTGTGGTTTCAGTGCATTACACATGACAGCTAGAGACTGAGTGTGGATTGAACCAGGGCATGTGAAGTGTCGGGGGTAAACCATGGAAAGTCTGTGGGGCCTGGATGTGGAAAGGGAGCTGTGGTTTCGGTGCATTATTACATGACAGCTAGAGACTGAGTGTGAACGAATGGGGCCTTTGTTGTCTTTTCCTAGTGCTACCTCGCACACATGAGGGGGGAGGGGGTTGTTATTCCATGCGTGGCGAGGTGGTGATGGGAGTAAATAAAGGCAGACAGTATGAATTATGTACATGTGTATATATGTATATGTCTGTGTGTGTATATATATGTGTGTACATTGAGATGTATAGGTATGTATATTTGCGTGTGTGGACATGTATGTATATACATGTGTATGTGGGTGGGTTGGGCCATTCTTTCGTTTGTTTCCTTGCACTCCCTCGCTAATGTGGGAGACAGTGACAAAGCAAAATAAAATAAATAAATAAATATATATATAATATATATATATGCCATTTCCCACGTTAGCGAGGTAGCATTAAGAACAGAGGACTGAGCCATTGAGGGAATATCCTCACTTGGCCCCCTTCTCTGTCCCTCTTTTGGAAAATTAAAAAATGAGAGGGGAGGATTTCCACCCTCCTGCTCCCTCCCCTTTTAGTTGCCATTTGCGACACGCCGGCAATACGTTGGAAGTATTCTTTCTCCCCTATCCCCAGGGATATATATATATATATATTTTTTTTTTTTTTGTCGGTGTCTCCCGCGTTTGCGAGGTAGCGCAAGGAAAGAGACAAAAGAAATGGCCCAACCCACCCCCATACACATGTATATACATACGTCCACACACGCAAATATACATACCTACACAGCTTTCCATGGTTTACCCCAGACGCTTCACATGCCCTGATTCAATCCACTGACAGCACGTCAACCCCGGTATACCACATCGATCCAATTCACTCTATTCCTTGCCCTCCTTTCACCCTCCTGCATGTTCAGGCCCCGATCACACAAAATCTTTTTCACTCCATCTTTCCACCTCCAATTTGGTCTCCCACTTCTCCTCGTTCCCTCCACCTCCGACACATATATCCTCTTGGTCAATCTTTCCTCACTCATTCTCTCCATGTGCCCAAACCATTTCAAAACACCCTCTTCTGCTCTCTCAACCACGCTCTTTTTATTTCCACACATCTCTCTTACCCTTACGTTACTTACTCGATCAAACCACCTCACACCACACATTGTCCTCAAACATCTCATTTCCAACACATCCATCCTCCTGCGCACAACTCTATCCATAGCCCACGCCTCGCAACCATACAACATTGTTGTAACCACTATTCCTTCAAACATAGCCATTTTTGCTTTCCGAGATAATGTTCTCGACTTCCACACATTCTGCAAGGCTCCCAGGATTTTCGCCCCCTCCCCCACCCTATGATCCACTTCCGCTTCCATGTTTCCATCGCTGACAGATCCACTCCCAGATATCTAAAACACTTTACTTCCTCCAGTTTTTCTCCATTCAAACTTACCTCCCAACTGACTTGACCCTCAACCCTACTGTACCTAATAACCTTGCTCTTATTCACATTTACTCTTAACTTTCTTCTTTCACACACTTTACCAAACTCAGTCACCAGCTTCTGCAGTTTCTCACATGAATCAGCCACCAGCGCTGTATCATCAGCGAACAACAACTGACTCACTTCCCAAGCTCTCTCATCCCCAACAGACTTCATACTTGCCCCTCTTTCCAAAACTCTTGCATTCACCTCCCTAACAACCCCATCCATAAACAAATTAAACAACCATGGAGACATCACACACCCCTGCTGCAAACCTACATTCACTGAGTGGCAGATATAGGGTGTTTTGGTCGAGGTGGTGTGCAAAGTGAGAAGTTTAGGGAAAATGATTTGGTAAACAGAGAAGAGGTAGTAAAAGCTTTGTGGAAGATGAAAGCCGGCAAGGCAGCAGGTTTGGATGGTATTGCGGTGGAATTTATTAAAAAAGGGGGTGACTGTATTATTGACTGGTTGGTAAGGTTATTTAATGTATGTATGACTCATGGTGAGGTGCCTGAGGATTGGCGGAATGCGTGCATAGTGCCATTGTACAAAGGCAAAGGGGATAAGAGTGAGTGCTCAAATTACAGAGGTATAAGTTTGTTGAGTATTCCTGGTAAATTATATGGGAGGGTATTGATTGAGAGGGTGAAGGCATGTACAGAGCATCAGATTGGGGAAGAGCAGTGTGGTTTCAGAAGTGGTAGAGGATGTGTGGATCAGGTGTTTGCTTTGAAGAATGTATGTGAGAAATACTTAGAAAAGCAAATGGATTTGTATGTAGCATTTACGGATCTGGAGAAGGCATATGATAGAGTTGATATATATATATATATATATATATATATATATATATTTTTTTTTTTTTATACTTTGTCGCTGTCTCCCGCGTTTGCGAGGTAGCGCAAGGAAACAGACGAAAGAAATGGCCCAACCCCCCCCCCATACACATGTACATACACACGTCCACACACGCAAATATACATACCTACACAGCTTTCCATGGTTTACCCCAGACGCTTCACATGCCTTGATTCACTCCACTGACAGCACGTCAACCCCTGTATACCACATCGCTCCAATTCACTCTATTCCTTGCCCTCCTTTCACCCTCCTGCATGTTCAGGCCCCGATCACACAAAATCTTTTTCACTCCATCTTTCCACCTCCAATTTGGTCTCCCTCTTCTCCTCGTTCCCTCCACCTCCGACACATATATCCTCTTGGTCAATCTTTCCTCACTCATTCTCTCCATGTGCCCAAACCATTTCAAAACACCCTCTTCTGCTCTCTCAACCACGCTCTTTTTATTTCCACACATCTCTCTTACCCTTACGTTACTTACTCGATCAAACCACCTCACACCACACATTGTCCTCAAACATCTCATTTCCAGCACATCCATCCTCCTGCGCACAACTCTATCCATAGCCCACGCCTCGCAACCATACAACATTGTTGGAACCACTATTCCTTCAAACATACCCATTTTTGCTTTCCGAGATAATGTTCTCGACTTCCACACATTTTTCAAGGCTCCCAAAATTTTCGCCCCCTCCCCCACCCTATGATCCACTTCCGCTTCCATGGTTCCATCCGCTGACAGATCCACTCCCAGATATCTAAAACACTTCACTTCCTCCAGTTTTTCTCCATTCAAACTCACCTCCCAATTGACTTGACCCTCAACCCTACTGTACCTAATAACCTTGCTCTTATTCACATTTACTCTTAACTTTCTTCTTCCACACACTTTACCAAACTCAGTCACCAGCTTCTGCAGTTTCTCACATGAATCAGCCACCAGCGCTGTATCATCAGCGAACAACAACTGACTCACTTCCCAAGCTCTCTCATCCCCAACAGACTTCATACTTGCCCCTCTTTCCAGGACTCTTGCATTTACCTCCCTAACAACCCCATCCATAAACAAATTAAACAACCATGGAGACATCACACACCCCTGCCGCAAACCTACATTCACTGAGAACCAATCACTTTCCTCTCTTCCTACACGTACACATGCCTTACATCCTCGATAAAAACTTTTCACTGCTTCTAACAACTTGCCTCCCACACCATATATTCTTAATACCTTCCACAGAGCATCTCTATCAACTCTATCATATGCCTTCTCCAGATCCATAAATGCTACATACAAATCCATTTGCTTTTCTAAGTATTTCTCACATACATTCTTCAAAGCAAACACCTGATCCACACATCCTCTACCACTTCTGAAACCGCACTGCTCTTCCCCAATCTGATGCTCTGTACATATATATATATATATATATATATATATATATATATATATATATATATATATATATATATATATATATATGGAAAGTTGTTTGGGGCCTGGATGTGGAAAGGGAGCTGTGGTTTCAGGCATTATTGCATGATAGCTAGAGACTGAGTGTGAACGAATGGGGCCTTTGTTGTCTTTTCCTAATGCTACCTCGCACACGAGGGGGGAGGGGGATGGTATTCCATGTGTGGCGAGGTGGCGATGGGAATGAATAAAGGCAGACAGTGTGAATTGTGTGCATGGGTATATATGTATGTGTCTGTGTGTGTATATATATGTGTACATTGAGATGTATAGGTATGTATATTTGCGTGTGTGGACGTGTATGTATATACATTGTATGTGGGGTTGGGTTGGGCCATTTCTTTCGTCTGTTTCCTTGCGCTACCTCACAGACGCGGGAGACAGCGACAAAGCAAAAAAAAATATATATATATATATATATATATATATATATATATATATATATATATATATATATATATATATATATATATATATCCACTCCCAGATATCTAAAACACTTCACTTCCTCCAGTTTTTCTCCATTCAAACTCAACTCCCAATTGACTTGACCCTCATCCCTACTGTACCTAATAACCTTGCTCTTATTCACATTTACTCTTAACTTTCTTCTTTCACACACTTTACCAAACTCAGTCACCAGCTTCTGCAGTTTCTCACATGAATCAGCCACCAGCGCTGTATCATCAGCGAACAACAACTGACTCACTTCCCAAGCTCTCTCATCCCCAATAGACTTCATACTTGCCCCTCTTTCCAAAACTCTTGCATTCACCTCCCTAACAACCCCATCCATAAACAAATTAAACAACCATGGAGACATCACACACCCCTGCCGCAAACCTACATTCACTGAGAACCAATCACTTTCCTCTCTTCCTACACGTACACATGCCTTACATCCTCGATAAAAACTTTTCACTGCTTCTAACAACTTGCCTCCCACACCATATATTCTTAATACCTTCCACAGAGCATCTCTATCAACAGCGGATGGAAGCGGAAGTGGATCATAGGGTGGGGGAGGGGGCGAAAATTCTGGGGGCCTTGAAGAATGTGTGGAAGTCGAGAACATTATCTCGGAAAGCAAAAATGGGTATGTTTGAAGGAATAGTGGTTCCAACAATGTTGTATGGTTGCGAGGCGTGGGCTATGGATAGAGTTGTGCGCAGGAGGATGGATGTGCTGGAAATGAGATGTTTGAGGACAATGTGTGGTGTGAGGTGGTTTGATCGAGTGAGTAACGTAAGGGTAAGAGAGATGTGTGGAAATAAAAAGAGCGTGGTTGAGAGAGCAGAAGAGGGTGTTTTGAAGTGGTTTGGGCACATGGAGAGGATGAGTGAGGAAAGATTGACCAAGAGGATATATGTGTCGGAGGTGGAGGGAGCAAGGAGAAGAGGGAGACCAAATTGGAGGTGGAAAGATGGAGTGAAAAAGATTTTGTGTGATCGGGGCCTGAACATGCAGGAGGGTGAAAGGAGGGCAAGGAATAGAGTGAATTGGAGCGATGTGGTATACCGGGGTTGACGTGCTGTCAGTGGATTGAATCAAGGCATGTGAAGCGTCTGGGGTAAACCATGGAAAGCTGTGTAGGTATGTATATTTGCGTGTGTGGACGTATGTATATACATGTGTATAGGGGGGGGTTGGGCCATTTCTTTCGTCTGTTTCCTTGCGCTACCTCGCAAACGCGGGAGACAGCGACAAAGTATAAAAAAAAAAAAAAAAAAAAATCTATATGTATATATATATATATATATATATATATATATATATATATATATATATATATATATGATTGGGAATACCTGGTTTAAAAAGCGAGATATATATAAGTATACTTATGTAAGTAGGAGAGATGGCCAGAGAGCGTTATTGGATTACGTGTTAATTGACAGGCGCGCGAAAGAGAGACTTTTGGATGTTAATGTGCTGAGAGGTGCAACTGGAGGGATGTCTGATCATTATCTTGTGGAGGCTAAGGTGAAGATTTGTATGGGTTTCCAGAAAAGAAGAGTGAATGTTGGGGTGAAGAGGGTGGTGAGAGTAAGTGAGCTTGGGAAGGAGACTTGTGTGAGGAAGTACCAGGAGAGACTGAGTACAGAATGGAAAAAGGTGAGAACAATGGAAGTAAGGGGAGTGGGGGAGGAATGGGATGTATTTAGGGAATCAGTGATGGATTGCGCAAAAGATGCTTGTGGCATGAGAAGAGTGGGAGGTGGGTTGATTAGAAAGGGTAGTGAGTGGTGGGATGAAGAAGTAAGAGTATTAGTGAAAGAGAAGAGAGAGGCATTTGGACGATTTTTGCAGGGAAAAAATGAAATTGAGTGGGAGACGTATAAAAGAAAGAGACAGGAGGTCAAGAGAAAGGTGCAAGAGGTGAAAAAAAGGGCAAATGAGAGTTGGGGTGAGAGAGTATCATTAAATTTTATGGAGAATAAAAAGATGTTCTGGAAGGAGGTAAATAAAGTGCGTAAGACAAGGGAGCGAATGGGAACTTCAGTGAAGGGCGCAAATGGGGAGGTGATAACAAGTAGTGGTGATGTGAGAAGGAGATGGAGTGAGTATTTTGAAGGTTTGTTGAATGTGTTTGATGATAGAGTGGCAGATATAGGGTGTTTTGGTCGAGGTGGTGTGCAAAGTGCGAGGGTTAGGGAAAATGATTTGGTAAACAGAGAAGAGGTAGTAAAAGCTTTGCGGAAGATGAAAGCCGGCAAGGCAGCAGGTTTGGATGGTATTGCAGTGGAATTTATTAAAAAAGGGGGTGACTGTATTGTTGACTGGTTGGTAAGGTTATTTAATGTATGTATGACTCATGGTGAGGTGCCTGAGGATTGGCGGAATGCGTGCATAGTGCCATTGTACAAAGGCAAAGGGGATAACAGTGAGTGCTCAAATTACAGAGGTATAAGTTTGTTGAGTATTCCTGGCAAATTATATGGGAGGGTATTGATTGAGAGGGTGAAGGCATGTACAGAGCATCAGATTGGGGAAGAGCAGTGTGGTTTCAGAAGTGGTAGAGGATGTGTGGATCAGGTGTTTGCTTTGAAGAATGTATGTGAGAAATACTTAGAAAAGTAAATGGATTTGTATGTAGCATTTATGGATCTGGAGAAGGCATTTGATAGAGTTGATAGAGATGCTCTGTGGAAGGTATTAAGAATATATGGTGTGGGAGGCAAGTTGTTAGAAGCAGTGAAAAGTTTTTATCGAGGATGTAAGGCATGTGTACGTGTAGGAAGAGAGGAAAGTGATTGGTTCTCATTGAATGTAGGTTTGCGGCAGGGGTGTGTGATGTCTCCATGGTTGTTTAATTTGTTTATGGATGGGGTTGTTAGGGAGGTGAATGCAAGAGTTTTGGAAAGAGGGGCAAGTATGAAGTCTGTTGGGGATGAGAGAGCTTGGGAAGTGAGTCAGTTGTTGTTCGCTGATGATACAGCGCTGGTGGCTGATTCATGTGAGAAACTGCAGAAGCTGGTGACTGAGTTTGGTAAAGTGTGTGAAAGAAGAAAGTTAAGAGTAAATGTGAATAAGAGCAAGGTTATAAGGTACAGTAGGGTTGAGGGTCAAGTCAATTGGGAGGTGAGTTTGAATGGAGAAAAACTGGAGGAAGTGAAGTGTTTTAGATATCTGGGAGTGGATCTGGCAGCGGATGGAAACATGGAAGCGGAAGTGGATCATAGGGTGGGGGAGGGGGCGAAAATTCTGGGAGCCTTGAAGAATGTGTGGAAGTCGAGAACATTATCTCGGAAAGCAAAAATGGCTATGTTTGAAGGAATAGTGGTTCCAACAATGTTATATGGTTGCGAGGCGTGGACTATGGATAGAGTTGTGCGCAGGAGGATGGATGTGCTGGAAATGAGATGTTTGAGGACAATGTGTGGTGTGAGGTGGTTTGATAGAGTAAGTAACGTAAGGGTAAGAGAGATGTGTGGAAATAAAAAGAGCGTGGTTGAGAGAGCAGAAGAGGGTGTTTTGAAATGGTTTGGTCACATGGAGAGAATGAGTGAGGAAAGATTGACCAAGAGGATATATGTGTCGGAGGTGGAGGGAACGAGGAGAAGAGGGAGACCAAATTGGAGGTGGAAAGATGGAGTGAAAAAGATTTTGTGTGATCGGGGCCTGAACATGCAGGAGGGTGAAAGGAGGGCAAGGAATAGAGTGAATTGGAGCGATGTGGTATACCGGGGTTGACGTGCTGTCAGTGGATTGAATCAAGGCATGTGAAGCGTCTGGGGTAAACCATGGAAAGCTGTGTAGGTATGTATATTTGCGTGTGTGGACGTATGTATATACATGTGTATGGGGGTGGGTTGGGCCATTTCTTTCGTCTGTTTCCTTGCGCTACCTCGCAAACGCGGGAGACAGCAAAAAAAAAAATATATATATATATATATATATATATATATATATATATATATATATATATATATATATATATATTCATACTATTATTCACCATTTCCCGCGATAGCGAGGTAGTGTTAAGAACAGAGGACTGGGCCTTTGAGGGAATACCCTCACCTGGCCCCCTTCTCTGTTCCTTCTTTTGGGGAAAAAAAAAAAAAAAAAAAAAGCTTTAGCAGTTTACTTTCACTGATAGAGAGATAAAGATGCTACTAACACATACAATTCTGCTTTGAGAGGAAAGTATATTTTCATATTTAAATATTTGCTAAGTAATGTATTTTCAAAGTTGCCATTTTGATAATTACAATATACTCTGTTCCTTGAAAACTGTAATTAACTTATCAGAAAAAATTTTCCCCAGATTCATTTCAAATACATCATGAAATATGTCTGGTGATGGAAGTGCTGAAGTATCTGTTCCTACAGATCTAACAGTAACCAGTGATGGAGACAGTGAAGAGGGATATGCTGCAAGTAGAAGGTACAGGTTAACTATCTATCTGTCTATATATCTATCTGTGTCACTGATGCCTGTTTCCTCTGGGAACTTCCATCAAGGGGTTTACCACAGCAAAAGATTCTCCACTTAACCTTGTCATTACATACCTCCCTCACATACACCATTCCACGCATTCTTTCACCATTTCTCTCCCTCCAGTACTCCTCCACTGTGTTTCCCTGTGTCACTAGAGTTCTTCTCACAACAATGCCTTTAATCATACTGTCACACACTCTCTTTGTAGACTCCTTGTTTTGCGTGCTTTCTGCATGCTCAAACTGCCTCAAAGTATTATGTTTCACTCACTCTGCCACTTCACTGCTTATTCCTTTTGTATTTCATGCTTTACCAAATCTTTCATACACCCAATCATTACTTTCTTCATTCCATCTAGTCATACCACAAGCTCCTCTGAGGTAACTGATTTCCATAGCCTGGATGCTTGATCTATGTGACTCATTCCTTATCCAAGTTTCAGCTGTATAGGTCAGGGTTGAGAGGATTATGTTGTCCCTTAATCCTTTCTTCATTTCCATACTTACCCCTCTACCCTTCATTATTCTGTTAAGGAACCTGGTGACTCTTCTACCTCTTACTGCTCCTTCCCTCATCTCTCCTTTCATACCACCAAACTTACCCAAGATAGCTCCTAAATACTTAAATTCTCTCACATCTTCCAGTTTTCCTCTCTCCATATCTATAGTACATTTTAGTTCACTTTCTTCTCTCACTCTGAAGGGCTTTGCAAATTGTATACTTTCATGCTGTTTCCTTTCAAACACCATTACTTTGATTTTACTTGTATTTACTTTCAATCACCAATGCTTACATACATCATAAAACACACTTACAAAGCTGAAATTCCTTTTCACTCTCAGCACACAACACTGTGTCATCTGCGAACAGGCTTGTCACTAGGCACCGTACCTCACCACCACACTTCATCATTTCAGCCCCCTTTCCTAGTTTTGCTTTCATCTCTCCATCCGTATATATGTATGTTAAAAAACCATTGTGACATCACATAGCCTTGCCTCACACCCACATGTATGCTGAAACATTTGCTCAACGCTCCATCCACTTTTATACATGTTTTTGCTCCTCTATAGAAGGTTTTCACGCCAACCATCTGTTGGGACAAATACAATGAACGAGTTGTATAGGGTTTGTGATATTTCAGGTGAAGATACCAGAATAATTATTTTCAACATATCCATTTGCAGCAGAAGCATTATTGTATGTGAAGGTGATATTAATGGACGCTATGATCACAGTGAACACTTTAATGTACAAAATAAAGACTTATCAAGTGCATAGATTCGTGTAGAAGTTTTTTTCACTTTAGCTTACAGGGTGTAAGTTTGGGATGGAAATGAGAAGGGAGGCTTTATGCATTTGGTTCACCCCATTTAAATGGGAATCAAGTTAGACAATAGAATAGAATTGATTACTTAGAGTGTGTAGAGTATCTGAATAACAAAATTATAAATTGAGATATTTTTTGCCATTTTTTCTCCTACTACAGACCTCCATGAGGTTCCAAATGTTGCACAATCCTCCAGAGTTAAAGACTTTTCTTCTTTTTAGTTTCTATATTGTAATTATCATTGAAATGTTATTGGTGATCATTTCACAGACATGCTCGAGAACTACAGACTTTGGCTTCAGATAAAGCAGAACTTCAGCATGTTGTACAGAAACAGAAACTGGAAATTCAGAGTAAAAATGCTCAGCTGGAAGCCCTCATAAAAGAGCATGAAGTGGCAGTTGCCAAGGCTGTGACACAGAAAAATGATCAGATTAGTTCCAAACAGATTCAGGTAAACAGGTATGAAGTAATAAATTGGTAAGTAATATTTTTGGCATAATATTGTGTTATTATTTAGATCAGGTTACAAGGGTTATATCATCTTTATTAGTAAGCAGGTTGTAGACATCTGAAAGGTTATTTCTTCTGATGGTGATAAGTCGCATAGAGCTTCAGAAGTGAGATTTGTTTCTCATTTTCTCTTGTACTTTGTTTTTCCTCATTCACCCATTAATTTTTGTACCAAACTGAGAGGAACCTCCATTATTTTCAAACCAAGAATGCATATGTTGATTATTTGTAAAAAGATAATCATTTCTTTTTTCTTTTGTAAGCTATTCCTCCTAGTTCACATTGATGTGAGGAAATTTTTGCTGTAAGTATAAAAAGAGTGTGGTTGAGAGAGCAGAAGAGGGTGTGTTGAAATGGTTTGGGCATATGGAGAGAATGAGTGAGGAAAGATTGACAAAGAGGATACATGTATCAAAGGTGAAGGGAACAAGGAGAAGCGGGAGACCACATTGGAGGTGGAAGGATGGAATGAAAAAGATTTTGAGTGACCTGGGCTTGAACATAGAGGAATGTGAGAGGCGTGCAAGGAATAGAGTGAATTTGAACAATGTGGTATACAGGGGTTGATGTGCTGTCATTGGACTGAACCAGGGCATGTGAAGCATCTGGGGTAAACCATGGAAAGGTATGTGGGACCTGGATGTGGATAGGGAGCTGTGGTTTCGGTGCATTACACATGACAGCTAGAGACTGAGTGTGAACGAATGTGGCCTTTTTTGTCTGTTTTCCTGGCACTACCTCACTGAAGCAGGGCGTAGCAATGCTGTTTCGTGTGTGGCAGGGTAGTGACAGGAATGGATGAAGGCAAGCAAGTATTAATATGTACAAGTGCATATATGTATATGTTTATGTATATGTACATGTTGATATGTGTATGTATGTATATGTGTGTGTATGGGCATTTATGTATATATAAGTGTATTTGAGTGGATGGGCCATTTTTTGTCTGTTTCTTGGCACTGCCTCACTGATGTGGGAAACAACACTTAAGTATAAAAAGTATAAGTATCTTAATGCTATGTGACTGTCTTGGTATAGGTGATCATTTGAGGTCCTCCACAGCATTTCCCTCTTTTATCTAATCCATTAGTTTCCTCCCTGGTTTGCTGCCTTCTCTTCTCCTCGGTCTTACTGGTTAAAACTGGGTTTCCTCTTTTCCTTTTTTCTAATGCCATGTTATAGAAATTTCATCCTTATTCCTTTTACCTTTACTCAAAAATTCTTTTTGTTACACTTCTTAGTACCTTATCATTTTTGGTCTTAGCTACATATGTTATTCTCAGTGTTTATTAGTGGAAATATAGTTTTGCCACATAAGACTCAGAGAATAGGCTTTGAGTACCTTTCTGTCTGTCCACCAATATCTCCAATCCCTTTCCTCCCCTTTAAATTCCCTTCCAGGCTGCTGTGTGCAAACACACTTCCTCAGCATGCTACATTCCATTCATATCATCTTCTGTCCACTTCCCAGTTTACTCTTTCTCCCTCTCTTCCCAGGATGCTAGTTGTCTCCCCCTCATGCACTTTCTGTTTTATTTTTTTTTTTATTATACTTTGTCGCTGTCTCCCGCGTTTGCGAGGTAGCGCAAGGAAACAGACGAAAGAAATGGCCCAACCCCCCCCCCATACACATGTATATACATACGTCCACACACGCAAATATACATACCTACACAGCTTTCCATGGTTTACCCCAGACGCTTCACATGCCTTGCTTCAATCCACTGACAGCACGTCAACCCCGGTATACCACATCGCTCCAATTCACTCTATTCCTTGCCCTCCTTTCACCCTCCTGCATGTTCAGGCCCCGATCACACAAAATCTTTTTCACTCCATCTTTCCACCTCCAATTTGGTCTCCCTCTTCTCCTTGTTCCCTCCACCTCCGACACATATATCCTCTTGGTCAATCTTTCCTCACTCATCCTCTCCATGTGCCCAAACCACTTCAAAACACCCTCTTCTGCTCTCTCAACCACGCTCTTTTTATTTCCACACATCTCTCTTACCCTTACGTTACTCACTCGATCAAACCACCTCACACCACACATTGTCCTCAAACATCTCATTTCCAGCACATCCATCCTCCTGCGCACAACTCTATCCATAGCCCACACCTCGCAACCATACAACATTGTTGGAACCACTATTCCTTCAAACATACCCATTTTTGTTTTATTATTATATATTTTCTTTACCAACCAATCATCCTGTATCCTCTCTACATGGTCAGACCTCTTCAGGGTATTTTTACTAACCCACTGTGTGACACCAGTCCCCTTATGTTTGCCTTTTTCTGCCATTATACACCTATACCTTCACCTTTACTTATCATCCCATCTGTTAAACCACAAATACCCCATTGGCAGCTTATTTCAGCAGCCTAAGTTCTTTAGCTGTCTGTTCCATGCTTTATCAACATTATATACTCATAGGTTAGGGTTGATAGAACTGTGCTGTCTTTAAGTCCTTTTCTTACATTCCTTGTGGCATTATTTCTTTAAATAATTCATTCCATTTCTCACTTCACCATCCATGTATGTATTAAAAAGCCAAGATGTTTTCACACAGCCATTGTGTCTATGCCTATTTCAGAACTTTCGCGTGTATTACTATTTTCATAAAATAACTTGCATCCTGAAGCTTCCCTCTTGCACCATAGATGTGTTCTCAGTTGAATGCCTATTTTCTTTTCTTAGGTCCAGGAATGTTGCACTCAACTTCATTTTGTTATACACTTTTTGCAGCCATCTTTGTAGAAATCTGAATTACATATCCTCTACCATAAAATTTCTCTGCTCCTCTCGTATCTTGCACTATACTATCTTCTTCATTGTCTCATTTACAATGTGTCATACATCTTCCTTGATAAGCTGGTCCTTCAGTAGTTTTAACATGCATTCTTACCTTATTTACGTATTTACAAAGGTACTGCCGATGCTGTTGTTCAGTCATGTGGCACCCTCCTTCTTCACCATAGACCCAGTTTTATTGTGTAAAATCCATTTTCTTCCTATAAGAGCACTGTTTTTCATCATTGCTGTCTTATTGCATCCAATCCAGAAGATTTTTGTATAGTATAATAAGAGACTAATTTTTGAACTGAGGATAAACAAAAGATGTGCTTTTTAATTCCACCTTCCTAGAGTTTCACTACACCTATATAACTGTGCTCTAAGTGCTTGATTGATGTGGAGGGCTTAGGATGGGTTGGCACCATTTTTTTGGAGGACTAACTCACTGTGGCAATAATGAGTTTGCTTTTGAAGTGGTTACTTGCTGGTATGCAGTCAATAGTATTGGTGAGGTTGCCATGTTTAGAGAATATAAAAAGATTGTCATTAATGTATTGCCCAAGTCCTGAACATCCAATAATATCATCAGGTTACTCTAAACTTAAAAATGGGTTACAAGGAAGTCTAAATTTATTCTCTTGGAATCCTTCCCATTTTTAGATGTTCATTTAGCTAGGGTACTGTCTCATAGCAGCCTTAGTACTGTACAGTGCTGTGATCATTTTTCCCATTTTTAGGTGTCCATTTAGTTAGGACGATATCTCACAGAGGCCTTAGCATTGTATGTTATTGTGGTGATTAACCCCACCTGAAAACCTTTCCCTATAAAAGAATTTTATTAGCTTGTTCCTCTTTTTCTGGACCCAGTCCAGTCAGCCTTTACATGACAGTAGGCACATAAAACTGCTGCTTAGAGAATGCGGAGAGTCTGCTTATTTTTATTATAATGGAGCGAGCATTTAGATTTTCTTCTCTGTATATCTATCTATGTGTTACAAAATGTCCTGGGGCACCTTCTTGGGTAGGGTTGGGTGGTGGGTGTCCTATCCAGGAGTATATGCCAAAGGCATGATTGCACACCCAATGTGGGCCTATCTGTCCCTGCCTATAAGTTGGGTAGGCAGCTTTTCATATCAATCTCTGTCACTGAGAGGCATCACAGGCTTAATTTGAACCAGTCACCAATATTATGATATTTGCATGGCTACTGGGTATTGTCTTGGTAGTTTTCATACATAGGCAGTATCTCAGTGATGCCTCAGACTGTGACAGTGGCTGACACACACCCTCCACCATCCCTCTAGGGAATCTTTGCATACATTTCATCGCTTTACCACTGCTATATCTGGTATTATGCTAGCTCACTTGTTTGTACTTATCCTTTGATTTTATGTGTGTTTCTTTCATTAGTAATGAGAATCAAAGTTTGAATGATGCACACACTCTTCTACCACCCCTTCAGTGGTTCTAAGTTTCCTCTAATCATTGCTGTTAGCTCACATATGTGTACATTACTTGTACAAACTATATATTTCTTCCTGATTTTAATGAGAAAGAGAAAATATGAATGACCCATACCCTCTTCCACCTTTCCTCTCTCACCCCCTTGAGGCATTACACTTCTTCACAATAAATTGGACATTATGCAGGCTCTCTGTTTTTACAAGTCTCTTGGTAAACATTTAACTGTGACTCAAGTTAGCTGGATTTTGTTTAAGTGGGGATGAGTAGGATTACAATTAGTTTCTAAAAGCAAGAGCATTATTATGTGTTCTTTGAACTTTATTGAAATTGATTCAAAGTAAACATTCACTTGTTCATAACCCTTTTTTCAGATTAGAAGGCGAATTAACTCGGACAAGAGAAGAGCTGAGTACTATTCGAGAACGAGCTGCACGAGAGCTGGCTCATTTAACACAAAAATGTGCAGTCTTCCAACAAAATCAGAAAAGGTGTAGTCTTAAGTTTCTAACATTTTGGTGTCTGTTGATAAGACTTAAAGGTGTACTTATGAACAATCCACCTCATATTGTATGAGAAACATCAACAGATTAGTAATCAGTGTGATCTTGTACAGCATTAATAATAGCAAGAGCCTGTAGCTCAAAAAGACCACCTCATTTGCTAATACTGTACTCTTCTTTTAAGATTATTACAGTATTTGGTTTTACCAGTCTTAGATTTTACATGATGTTCCTTTCCCTCCTGAGACTGCATTTCATCACTTATTAACTAAGTTGCAAGGATTTAAGTTGAGCAAGATGCACTATGGGAATGATATGCCCTCCAGTAAATGGATTTGAGGAAAAATGAAAGTCTTCATGTGCATTTAAAACACCAGAAAGTTATGATTCTCAAAACTTATGCTGGTGATTGAAGGTGACTAGCTCTTTGCAGGAAAGAATTATTTTATAACCCCCCCTTTCAGAATTTTTAATCTATATTGTGATGTTTATTTCCTAAATATTTTTAGTTACTTAACTTCCGGTAATAAAAAAGTGGTTGAGAGAGCAGAAGAAGGTGTGTTGAAATGGTTTGGACTTGTGAGAGAAGGTGTGTTGAAATGGTTTGGACTTGTGGAGAGAATGAGTGAGGAAAGGTTGCCAAAGAGGATATATGTGTCAGAGGTGGAGGGAACAAGAAGAAGCAGGAGACCAAATTGGAAGTGGAAGGATGGAGTGAAATAGATTTTGAGCAATCGGGCTCTGGACATGTAGGTTGGTTAGATTCATGCACGTAATAGAGTGAATTGAAATGATGTGGTATGATGGGGTCAATGTGCTGTCAATGGACTGAACCAGAGCATGTGCAATGTCCGACTAAACCATGGAAAGGTCTGTGGGGCCTTGATATGGATAGAAAGCTGTGGTATCAGTGCATTACACTTGACAGCTAGAGAATGAGCGTGAGTGAATGTGGCCTTTCTTTGTCTGTTTCCTGGCGCTACCTCGCTGACACTGGGAAAGGCGATCAAGTTTAAAGATGTTGATGATGATAATATTAATGATATATGGAAGAACAAAGAATTGGTAAGACTCGGCTTTGGAGTAAGAATACGTGTGTAAAGTAAGTTGGAGATTGGAAGAGATTATAGAACGTAAATTGGAAGTACAGTGTAAGAAAGTTGTCATGTAAGACTAGTTTGGGGTAGATTGTTTTTCAGGTGAACTTGATAGGAAAGCTCCAATAGTGTATTTACAGATGCTGCAATATAGAGCAAGTGTTTTTGGATGCAGTATCACACATATTTATATCTCCTGTATGAAGAGAGTATTGTATTTTTATGCCATAGTTTTAGGCCAGGAACCCTTTTAGACACTGCATGATTCTTTTCAAAATGCTCAAATTATATGACTACCATTCTGGATAATATTAAGGATCATCTTTTCAGATTGACTGTAAGACAAGATGAATTGAGGGCATCTCTTGCAAATCTGCAGTTATCTGAAAAAGAATTTATTCACCTCCGCCATAGTCCAGTTCAGCAATTAACTCTTCAGCAGTACACAGCAGTAAGTAGCAATTAAAGCAACTTTTAGATACTATGAAGTTGATTATCAATGGTTTAAAGAGAGATTGAAAACATTTAAGCCCTGAGGTGTGTTAGAAATCCATAACATGTAAGCCATGATGTGTGTTAGAAAGCCATACTGCTGTATTCTACTCAAACATTTTAATCAGAAACAGTTGAATGGTTTGTGGATTACAAGCATTTGAAATTGATTTCAGAAAACATAGAGTTTAAATAGTGGATAGTGAGGAATGAAAGAATCAAAAGGAGAATAGTTGACAATTAAAGATTTTCTGAGGTGATTTGGAATTATGAAAAATGGATGGGAATGGATTGACTGATAAAGATTACTTGTGTGTTAAGTAGAGCAGAGTGGAAGAGTAAAGTGAAGGAGTACTTGTATAAGATGGATTCTTAAATGGAGATATGTAGAGAAGATTTTGCACAGCTACCATTCTGTTTAGATGGAGAAGGTTAATGAGATGCCAGTTTACTGATCAGAACTTTTTACATAAGCTACTTATTTATGAATACAATAAAGGGGAAAACTGAGTAGTTGGATAAATGTTTTTTAGTTCAGTACACAGCTTTTCTCCTGTCATTCGCATCCTCCTGTTCATTTTTTGTATGTATTGTATATCCCCAAAAATATGATGATTATTATACACATAACTGTAGTTGAAGATAACATTTTTTTATTCGTCTTTATCTGCTTTTTTGAAATTTTTTCCCTAACTTCTTACTTTTCTTTTTCTGAATTTGCTCCCCTCACTGCTCTTCCTCCTCAACTGTAGTCTTCTCCAAGTATGTGCTGCCATATTCATTTTCCTTGAGCCTGATTGCAAGCACTTTTCAAAAGACAGGTTTTTTACTTCCTCCAGAATTTATAAATTCTTTTCCTTGTCTCTTCTTTATCCCCTTCATTAACCTCTTTATATTTCATTTAAGGCCTGGCCTTGATGTGGACTTTGTATCGGCCTGGCCTTGATGTGGACTTCTGTATCCATGACTGGACCTTCAACAAACAAAGAAGGCCAAGTACTTGGTCACTATTCCAATTTAGAATCCTTTCCATAGAGTCACAATGCAGTGGCTCTCGTAACACTTCATATGACTGAACATCATAAGTTAGCAAGCAACCTTTACCTTACCATTCCTTCCTCCTAAGCACTTCCTTCTTTTGGAGTTCATGTAGTGTTTAGGAAGCAGTCCCCACACACACCAGGCAGGACCAAAAGTCAAGAAATATTGGGATTTTGTGATTTTATCTTTGTGGGATTAGTGAGGGACATTTGAAGATCTGATGTTCAGTGTCTTAAGTGTGGACAATGCATCTTGGGCATACGTGGTCATCTAATATGTAAAATCAATGTTTGTAATATTGGATGACATATTCAGAACCATGCCATGTTTAGCAATCCAGTCAGCAGCAGGCAATCTATACTGTAGGGTCCAGTTGCCTTTAAGCAAAAGATAGCAAATTCCTCTTGCATGCTTCACATATTCAGGCATTTATCCCATAAGTGCTGTTTTCCTGAGTCAAGGCAAGCAAAGTAGGTATATTATCTTCAATTGAGTCAACATATTATCCTGACAAAAATTGAATATTCCATTCACTGAGGACTCTGTTGGCAGGTTATAGATGGCATCTTTCTGAAGTGTTTAGAGGCCACACTAACCTGCTATTGAACATTGTTGGTGGTTCCATGCCTTTACTAGGAACTCATCACATCCATAGCATCTCACACTTAAGATTGGCCAGTCTGCTAAATAATGTGTTTTCCCATCCTAGGAATGCTTAACTTTATTCAAAAGAAAAGAATAATAGTTTTGATATTTTTTTCCACCCAGTCATATGTATAGAAAAGTTAAGACACTTTTTGCATATTTAGGATTGGCCACCCCAGTTAATATTATAGTTTTCCTGAACTTGAATTGTTTACCTCTTAATTCATAACAATAACAATGATTTGCAGTTTTTTATGCACTTAATAAATAAGTAGAAAAAATATATTTGCATGTCAGGTAGATAAAAAAAATCAGTAGTACACCAAAATGGGCAGGTGCCTCATTTCTTCCTGATTTTAGAATGAAACTGGATGTTAAGCTGTGTCTTCATCCTGCTTTTCATTCATTGCATCGGTTGCCTTAATTGTCTCCACTTCAAGGAGAAAAATTATGGCAGAGCCTTCAAGAGAGAAGTGACTGGCTACACTAAACCCTTGCCTTTCGTCTTTCTTTACTGGAGATGAAGTGTATCACATTTCACTGATCTGATTAAATGCAGAATCATCCAGAGTTGAATTAAAAGATAATAAAGTACCAAAAGAGCAGGTTTCTTGAGAGGTAGCCATAGATTGATCAGGACAGAAGATAAGAGAAAAGGTTGAATTAATGAAGGTTTTGTAGATGCTTTCGATTAGATACCAGAAAGAGTTACCAGTAGAAGACAAATCTTTTCACTTTGTTTTTATGAAGGTGTGTTTGACTTCACAAAGAAAAGCTTCCAGTGATTCCAAACAGAAATGAAAGTAGTGTGGGGTTCAGGAGAATGGTGAGAGTTTCGTAACCTGATGTAGTCTGTTCCTGTTGGGACGGGCATCAGGGCAAAAGTGATCATATTTTGATTGGAATGAGAAACACTCGGTAGAAGAGATGTAGGTCTCCATCTTAGCCAAGGTATCCTCTGCTAGAGTCATCCCAGCCAGCAAATCAATACCTGTTTCAGGGAAAGCCAATAAAAAAGCCATTCAGGGATTAATGCTGAGCTTACCCAGGTGCCAGAGTAGGCATCTAGAAAGTGGAAGAGAGGGTGTACTTGTCCAGTTAGATGTTATAAAGGTAAGATTATGGTTGGAGGAATGATTGTAGTAGTGTGTAAATAGTAGAAAGGTTTAGAGGTGAAAAAGAGGTCAAGTGTGTTGGAAGGATATTCATGATGGGTGTTTGGTAATTTTTCCAGCTTTTTAGAAAAGGGAAAGGAAAGAGCCTTGGCTCCAGAAGGGTTGTCCTGGGAAATGCCTAACCAGTCCTTGTACCAGTCCAATTAAAATTTGTTGCATAATGTTCAGCATGTGGATGTGAAGAGAGAAATGCTTTGTTGTGGAGTCAAATAATCAAGAGTTTAGCTTAGTTGGAGGAATTAGAGGGTGCTAAACAAAACTCAGAAGCAAGATTATAGAGAGTAGAGAAACTTTGAGCCTAGGCTTCAGCATTAATGAATACAAGAACCATGAGGCAAGCATTTGGTATTATTATGCTAGATTAGGCAAAAAAATCCACCCTTGGATTGGAAACAGTGGTAGGTTTGATATCTGATAGTGGAGAGGATAAAGCATGACAGATGAGTTTACATGAGAAAGACAAACAACAGGAGGCCTGATTGGCCCACTATTGGGTTGTATGGTTAAGATAAAAGGAGTTTAACTTTACAAGAAAATGTAATTGTTCTGAACAGATTTTAAAGCTACCACCAAATCCCTGTTGCTGCTCCTCAGACTTCTACTTTCCCCATTGCTGCTGTCGTTTATACAGTTTATTTTGGGTGTTTTCCTCAGAGTATACCTGAATTTATGAAATATTTGTCTAAACAACTTTGAAGGTATATATATAGTCTTAGCATTCACTATGTCTGATGGTAACTTATTCCACTGCTCAACATACCTAAAGGAAAGAAACTTTTTCCTATGTCCATACTACATCTTTTAGCTTTTGAGTTTTATTCCATTTGTTCTGGTAACTGTATTTTCTTGTATTTCAAAAAGATGTTTTTTATTCACTTTATAGAACTTGTTCAGAATTTTGGATACTTGGACTGTGAATGTTGCAAAAATTAATAGGGAAAGAATCAAGCCTGGGAGTTGTGTATAAGGAAGTGCGATGAGTTCCAGTTGCTTTTTAACAGTCAGGTGGTCCCTGAGAACCATCAGGCCCTTCTCAGCTGGTGATGCCTTTCTTAAGTGGGGCCAAAAAATTTAGTAATTGTTATAAAGCCATGAATTTTGTAATGAATAATGGAATGTTTTCTAGACAATTCAGGTACCAGCGGCCGTGATGGCAATATTGGATTTACACTGTCTATATTGCGCTTGTTTTAGGAGTTGGTTTTGAGAAGTTTTACACCATGGTATTATTCTAAGAAGAATATGAAATGGATTTCAGAAACTTTAGGGAATGGATATTTACACTGTGTACAGAATTAGCTGCTGATCTTAAGTCACTTGATGGTGATTTGAAGCCCACTATTTATTCAATAGTTTGGCTTTGTGATAGTAGATCTAACCCTATGCAAATGTAATATGTGAAAATTTTCCTTCTGGAAATTTTGATAGATGACTCTGTATGAAAAGATTCTCCTGGATGGATAAAGTAGTACAAGTGAACGAAGAGAAACGTTATAAAGGTGAGTGGAATGTAATATGATCATGTGAAAGAGTTTATCATGAGTCATGGAATGTATGAGCAGCACTGTATTTCCCAATGGATAATATGGATTTCTTATGAGGATATTTGGGTTAGTACAAAAGAAAATCTTTCTCTGTATATCTGTTATATTAACTATACTTTCTTCATCATAGGATAGCTTGTTGTTGTCAGATTTGCTAGGTCTCTCTCTTGCTTGGGCTTTTAGCTGCCAACAACCCATTACTAATTGTTTCCTGATAAGAAACATGATTTGCATGCAGCTTTACAGATCAAACATTTTATTTATTTATATTTATTTATTTTGCTTTGTCGCTGTCTCCCGCGTTTGCGAGGTAGCGCAAGGAAACAGACGAAAGAAATGTCCCAACCCACCCCCATACACATGTATATACATACACGTCCCCACACGCAAATATACATACCCATACATCTCAATGTACACATATATATACACACACAGACATATACATATATACACATGCACACAATTCACACTGTCTGCCTTTATTCATTCCCATCGCCACCTGGCCACACATGGAATAACATCCCCCTCCCCCCTCATGTGTGCAAGGTAGCGCTAGGAAAAGACAACAAAGGCCCCATTTGTTCACACTCAGTCTCTAGCTGTCATGCAATAATGCCCGAAACCACAGCTCCCTTTCCACATCCAGGCCCCACAGAACTTTCCATGGTTTACCCCAGACGCTTCACATGCCCTGATTCAATCCATTGACAGCACATAGACCCCAGTACACCATATCGATCCAATTCACTCTATTCCTTGCCCGCCTTTCACCCTCCTGCATGTTGAGGCCCCGATCACTCTAAATCTTTTTCACTCCATCTTTCCACCTCCAATTTGGTTTCCCACTTCTCCTCGTTCCCTCCACCTCCGATACATATATCCTCTTGATCAATCTTTCCTCACTCATTCTCTCCATGTGCCCAAACCATTTCAAAACACCCTCTTCTGCTCTCTCAACCACGCTCTTCTTATTTCCACACATCTCTCTTACCCTTACATTACTTACTCGATCAAACCACCTCATGACTTATATTGTCCTCAAACATCTCATTTCCAGCACATTCACCCTCCTGCGCACAACTCTATCCATAGCCCACGCCTCGCAACCATACAACATTGTTGGAACCACTATTCCTTCAAACATACCCATTTTTGCTTTCCGAGATAATGTTCTCGACTTCCACACATTCTTCAAGGCTCCCAGGATTTTCGCCCCCTCCCCCACCCTATGATTCACTTCCGCTTCCATGGTTCCATCCGCTGCCAGATCCACTCCCAGTTATCTAAAACACTTTACTACCTCCAGTTTTTCTCCATTCAAACATATGTATCAAATCAAATCAAACATTTTTTTTTTTTTTTTCCGGTGTCTCCCGTGTTTGCGAGGTAGCGCAAGGAAAGAGACGAAAGAAATGGCCCAACCCACCCCCACACACATGTATATACATACGTCGACACACACAAATATACATACCTACACAGCTTTCCATGGTTTACCCCAGACACTTCACATTCCCTGATTCAATCCACTGACAGCATGTCAACCCCGGTATACCACATCGATCCAATTCACTCTATTCTTTGCCCTCCTTTTACCCTTCTGCATGTTCAGGCCCCGATCACACAAAATCTTTTTCACTCCATCTTTCCACCTCCAATTTGGTCTCCCACTTCTCCTCGTTCCCTCCACCTCCGACACATATATCCTCTTGGTCAATCTTTCCTCACTCATTCTATCCATGTGCCCAAATCATTTCAAAACACCCTCTTCTGCTCTCTCAACCACGCTCTTTTTATTTCCACACATCTCTCTTACCCTTACGTTACTTACTCGATCAAACCACCTCACACCACACATTGTCCTCAAACATCTCATTTCCAGCACATCCATCCTCCTGCGCACAACTCTATCCATAGCCTACGCCTCGCAACCATACAACATTGTTGTAACCACTATTCCTTCAAACATAGCCATTTTTGCTTTCCGAGATAATGTTCTCGACTTCCACACATTCTTCAAGGCTCCCAGGATTTTCGCCCCCTCCCCCACCCTATGATCCACTTCCGCTTTCATGGTTCCATCCGCTGCCAGATCCACTCCCAGATATCTAAAACACTTTACTTCCTCCAGTTTTTCTCCATTCAAACTTACCTCCCAATTGACTTGACCGTCAACCCTACTGTACCTAATTACCTTGCTCTTATTCACATTTACTCTTAACTTTCTTCTTTCACACACTTTACCAAACTCAGTCACCAGATTCTGCAGTTTCTCACATGAATCAGCCACCAGCGCTGTATCATCAGCGAACAACAACTGACTCACTTCCCAAGCTCTCTCATCCCCAACAGACTTCATACTTGCCCCTCTTTCCAAAACTCTTGCATTCACCTCCCTAACAACCCCATCCATAAACAAATTAAACAACCATGGAGACATCACACACCCCAAATCAAACATATGTAACCTTATTGTGTGTCCACTGTGACAAAGCAAAGTGTTGCTGTTTAACTTCTTCATATTTGTTCCACTTGCACTCTCAGGTTGAATTGTCATGTGTCACATATATCTCAAACCCCACTTATGCACAGTATCAGCACTTAGATGATGTTATTGAAAACTAAGAGTAACATTCAGTAAATTTTATCTTTTTTTTTTCCAGCTACGAGTGTATGAGCTTGTGTGGCCTTTAAGATTAAAACTTAATGAAGCTGAAGCTGTTAAGTCATCTCTAGAAAGTGCACTTTCAGCTAAAGAGTCTGACCTGAAGTCCCGCAGTGATCATTGTCTCAAGTTGCAAAAGAATGTAGAAGAGCTGCAAATAAAATCTGAACAGTATGCAAGTCAGCTGATGAGTTTGAAAGATGAACAAAGATCTGATGATTACAAAGTTCGAAATTATGTGAAAGTTAAGACTGAGAGAGATAAGCTACAAGAAGAGAAGAGTTCATTGACAAAAAAGACTGCAGAACTAGAACTTTTTGCTGCAGCCTTGAAAAAAGAACACAGCATACTAGAAGAACGACATAGTGACCTTAAGAGCAAAGCAAGGAAACAAGAACATGAGTTAAGTCAGTATGTACAAGATTTTATGGATCTGAGAACCAAATTTGATAAGGTTATGGAAGATCTGAACTCTTCCAATAAAAATTTACGTCTTGAAAGGGAAAGAAATGAAGAGTTGCATAAGAAGTATGTAGTAGCTCGTGGTGAAATCACCTCACTAACAGATAATGCTCAGGACTATCAGAGTGAAGTTAAACTACTTAGAGAGAAACTTCAGTCATGCACTTTACAGTGTTCTAGTTTACAGGAGAGGGTTAATCTGCTTTCCCAAAAGAATGAAACTTTACTGACTGAAATGGAAAAGGTTAAGCTAAAGTTTGGCATAGACACACAGGCACTTGAGAAGGAAGTTGTAGAGCTCAACATGAGTCTGTCATTATTGTCAAAGAAACGAGATACTTTAGTTGATGAAAATTCTAAACTTCATCAAGAAATTCAGACTTTAGATGCTTCTTACCAAAAAGAGAAAAGTGCAAGGGAGAAAGAAACTTCAGATCTCCATCAAGAACTCCAAAAGGTCAAACACATTCTTGCTGGATATGAGGAACTAGAGATTGAGTATGAAAAGAACATAAAAACAGCTGCAATGTTACCAGAAGATGAAGCAAATAAAGCACTAGACAGGATGCTGCCAGGACTAAAGTTTGCTGGAAACAGGGCCTTAGAACAAAATATACAACTTACAAGAAGAGTGCTTCTATTAGAGAGACAGAATACAGAAGCCTGTACTACAATCCAGCAACTTATGGATGCTCTGGACCATCTAAGGAATACAGTTGCTTCATACAAGACAGCCTTAACATTGGCAGGTCAACCCTCGGCAAATCTTCTTGAGCGTATTGCATCTCAGGATGACCAGATCACAATATTACAAGCGGCTCTTCAGTCAAATTCACTGACAAAAAGCACTTTAGAAGAGGAAAATAAAGTATTGTCTCGCGATATAATTAAACTTAAGCATGAGCTGGATAACATGACAACACAGACAAGTGAACTAAATGCTATAAGACAGCATCTTCACACTGTACTGGAGTCCTTGCCACAGTTACCAGTCAGTCACTCTCAGACACAGTTATATAGTGGTAATTTCGTATCAGGCGATGTTTCAAGGGTCTCAGAAAGAGCTCACACTGCTAGGACTGATGAGCAAAGGACACAGCAGCCTTCAACAAGAGCCATAATTATAACTAAAGATGTTCAGAAGAAAGATACTTGTCATTTTTAAGGAACTTTGTCACTTTAAATGTATGCTCATAAAGATTTATAAAGATCTTGTTATTTGTATACTACTGTTTGTTGGTAATGTGACATATTGTTTAGACAATTTTATAATGAAGTACATATGTTTTTGATTTTATTTGGAAAACATTGTAATGTGATATATACCCCCATGCATACTGTATGTATGAGAGTCAGGGAGAGTGGTTTGGTGAAGAGAGAAGAGGTGGTGAAAGCCTTGCAAAATATGAAATCCAGCAAGGCGGCAGGTTTGGATGGTATTGCAGTTGCATTATTACAAAAGGTGTGACTGTTGTTGTTGATTGGTTGGTAAGGATATTTGTTGAGTGGTTGGTAAGGATGTTCAGTATAGTATGTATGGATCATGGTGAAGTGCCTGAGGATTGGCAGAATGCATGTATAGTGCCATTGTACAAAGGCAAAGGGGATAAAGGTGAGTGTTCAAACTACAGAGGCATAAGTTTGTTGATTATTCCTGAAAAATTGTATGGGAGGGTATTGATTGAGAGGGTGAAGGCATGTATAGAGTATCAGATTGGCATGGAGCAGTGTGGTTTTAGAAGTGATAAAGGATGTTTGGATCAGGTGTTTGCTTTGAAGAAAGTGTGTGAGAAATACTCAGAAAAACAGATGGATTTGTATGTAGCTTTTAGGGATCTGGAGAAGGCATATGATAGGGTTGATAGAGATGCTTTGTGGAAGGTCTTAAGATTACATGGGGTGGGATGTAAGCTGCTAGAAGCAGAGAAGTTTTTATCAAGGGTGTAAGGTATGTGTATGAATAGGAAGCGAGGAGAGAGATTGGTTCCCAGTGAAGGTCGGTCTGCAGCTGCAGTGTGTACTGTCCCAGTGGTTGTTGTTTATGGATGGGGTGGTTAGGGAGGTAAATGCAAGTTTTGGAGAGAGGGGCAAGTATGCAGTTTGTTGGTGATGAGAGGCCCTGGGAAGTGAGTCAGTTATTTTTCAATGATGATACAGCACTGGTGGCTGATTTAAATGAGAAACTGCAGAAGTTGGTGATTGAGTTTGGAAAAGTGTGTGAAAGGAGTCATGGGTACTCACCAACGGGTACTCACCAACAAAGCAGCAGCACATCAGCAGTAGGAGACAATGTAGGATAGGAGGGGCTTTTCCTTGGATGAGAGATCAGGTTGCGACTCTTCCTCATGGTTTGGCTGTTTCTTGAAGAATACATCTAGGGTTGACTGTCTTTTCTTGAGTTTTTTTTCACAGAGCAATTCTCTACAACAGGAAATTATGTTGAGAACACCTTTCTTTGCCTTGCTGCAGCATGCATAGTCTGGGTCATTATCAGCAAATTAGTCCATGATTTCTATGATCTTGGCAATGCTGTCAATGAGGAATGCTGCGGTGGTGTCTCTGGCTTTTCTGTATCGGTCATCAGCCCTACTCTGGTTGTATTGCTATTAAGGTTCCAGGTCTAAACATGCAGGAGGTGTGAAGATTGCAAAGGATGGAGTGAATTGGAGCAATGTGATGCACAAAGGACAGCACACTGTTGGTGGGTTGAACCAGGGAATACAAAGCAGCCAGGGGAAACCATAAAAAGATCTGTGGTACTGGATTGTGAATAGGGGTCTATGATTTTACAGCATTATACTTGACAGCTATAGAATGGATGGAAGCAATTGAGACCATTTCTTCATCTGTTCCTGGCACTGCCTTGCTAACATGGGAAATGATTAACATGGATGACCCCCCCCATGTAAACAAGGTAGTGTCCAGAACAGATGACTAAGTTTTAGAAGAGAAAATCCTCACTTGAATCCATCTTTTCTTTTTTCTTCTGGAAAGTAAACCAGGAGGGGAGTATTTCCAGCCCCCTGTTCCCACCCCTTTTAGTAGCCTTCTACAACATACAGGGAATATGTTGGAAGTATTCTTTCTCCCCTATCCTCAGAAATAATTTTTTTTTCTTAATACTCAATCGCCATTTCCCGCATCAGCGAGGTAGTGCAAGGAAACAGATGAAGAATGGCCCAACCACCCACATACATGTATATGTACATAAACACCCATACATGCACATATGCATACATATACATATACACACATATACATATTCATACTTGCTGCCTCCATCCATTCCTGTCACTGTCCTGCCACACATGAAATAGCTCTAAATCTTTTTCACTCCGTCCTTCCACCTCCAATTTGGTCTCCTGCTTCTCTTTCCCTCCACCTCTGACACATATCTTTGTCAATATTTCTTCACTCATTCTCTTCATGTGTCCAAACTGCGGAGGTTGGTTACTGAGTTTGGTGTGAAAGGAGAAAGTTGAGAGTAAATGTGAATCAGAGCAAGGTTAGTAGGTTCAGTAGGGTTGAGGGACAAGTTAATTGGGAGAAAGAATACTTCCCACGTATTAGGGGAGAAAGAATACTTCCCACGTATTCCCTGCGTGTCGTAGAAGGTGACTAAAAGGGGAGGGAGCGGGGGGCTGGAAATCCTCCCCTCTCGTTTTTTTTTTTTTAATTTTCCAAAAGAAGGAACAGAGAATTGGGCCAGGTGAGGGTATTCCCTCAAAGGCCCAGTCCTCTGTTCTTAACGCTACCTCGCTAATGCAGGAAATGGCGAATAGTTTGAAAGAAAGAAGTTTGAATGGAGAAAAACTGGAGGAAGTGAAGTGTTTTAAGTATCTGGGAGTGGACTTAGCAGCAGATGGAACCATGGAAGTGGAAGTGAATCACAAGGTGGGGAGGGGGCTAAGGTTCTGGGAGTGTTGAAGAATGTGTGGAAGGTGAGAACACTCTCTTGGAGAGCAGAAATGGGTATGTTTGAAGGAATAGTGGTTCTAACAATATTATTTGGTTGCGAGGCACGGGCTATAGATAGGGTTGTACAGAGGAGGGTGGGTGTGTTGGAAATAGTATGTTTGAGGACAATATGTGGTGTGAGGTAGTTTGATTAAGTGATGAAAGGGTAAGAGAGATGTGTGGTAATAAAAAGAGTGTAGTTAAGTAGAAGAGGGTGTGGTGAAGTGGTTTGGACAAATGGAGAGAATGATTGAAGAACGGCTAATAAAGAGGATATGTGTTAGAGTTGGAGGGAACAAGGAGAAGCAGGAGACCAAATTGGAGGTGGAAGAATGGAGTGAAAAAGATTTTGTGTGAGTGGGGCCTAAACATGCAGGAGTGTGAAGGGCTTGCAAGGAAAAGAGTGAATTGGAACGATGTGGTGTATTGGAGTCGATGTGCTGTCATAAACTTCATGTTATAAAATTACAGCTACATAATTTTCAGAGGTTTAATTATGATATTTAGTTGATTATTACTCTGAACTCTGTTTCCTGTGGGTTGGGGTGGCAGCAGGGAGTGGTGAAAGTGAGCTAGTATGAATATGTACTTATATATATGTTTATTATCCCTGGGGATAGGGGAGAAAGAATACTTCTCACGTATTCCCTGCGTGTCGTAGAAGGCGATTAAAAGGGAAGGGAGCGGGGGGCTGGAAATCCTCCCCTCTCGTTTTTTAATTTTCCAAAAGAAGGAACAGAGAAGGGAGCCAAGTGAGGATATTCCCTGAAAGGCTCAGTCTTCTGTTCTTAACGCTACCTCGCCAACGCGGGAAATGGCGAATAGTATGAAAAAAAAAAAAAAATTTTGTTTTCTGTGGCTCGTAGACTCCTGGCATGTGACTTCATTGTAACTTGAGGATTTTTACTAATAATGGTGAAATTGCTTCATCAGAATATATTTTTTCTAATAATATTAACAAATTTTTACAATAAATGTCTTACAAATCTACTAACCCTTGTGAACTGTGAATACCGTGTGAATGATTATTATCAATCAGTATCAAAGTATTGCTGATGTTTGGGTCTCATATTGTATGGATTCCTTTTGTTACAGCCTGAGGCAAAGTAATAATTGCCAATTAGGCCTTTAATGTTTGGTGTAGGTTGAAAGGTTTTATATGAATTAGGCTTGATTGGATTACTGTGTATGTCTGCTTTGAGGAAGACTACATGACATGTGCTAACTACAACTCCACCAAATTTTTCTGAACATTGACATCATTGCGAAAGAGTTATGGAATTGGATTTTAATGATAATAATGATTGGAGATGGAAGTGAGTTACAGACAGCAATAGAAATCTAGGTTTTGAAGAAAAAACTTTCTCTTTTTGACTGGTGAAGAGGTACTAGCTTTCCCTACCTGTCTGTATCGACCCAACTGCTCACTCATTTCAGGCCCATCTTCAACAAACTAGAGACTGCCAAAGTGATGATGTTACCATATCTTTTGCTCCCAGGTTCTGGGTATAAGGCATCTACCTTGAAGAAGCCTTCTAAGATTTAAGGACAATTGGGCTACATTAAAACTCAATAATTTCTCTCTGAGCCAAGGGTCTAAGATTTGGGTTTATCTTAACCCATCACAGGTTATCATCAAAAGGAAGATTCATGTGTATGGACGTTTGAGCATATTTAACTAACTGTTCTCCCAAAACCTAAGACTGTAAGGAAAAGTTTTCATACAGAGACATTGATAAGTTAGATTGCAAGAAATGCTTTACATTGTAAAAGGTCTGGAAATTTCTTGTTTGAGCTGCAGCAGTGAAGCAATATATCTCCTCATAAAGTAAGACAGGACAAGTTTATCCCTAATAGGGTTTGAGTGATTGAACTAGGACTCAGTGGGAGGGATTCTTGTAAGGCACTTTCATATGAACCAAAAGTGTTATTAGCCATGATAATTTGATATGAAAAGGGTAGAGAACTCCAAACATAAAGTTTTTGACACATCTGTAATCAAAGTCTTAAGCTAGGACTGAAATGTTTTCCAGACCAATTGGTATTTCCTTTTAGTAGAAGGCCTGATATTATGTGCAAAGTATGGGATTGTGGCAACCTTGACAAAATTAGATGAATCTATCCCTAGCTATGGAAAATGGAAGATGTGCAAGATCTGCTAGGGTTGATGAAGCCCACTTCTTGAAAGGTGTCTCAAAGGTTTTGTTAGTCACATTCCTCTTTAAGTTTGAAATTAACTTTCCCCCCAAAAAAAGATAGGAAAATGACAACAATATATGTTTATTGTACTTGATCGCCTTTTCCTGCGTCAGTGAGGAAGTGCCAGAAAACAAATGAAGAATAGCCCATCCACTCATATATACATATGTAAACGCCCATACATGCTTGTGGCATGAGAAGAGTGGGAGGTGGGTTGATTAGAAAGGGTAGTGAGTGGTGGGATGAAGAAGTAAGAGTATTAGTGAAAGAGAAGAGAGAGGCATTTGGACGATTTTTGCAGGGAAAAAATGAAATTGAGTGGGAGATGTATAAAAGAAAGAGACAGGAGGTCAAGAGAAAGGTGCAAGAGGTGAAAAAAAGGGCAAATGAGAGTTGGGGTGAGAGAGTATCATTAAATTTTAGGGAGAATAAAAAGATGTTCTGGAAGGAGGTAAATAAAGTGCGTAAGACAAGGGAGCAAATGGGAACTTCAGTGAAGGGCGCAAATGGGGAGGTGATAACAAGTAGTGGTGATGTGAGAAGGAGATGGAGTGAGTATTTTGAAGGTTTGTTGAATGTGTTTGATGATAGAGTGGCAGATATAGGGTGTTTTGGTCGAGGTGGTGTGCAAAGTGAGAGGGTTAGGGAAAATGATTGGGTAAACAGAGAAGAGGTAGTGAAAGCTTTGCGGAAGATGAAAGCCAGCAAGGCAGCAGGTTTGGGTGGTATTGCAGTGGAATTTATTAAAAAAGGGGGTGACTGTATTGTTGACTGGTTGGTAAGGTTATTTAATGTATGTATGACTCATGGTGAGGTGCCTGAGGATTGGCGGAATGCATGCATAGTGCCATTGTACAAAGGCAAAGGGGATAAGAGTGAGTGCTCAAATTACAGAGGTATAAGTTTGTTGAGTATTCCTGGTAAATTATATGGGAGGGTATTGATTTAGAGGGTGAAGGCATGTACAGAGCATCAGATTGGGGAAGAGCAGTGTGGTTTCAGAAGTGGTAGAGGATGTGTGGATCAGGTGTTTGCTTTGAAGAATGTATGTGAGAAATACTTAGAAAAGCAAATGGATTTGTATGTAGCATTTATGGATCTGGAGAAGGCATATGATAGAGTAGATAGAGATGCTCTGTGGAAGGTATTAAGAGTATATGGTGTGGGAGGAAAGTTGTTAGAAGCAGTGAAAAGTTTTTATCGAGGATGTAAGGCATGTGTACGTGTAGAAAGAGAGGAAAGTGATTGGTTCTCAGTGAATGTAGGTTTGCGGCAGGGGTGTGTGATGTCTCCATGGTTGTTTAATTTGTTTATGGATGGGGTTGTTAGGGAGGTAAATGCAAGAGTTTTGGAAAGGGGCAAGCATGAAGTCTGTTGGGGATGAGAGAGCTTGGGAAGTGAGTCAGTTGTTGTTCGCTGATGATACAGCGCTGGTGGCTGATTCATGTGTGAAACTGCAGAAGCTGGTGACTGGGTTTGGTAAAGTGTGTGGAAGAAGAAAGTTAAGAGTAAATGTGAATAAGAGCAAGGTTATTAGGTACAGTAGGGTTGAGGGTCAAGTCAATTGGGAGGTGAGTTTGAATGGAGAAAAACTGGAGGAAGTGAAGTGTTTTAGATATCTGGGAGTGGATCTGGCAGCGATGACCTGGAAGCGGAAGTGGATCATAGGGTGGGGGAGGGGGCGAAAATTCTGGGGGCCTTGAAGAATGTGTGGAAGTCGAGAACATTATCTCGGAAAGCAAAAATGGGTATGTTTGAAGGAATAGTGGTTCCAACAATGTTGTATGGTTGCGAGGCGTGGGCTATGGATAGAGTTGTGCGCAGGAGGATGGATGTGCTGGAAATGAGATGTTTGAGGACAATGTGTGGTGTGAGGTGGTTTGATCGAGTGAGTAACGTAAGGGTAAGAGAGATGTGTGGAAATAAAAAGAGCGTGGTTGAGAGAGCAGAAGAGGGTGTTTTGAAGTGGTTTGGGCACATGGAGAGAATGAGTGAGGAAAGATTGACCAAGAGGATATATGTGTCGGAGGTGGAGGGAACGAGGAGAAGAGGGAGACCAAATTGGAGGTGGAAAGATGGAGTGAAAAAGATTTTGTGTGATCGGGGCCTGAACATGCAGGAGGGTGAAAGGAGGGCAAGGAATAGAGTGAATTGGAGCGATGTGGTATACCGGGGTTGACGTGCTGTCAGTGGATTGAATCAAGGCATGTGAAGCGTTTGGGGTAAACCATGGAAAGCTGTGTAGGTATGTATATTTGCGTGTGTGGACGTATGTATATACATGTGTATGGGGGGGGGGTTGGGCCATTTCTTTCGTCTGTTTCCTTGCGCTACCTCGCAAACGCGGGAGACAGCGACAAAGTATAATAAAAAATAAAAAAAGATATTTATTTATTATATTTTATTTTATTTTATTTGTTTATGGATGGGGTTGTTAGGGAGGTGAATGCAAGAGTTTTGGAAAGAGGGGCAAGTATGAAGTCTGTTAGGGATGAGAGAGCTTGGGAAGTGAGTCAGTTGTTGTTCACTGATGATACAGCGCTGGTGGCTGATTCATGTGAGAAACTGCAGAAGCTGGTGACTGAGTTTGGTAAAGTGTGTGAAAGAAGAAAGTTAAGAGTAAATGTGAATAAGAGCAAGGTTATTAGGTACAGTAGGGTTGAGGGTCAAGTCAATTGGGAGGTGAGTTTGAATGGAGAAAAACTGGAGGAAGTGAAGTGTTTTAGATATCTGGGAGTGGATCTGGCAGCGAATGGAACCATGGAAGCGGAAGTGGATCATAGGGTGGGGGAGGGGGCGAAAATTCTGGGAGCCTTGAAGAATGTGTGGAAGTCGAGAACATTATCTCGGAAAGCAAAAATGGGTATGTTTGAAGGAATAGTGGTTCCAACAATGTTGTATGGTTGCGAGACGTGGGCTATGGATAGAGTTGTGCGCAGGAGGATGGATGTGCTGGAAATGAGATGTTTGAGGACAATATGTGGTGTGAGGTGGTTTGATCGAGTAAGTAACGTAAGGGTAAGAGAGATGTGTGGAAATAAAAAGAGCGTGGTTGAGAGAGCAGAAGAGGGTGTTTTGAAATGGTTCGGGCACATGGAGAGAATGAGTGAGGAAAGATTGACCAAGAGAATATATGTGTCGGAGGTGGAGGGAACGAGAAGAGGGAGACCAAATTGGAGGTGGAAAGATGGAGTGAAAAAGATTTTGTGTGATCGGGGCCTGAACATGCAGGAGGGTGAAAGGAGGGCAAGGAATAGAGTGAATTGGATCGATGTGGTATACCGGGGTTGACGTGCTGTCAGTGGATTGAATCAGAGCATGTGAAGCGTCTGGGGTAAACCATGGAAAGCTGTGTATGTGCTGGAAATGAGATGTTTGAGGACAATGTGTGGTGTGAGGTGGTTTGATCGAGTAAGTAACGTAAGGGTAAGAGAGATGTGTGGAAATAAAAAGAGCGTGGTTGAGAGAGCAGAAGAGGGTGTTTTGAAATGGTTTGGTCACATGGAGAGAATGAGTGAGGAAAGATTGACCAAGAGGATATATGTGTCGGAGGTGGAGGGAACGAGGAGAAGAGGGAGACCAAACTGGAGGTGGAAAGATGGAGTGAAAAAGATTTTGTGTGATCGGGGCCTGAACATGCAGGAGGGTGAAAGGAGGGCAAAGAATAGAGTGAATTGGAGCGATGTGGTATACCGGGGTTGACGTGCTGTCAGTGGATTGAATCAAGGCATGTGTATGGGGGTGGGTTGGGCCATTTCTTTCGTCTGTTTCCTTGCGCTACCTCGCAAACGCGGGAGACAGCGACAGAGCAAAAAAAAAAAAAAAAAAAATATATATATATATATATATATATATATATATATATATATATATATATATATATATATATATATTCCTATGAGTCCACGGGAAAATGAAACACGAAAAGTTCCCTAGTGCACTTTCGTGTAATAATCACATCATCAGGGGAGAGACAAGAGAGAAATATAAGTCAGTTTATATACATCGAAGAGACGAAGCTAGGACGCCATTTGGTAAACATGTGATTATCCAAAACAACTTCGTCTCTTCGATGTATATCAACTGACTGGTATTTCTCTCTTGTGTCTCCCCTGATGATGTGATTATTACACGAAAGTGCACTTGGGAACTTTTCGTGTTTCATTTTCCCCGTGGACTCATAGGAATATCTTGATCACGCGCAAAATTGTGATCCTTTCCAATATATATATATATATATATATATATATATATATATATATATATATATATATATATATATATATAAATATATAAAATAAATAAATATATAAAAAATAAATAAATATATATATATATATAAATGCGATGTTTATCAAATGGCGTCCTAGCTTCGTCTCTTCGATGTATATCAACTGACTTATATTTCTCTCTTTCTCCTCTGATGTGATTATTGCACGAAAGTGCACTTGGGAATTTATCGTGTTGAACTTTCCCCGTGGACTCTAGGAATATCTTGATCGCGCAAAATTGTGATCCTTTCCAGGAATTGATAAATAATGCATATAAACTGTTATACAGTCATTGTAGACAAAAATAAGAATGTCACTCTGAGAAGAATGGCTCAGAGTGAATTTAAAGGGAAGCCAACATGGTGGGTCTCCTGGAAAAAAAAGCGCACAGCTCAAGATGATTTAGTAATAATGTTCGAAACAATAATTCCAACAACAAAACATATAAAAGCTTCCTCACTTTTGCAATGTGCTGACCAAAAGTAATGTCATGAAGGCAAATGAAAGGAATTATGGTAACTGTGGAAAAAGTATTCTTTTCGGATGGCTGAAATAAATTACTTCCAGATTTAGAACATTCTGAGACTATCAAGAATACCTTAATATCAAGGACTAGACACATACTTCAGTTATATGTTATCAGTTACAGTGGTGCATCAAGGAAGGACATAGGGCCCGATAGCCTGATGAAGGCCTGATGAAAATATCTGACTCCTTAAATCAACTCCAGGCTCAATAGTTTGGGGAACCTTTTAAACGAAAGGACTCGACTTTTCATAGATTATCTCAGACCCTAATGGTTTGAGGGTGTCCTGAAAATGAAAATCCAATTGTACCTAAATCATATCAGGATACGAATATCCTGGTGGGAGGTTTAATGTGAGGATTCAACTTTCCTTAAATATTTCCAGGCCTCGACAGTATTGGGGGACCTTAGATACAAAAAAAAAAAAAAAAAATCATTTCCTAAGTTATCCCAGGCGCCCATAGTCCGAAGGTCCTTGAAATTATCCTTCTTGCCATAAAATTATCTCAAGGCCAGATAGATCAGGGGCCCTGGAAATCCAACCCAACCCCTTCGTCTCTTAAGGGAGGGCTGCAAGGATACTTCGACCCCAGGGTCGCAAAAATCCTTTATACGCCACTCATCGGTGAATATTTCTGTATCCAAATAAGTTATTCTAATCTTGCGCAGCGGTTTGTTAAACAGGGAAGGAGGTCTTTCCGTTCAAATTTTCGTATACATTATGTTTCCATGTCGGTATGTTCCCCCATACTACACCTTACTACATAGTTTTTTCCCTTCCACAGGTCGTTTAACTGGAGAGAGTTCAGGGTGGGGACGTGCTCTCTGCTACACCATTCTGTTCCTTCTGCAAATTAGCTTAGAATGCAGATAACCTTTACCGGACCATCAGATCTCGTACTGTATACTCTTCCCATGTCCTTGTGAACCCCAGAGTTGACTGCAGACTGGCACATGGTTGGTCGTCTGTACTTGGTGGGGTCCTACTGCTATTCCCGAGCACACTGCAACACGGCCACAAATGGCAATATGACAGACATTACACAGCATTTCTTGTCACTAGTATGGAATTATGATGAAAGAATTCAAATAACTAATTATTAAGCAAATAGGTATTCTTGTATCCATTATTGGACATTCATTTTAGAGAGAAAAAAAGCATTGATCGACAAATTGTTATCAACTTCGGCTAAAATTCTAAAGCAAAATATCAAAATAATACAAACTTACAGATTATATTTCATAATCGTGTTTGAGAAGTTTTTTGAATTATTATTATTCTTAAAGGCATAAAGTAGGAGGAACAGTTCGCATATTTAAGCTGTAAGAACGCCTTCACACAAACCGCTAGGCATAAACAAGCGTGTTGTGGTTATTACGGGTATAGTGTGGGAATTTTACTCCAAGATGAGCAACAACGAACATACTGACAGTGCAAAGAGGATTAAACTCGATATTTCGTAAGTTCCATTACTGATAATGGGTGATATAGAAAGGTCTAAGGCTAATTCTTGTGTTAGAAGAGGAGGATCTTGTTAACAGCCGCCTCCGAGAGTTTCATTCTTTTTCAGTGTTAGTAAGCTACATTTGTTGTCTCTATAAAAGTAGGAGGGTAATTAGTATATTCCAGGGCACCAGTTGACCATACTGACTGATAGCCCCCGGGGTTGGGAATCCTGGCATTGGGAAAGTAAAGGCATTGGTTCATTTTGCCAAATAGTCGGCAAACTAGCCTTTGACTCACCATGGCTGAGTATTCGGTATCATTGAATGAAACATTATTTTGCTTATTCGGTCCTTTATGGCAAAGATGGGTCACATATTATTTAGCCGACTAGCCCGTATGGCCGGTAGTTAATATACATATAACTACTGCTTTAGGGGCACCACTGAAGTACCTTATTAATTTAGAAGAAATGCACTGCAGTGAACTTGTTCAGCTTTTTAGAACTGATACAGAATGAGGAATGTGATTTAGAGCATTACGTATTATGCTGTAGTAATAGATATTGATAATAAGGGGGCTATGATGATGTCGAAAACCGTAAGAGAACACCTTTAGAAATCATCAGAACACATGAAAACCTTATGTAACTTTCTCTTAGCATTGTGTATCTATGATAATTGAAAAAATATGAATGTTACAATGTCTTTGCATTCATTTGCTGGGGGAGTTTGTTTGCTGAGTGCATTTAGTGCATGCTGTGTTCACTTCTTATGACTGCATGCAGTCAGTAAAGTGCAAGGTAGATGATTACAATCCCTTTGGGATATTGAGTGAGGTTGTCGGTGGTTTTGTTGATTTATCCAAGTGTTTCACTTACGTTCAACACATATAACCAGATTACCGTAAGCCATATGTCACATTCCACTGGGAAAATTGATGTAATATTAATATGCTTTTCGTCAGAATTAGTTCAAAGTTATTTCGTAGTGCCTCTGAACTGATGCATTATGGACTTATGCTTTATATGTTCAGTCTTACCCAGCCTGATCCAACAGGGGCTACCAGCATTACAGAGGACAGTTGTTACTCAAGATTAATTACTATAAGATCATCCCACCTAATCTCAACCTCCTACCTCACTACACAAGCCTGTGTGTAAGGGGACCAACAGTCCAGGACAATGTTCATCCCAAACCTATCCTTTGACTCCCTTCAACCTCACTATACAGGCCAATGTGTAGAGGGAGCAGTCCAGGCCTATTTTTACCTTAACCTAACTTGGATTGTGGTCGCGTTGGTGAAATACACTGGTAATACTATAGATGACCCAGTCAATGGTCAGAAAAAAAAATGCAGATCTACAGGTCGTTGCTTCTCTGCATGTATTTTTATAAATCTTTACAATGTTATACCCAATTATTTGATGCCTTGCTTTTTGGTCTCTAGAAACTGCTTTTTCATATGAAGTAAAAAATTCTCTTATGAATTGGGAGAATATACAGTATGAGAAAAGTAAAACAAGAAACAAGTAGTATAGGCCTCATCTTACCAAAAGTGCAATAACAGTTTTTGATTAGTGAGAATCACCAAGATACTGGTAAATGCTAGTCTGGTGTTGATATTCCTAGAGGGCCCTTAGTTGTTTTTATATTAGCATAAACCCAACCAGGTATTAATGTCTCATATATGAATATCTTTGTTCCACATGTCTTTGCTGCATTTGAGGATGTGTTTATAGTTTCATTATGACATTTATTATGTGGAAGTTGGTGGTATTTATTGTTTACGGAGACCCTCCTAACCTACAGCCCCACTACATAGGGCACTGTGTAAAGGGAATAATTCAGGCCAGTTCTCAATCCTGACATAACCGTGTGAACCACTTTTAACCTTGCCAGATTGTAAAGGGGGCAATGTAGATTTATTTTCACCCTAAATTGAGTAAGTCACATTTTTCTTGGTTTCATAAGCTTCCCCACTGTCAACTTACTTATTTTGTGGGTTGATGCAAAAATTATTTCAGTCATACTCCTTTGGCCTAATTTTTTTTCTCTGTAATAAAACCCTATCATTCCATAAGAAATTCTTTTAGACTGCACTGATAACGAAGTGGCAGGACTAAGCTGAAATTTTTCTTTTTTTATTTGATGTTACAGAGACCTCTCAGTTTACATGTAATTGATTTATTCCATTTTTTTTTTAATGCTCGTGATACATTTACACCTTTTTTTATTTGATTAGGCTTAGATTTGGATTTTTTTTATTTGATTAGGCTTAGATTTGGAATAAGATTATCATTAAGTTGGCAGCTTGGTGGAGTGGTGTTTCCAGCACCATTCAAGAAGTTAAGAAGTGCACTCTTGCTATATTTGATAAAGATGTCCCAAACACAAAATAGAGTCAAAGGTGGCAGAAAATGTCCCAGCTGACATCAGGTGCTATAAAGAAATCCACTATGAGAATATAATACAAGCTAAAATGACTACACAAGATTTCTTTTTGAAGACAAAGGTCTCTCAAGAGGACCAGCCATCATCTTGTGAATGGCTGAGCTCGTTTGACCATCACCACCACCTTCCACAACTATATCATCTGAGTTGAATCACCCCCTTCCCCAGTAACTCCTTCACTCAGCTTCTCCCTTTCCTTCAGCACCAGTTAGCAATTCAGGAACAGCAGTAAACATAAGTGTTGGAATCAAGTTTGAAATTTTCTGTTTTTACTTCCAGATTTTGTTGTACAGTTTGTATATTATAGTATTTCATATTTTCTGGTACATGTATACTGTAAATTTTCACTGTTATAATATTTAACTTTCTTATCAATAACAAAATCCCCTAATCTTCATTGTGTACAGTATTTGATTGATGCATACTTTACTAACACAACCATTTTTAAGAACACAGTATTGCAAAAATTGAGAGGTCTCTGTTTATATTTATTGTACATGATATGAGTTCCTAATATAATCTGTGTCTAGCAGGCAACATTGCAATTTGTAGCACCTTATATGATGAAAAAAATCTAAATATATACATTGGATGGGACAGTTAAAACCATTCATAACTATTGTTAATTCATGGAATTTATGGTAGCCGCTGTGGTTCATGACAGTATTACCAGAAACCTTTTATGTGTGGCAATAGGCCTAGTTTTTGTTCAATTTAGTGTACTTAGCAGAATAATTTTACACTGCAGTGTTGACTTTGTAATGAGTACACACGTAGCCAATAAGTGAGTCATAGTTGGATAGAGTATTGAAAATGAGGAAAAATTTGGGATTCAGTAATATTAATAAGATCAGCAGAACCTATAATATCTATAGATAAGTTTCTCAAGGACCTGTATGTATCCCATTTTCAGTGCTATTTTTGAAAGCACAATTGTTTAATTATTTCACCATATGAAGTAAGCATATGACAGTGATGATGCATTTCACCTGTATCAACAAAATTAAACAATCTCAGTAGCATAGGAATGTTATGAGATTTTCATGTTTTGTTTTCTTAATTGACTTTTCACATTGTTTTACATAATGTAACTCATTTTCCCTTAATTGTCAAGGTGAACCTACTCTTGGTAATTAATTTCAAAATCAGTTTCAGAGATGTAAAGTGCTTTACTAAGTGCAGCAAATAAGTGGATATGATATTCATCAGTGCTCATAAGATAATATTGGCATTGTTTGATATGTATGATATTTATGAAATATATATTTCATATTGTTCTTGGGTTCGTTGTTGATTATATAGCCAAATGATAAAAAAAATATTGTCATTCTGTTAGACTGTCATTTCAAGGTTTGGTTTGTGGACTTAGCTTGTTTCATCCATATTTTTTTTATATACCTTATGTCAAGTTCTTGAACTTACACTCAGAAAATGTTTTTATTGTGAAAATATTGGCACTGGATGCATCGAAGTATGTGGGTGTACCCCAAAGTTCTTGTCTGACTCAGCTACTCTTGTTTTTCATCTTTAATCCATGAAGTGATATATTTATAGGCATGTACAGAGCATCTGATTAGGGAAGAGCATTGTGGTTTCAAAGTGGTAGAGGATGTGTGGATAAGATGTTTGCTTTGAAGAATGTGTTAAGAAATACTCAGAAAAACAGATGAATTTATATGTAGCATTTATGGATCTGAAAGTGCTTTGAGGAAGGTCTTAAGAATATATGGTATGGGAGGTAAGCTACTAGAAGCAGTGAAAATTTTTTTACCGAGGACGTTAAACAAGTGTGCAAGTAAAAAGAGAGGAGAGTGATTGGTTCCCAGTGAAAGTCGGTCTGCAGCAGGGGTGTGTGATGTCCCCATGGTTGTTTAATTTGTTTATGGATGGGGTGGCTAGGGAGGTAAATGCAAGAGTTTGGAGAGAGGGGTGAGTATGCCATCTGTTGGGGATGACAGGGCCTGGGAAGTAAGTCAGTTGTTTGCTTATTATATAACTCTGGTGGCTGATTCAAGTGAGAAACTGCAGAAGTTGGTGACTGAGTTTGGAAAAGTGTGTGAAAGGAGAAAGTTGTGAGTAAATGTGAATAAAAGCAATGTTATTTGGTTCACTAGGGTTGAGAGACAAGTTAATTGGGATGTAAGTTTGAATGGAGAAAAATTGGAGGATGTGAGGTGTTTTAGATATCTGGGAGTGGACTTAGCAGTGAATGGAACCATGAAAGCAGATGTGACCCATAGGGTGGGGGAGGCAGTGGAGGTTCTGGGAATTGAAGAATGAATGTGTGGAAGGAGAGAACGTTATCTCAGAGAGCAAAAAATGAGTATGTTTGAAGGAATAGTAATTCCAACAATATTATATGGCTGCAAGGCATGGCTGCTATGGATAGGGTTGTACGAAGGAGGATGGATGAGTTGGAAATTTAATGTTTTAGGACGGAATGTGGTGTGAGGTGGTTTGATTTGAGTAAATAATGAGAGGGTAAGAGAGATATGTGAAAATAAGAAGTGTGGTTGAGAGAGCAGAAGAGGTTGTGTTGAAATGGTTTGGACATATGGACAGAATGAGTGAGGAAAGATTGACAAAGAGGATATATGTGTCAGAGGTGGAGGGAACAGGGAGAAGCAGGAGACTAAATTGGAGGCGGAAGGATGAAATGAAAAAGATTTTGAGCTATCAGGGCCTGAACATAGAGGAAGTGAGAGGCCTGCAAGGAATAGTGAATTAAAACAACGTGGTATACTGGGGTTGACCTACTTTCACTGGACTGAACCAGGGCATGTGAAACGTCAGGGGTATACCATGGAAAGGTCTTGGGCCTGAGGTGGATAGGGAGATGTGGTTTCGGTGCATTAAACATGGCAGCTAGAGACTGAGTGTGAATGAATGTGGCCTTTTTTGTCTGTTTTCTTGGCACTACCTCGCTGAAGCAGGGGGTAGTGATGCTGTTTCCTGTGGGACGGAGTAGTGCCAGGAATGGATAAAGGCTAGCAAATATGAATATGTACATGTGTATATATGTATGTCAATATGTGTATATATATATATATGGCCAGAGAGCATTATTGGATTACGTGTTAATTGACAGGCGCGCGAAAGAGAGACTTTTGGATGTTAATGTGCTGAGAGGTGCAACTGGAGGGATGTCTGATCATTATCTTGTGGAGGCTAAGGTGAAGATTTGTATGGGTTTTCAGAAAAGAAGAGTGAATGTTGGGGTGAAGAGGGTGGTGAGAGTAAGTGAGCTTGGGAAGGAGACTTGTGTGAGGAAGTACCAGGAGAGACTGAGTACAGAATGGAAAAAGGTGAGAACAATGGAAGTAAGGGGAGTGGGGGAGGAATGGGATGTATTTAGGGAATCAGTGATGGATTGCGCAAAAGATGCTTGTGGCATGAGAAGAGTGGGAGATGGGTTGATTAGAAAGGGTAGTGAGTGGTGGGATGAAGAAGTAAGAGTATTAGTGAAAGAGAAGAGAGAGGCATTTGGACGATTTTTGCAGGGAAAAAATGCAATTGAGTGGGAGATGTATAGAAGAAAGAGACAGGAGGTCAAGAGAAAGGTGCAAGAGGTGAAAAAAAGGGCAAATGAGAGTTGGGGTGAGAGAGTATCATTAAATTTTAGGGAGAATAAAAAGATGGTTTTTTTTTTTTTTTTTTTTTTTTTTTTTTTTTTTTTTTTCTCCAAAAGAAGGAACAGAGAAGGGGGCCAGGTGAGGATATTCCCTCAAAGGCCCAGTCCTCTGTTCTTAACGCTACCTCGCTATCGCGGGAAATGGCGAATAGTAAGAAAAAAGAAAAAAAAAAAAAAAAAAAGATGTTCTGGAAGGAGGTAAATAAAGTGCATAAGACAAGGGAGCAAATGGGAACTTCAGTGAAGGGCGCAAATGGGGAGGTGATAACAAGTAGTGGTGATGTGAGAAGGAGATGGAGTGAGTATTTTGAAGGTTTGTTGAATGTGTTTGATGATAGAGTGGCAGATATAGGGTGTTTTGGTCGAGGTGGTGTGCAAAGTAAGAGGGTTAGGGAAAATGATTTGGTAAACAGAGAAGAGGTAGTAAAAGCTTTGCGGAAGATGAAAGCTGGCAAGGCAGCAGGTTTGGATGGTATTGCAGTGGAATTTATTAAAAAAGGGGGTGACTGTATTGTTGACTGGTTGGTAAGGTTATTTAATGTATGTATGACTCATGGTGAGGTGCCTGAGGATTGGCGGAATGCGTGCATAGTGCCATTGTACAAAGGCAAAGGGGATAAGAGTGAGTGCTCAAATTACAGAGGTATAAGTTTGTTGAGTATTCCTGGTAAATTATATGGGAGGGTATTGATTGAGAGGGTGAAGGAATGTACAGAGCATCAGATTGGGGAAGAGCAGTGTGGTTTCAGAAGTGGTAGAGGATGTGTGGATCAGGTGTATGCTTTGAAGAATGTATGTGAGAAATACTTAGAAAAGCAAATGGATTTGTATGTAGCATTTATGGATCTGGAGAAGGCATATGATAGAGTTGATAGAGATGCTCTGTGGAAGGTATTAAGAATATATGGTGTGGGAGGCAAGTTGTTAGAAGCAGTGAAAAGTTTTTATCGAGGATGTAAGGCATGTGTACATGTAGGAAGAGAGGAAAGTGATTGGTTCTCAGTGAATGTAGGATTGCGGCAGGGGTGTGTGATGTCTCCATGGTTGTTTAATTTGTTTATGGATGTGGTTGTTAGGGAGGTGAATGCAAGAGTTTTGGAAAGAGGGGCAAGTATGAAGTCTGTTGGGGATGAGAGAGCTTGGGAAGTGAGTCAGTTGTTGTTCGCTGATGATACAGCGCTGGTGGCTGATTCATGTGAGAAACTGCAGAAGCTGGTGACTGAGTTTGGTAAAGTGTGTGAAAGAAGAAAGTTAAGAGTAAATGTGAATAAGAGCAAGGTTATTAGGTACAGTAGGGTTGAGTTTCAAGTCAATTGGGAGGTGAGTTTGAATGGAGAAAAACTGGAGGAAGTAAAGTGTTTTAGATATCTGGAGTGGATCTGGCAGCGGATGGAACCATGGAAGTGGAAGTGGATCATAGGATGGGGGAGGGGGCGAAAATTCTGGGAGCCTTGAAGAATGTGTGGAAGTCGAGAACATTATCTCGGAAAGCAAAAATGGGTATGTTTGAAGGAATAGTGGTTCCAACAATGTTGTATGGTTGCGAGGCGTGGGCTTTGGATAGAGTGGTGCGCAGGAGGGTGGATGTGCTGGAAATGAGATGTTTGAGGACAATGTGTGGTGTTTTGATCGAGTAAGTAACATAAGGGTAAGAGAGATGTGTGGAAATAAAAAGAGCGTGGTTGAGAGAGCAGAAGAGGGTGTTTTGAAATGGTTTGGGCACATGGAGAGAATGAGTGAGGAAAGATTGACCAAGAGGATATATGTGTCGGAGGTGGAGGGAACGAGGAGAAGAGGGAGACCAAATTGGAGGTGGAAAGATGGAGTGAAAAAGATTTTGTGTGATCGGGGCCTGAACATGCAGGAGGGTGAAAGGAGGGCAAGGAATAGAGTGAATTGGAGCGATGTGGTATACCGGGGTTGACGTGCTGTCAGTGGATTGAATCAAGTCATGTGAAGCGTCTGGGGTAAACCATGGAAAGCTGTGTAGGTATGTATATTTGCCTGTGTGGACGTATGTATATACATGTGTATGGGGGGGGGTTGGGCCATTTCTTTCGTCTGTTTCCTTGCACTACCTCGCAAACGCGGGAGACAGCGACAAAGCAAAAAAAATATATATATATATATATATATATATATATATATATATATATATATATATATATATTTTCTTTTCTTTCAAACTATTCGCCATTTCCCGCATTAGCGAGGTAGCATTAAGAACAGAGGACTGGGCCTCTGAGGGAATACCCTCACCTGGCCCAATTCTCTGTTCCTTCTTTTGGAAAATTGAAAAAAAAACCGAGAGGGGAGGATTTCCAGCCCCCCGCTCCCTCCCCTTTTAGTCGCCTTCTACGACACGCAGGGAATACGTGGGAAGTATTCTTAATCCCCTATCCCCAGGGATAATATATATATATATATATATATATATACTTTTTTTTATTGTTATTATACTTTGTCGCTGTCTCCCGCGTTTGCGAGGTAGCGCAAGGAAACAGACGAAAGAAATGGCCCCCCCCCCCCCCCATACACATGTATAAACATACGTCCACACACGCAAATATACACACCTACACAGCTTTCCATGGTTTACCCCAGACGCTTCACATGCCCCGATTCAATTAACTGACAGCACGTCAACCCCGGTATACCACATCGCTCCAATTCACTCTATTCCTTGCCCTCCTTTCACCCTCCTGCATGTTCAGGCCCCGATCACACAAAATCTTTTTCACTCCATCTTTCCACCTCCAATTTGGTCTCCCTCTTCTCCTCGTTCCCTCCACCTCCGACACATATATCCTCTTGGTCAATCTTTCCTCACTCATTCTCTCCATGTGCCCAAACCACTTCAAAACACCCTCTTCTGCTCTCTCAACCACGCTCTTTTTATTTCTACACATCTCTCTTACCCTTACGTTACTCACTCGATCAAACCACCTCACACCACACATTGTCCTCAAACATCTCATTTCCAGCACATCCATCCTCCTGCGCACAACTCTATCCATAGCCCACGCCTCGCAACCATACAACATTGTTGGAACCACTATTCCTTCAAACATACCCATTTTTGCTTTCCGAGATAATGTTCTCGACTTCCACACATTCTTCAAGGCCCTCAGAATTTTCGCTCCCTCCCCCACCCTATGATCCGCTTCCGCTTCCATGGTTCCATCCGCTGCCAGATCCACTCCCAGATATCTAAAACACTTCACTTCCTCCAGTTTTTCTCCATTCAAACTCACCTCCCAATTGACTTGACCCTCAACCCTACTGTACCTAATAACCTTGCTCTTATTCACATTTACTCTTAACTTTCTTCTTTCACACACTTTACCAAACTCAGTCACCAGCTTCTGCAGTTTCTCACATGAATCAGCCACCAGCGCTGTATCATCAGCGAACAACAACTGACTCACTTCCCAAGCTCTCTCATCCCCAACAGACTTCATACTTGCCCCTCTTTCCAAAACTCTTGCATTTACCTCCCTAACAACCCCATCCATAAACAAATTAAACAATCATGGAGACATCACACACCCCTGCCGCAATCCTACATTCACTGAGAACCAATCACTTTCCTCTCTTCGTACACGTACACATGCCTTACATCCTCGATAAAAACTTTTCACTGCTTCTAACAACTTTCCTCCCACACCATATATTCTTAATACCTTCCACAGAGCATCTCTATCAACTCTATCATATGCCTTCTCCAGATCCATAAATGCTACATACAAATCCATTTGCTTTTCTAAGTATTTCTCACATACATTCTTCAAAGCAAACACCTGATCCACACATCCTCTACCACTTCTGAAACCACACTGCTCTTCCCCAATCTGATGCTCTGTACATGCCTTCACCCTCTCAATCAATACCCTCCCATATAATTTACCAGGAATACTCAACAAACTTATACCTCTGTAATTTGAGCACTCACTCTTATCCCCTTTGCCTTTGTACAATGGCACCATGCACGCATTCCGCCAATCCTCAGGCACCTCACTATGAGTCACACATACATTAAATAACCTTACCAACCAGTCAACAATACAGTCACCCCCTTTTTTAATAAATTCCACTGCAATACCATCCAAACCTGCTGCCTTGCCGGCTTTCATCTTCCGCAAAGCTTTCACTACCTCTTCTCTGTTTACCAAATCATTTTCCCTAACCCTCTCACTTTGCACACCACCTCGACCAAAACACCCTATATCTGCCACTCTATCATCAAACACATTCAACAAACCTTCAAAATACTCACTCCATCTCCTTCTCACATCACCACTACTTGTTATCACCTCCCCATTTGCGCCCTTCACTGAAGTTCCCATTTGCTCCCTTGTCTTACGCACTTTATGTACCTCCTTCCAGAACATCTTTTTATTCTCCCTAAAATTTAATGATACTCTCTCACCCCAACTCTCATTTGCCCTTTTTTTTACCTCTTGCACCTTTCTCTTGACCTCCTGTCTCTTTCTTTTATATATAATATATATATATATATATATATATATATATATATATATATATATATATATATATATATATATATATATATATATATGTATATATATATGTGTGTGTGTGTGTGTGTGTGTGTGTCTGGGCGTTTACGTATATATATGTGTATGTGAGTGGATGGGACATTCTTCATATGTGTCTTAGGGCTACCTTGCTGATGCAGGAAACAGGGATCAAGTATAATAATAACAAAAAAATAATATAGTAATTTATTTAGTTTATGGTGATGCTTTCCCACTTGGGAAATATCAGGAACATCATGAAGAGCATTTTGGGCTTCTTTGTCCTTTTTTATTATGCAGCAATGTAAAATTAATTTCCATAAATAATTTGCTAATATGCACTTCACTCAGTCCAAGTAAATAGAAATGGGATTTGAAATATTGATGGGTTGATAGACTCGTCTTCCTTCCTACGTTTGAGTAAATACAAAATAATAATGATTTATGCACACAGTATTTACGAATATACAGAAGTGGTGTGTGATGGAAGGAGTCAGCCCTTTGAGTCTTGGACAGTATATTCTTGCTTATCTTATGGGTAAATTGGTAAAGGATACTTTTACAGTGAATATGAGTCCATCTGTTGTGGCAAAGGACAATTTATTTATGTGTTATTACCCAGGGGTCCTGGTGTTACCCAAGATCTCTTCCAGAGATCTAAGCTGCGCTTCTTGTAGTAACAGGGAAATGATATCCTTTTCCTTCCTTTTTTCATGTTGAGACCCATGAGTTTATCGCAGTTGTGCAGAATCAGTACAGTACTATAAGTTACTAAGTAGTGGTGAATGAACCATTCATTCTTTTAATTACTTAATTATTGGCCATTATCACTGACATGCTCTTTTTCAAGAAATACAGTCATTGATGGTAAATCCTTTTAGGGATTCCATGTACTGACTTCAGGCGAGATATAAAAGTTTTAATATTTTAATTCAAGAGAAAGACTACTAAAACGTGTACTCGCATGCAAGGGTCAGGAAGCCAGCCCGGCTTCTGGGCAAACGACCTTGCTGGCCCCCTTTTACCCACAAACTTCTTTAAGGACTTTCTAGAAAAGATCCTAAGTTGGCATGAGCAACAAGTTCTTAAATCAAAATAATAGTAGCGACCGTATCTGGCCCACGGTGTGTATAAGCAAGTAAAAACTATTAATTATAAAGGATAAATTTTATACGAACTATTTTTATTAAGTTATTTTTAATGTATCAAGCGTCAGAAAGATCAGACATAACGTTTTTATGAGCAAATAATTATGGAGACCATAGGTAGTTTGTGGGCTTTATGGCCGTCAAATAGTTTGCTTACGGTATCACAAACCAGTTTGCCTGCTGGAGGCCCCTCCCCTGCTAGTGTTCCCAAGACAAGAGCACAGCCACCTGAGCAGCATATGGTGTAATGCATTTAGTTTACCTTATCATGAGGAAGGAGGACGAGGAATCTTGCTTAACATTTAGAAATAGGAGACGTGGGATTTTGATAAGATAGGAGCTCGGATCCCTCGAATTGACCCCGGGGAAGCAACCTCTCCCTCCACCTCTCCTTCGACCTTTTGATATTAATATAATGCAAAAGGTGCTGCTTGTTCATGGTTAATCACAGTTTTGAGTCGGCGGGTGACACGATAGACTTCGAAGTCGCCGGTTAAAAGTGTGAAACAAACTTTTTGAGGAAGGATGACTTACCTATTAGTTTTCCTCTCCCTTATTTGTCTCCTGGAAAGCTAACCACATTTTGATGTGCTGGCCCTCTGATATTTTGGTTCCATGTTTGTTCCACAACACAATAATTGGAAATGTTGTAAAGACAGTGAAAGTCGGGGAAGCTAAATGGCAATGTCAGACAATTATTGCTTTTTAGTTGTAAGTAAATAAGTCCTCTTGGTATTTTGATTTCATATACCTTCGCTGTCTTTTAATTAGGTATGACTGAAAAGTGTCGTATATGGAAAATTTTATACATATGTATGTATTGTAAGTTTCTCGAAATATGAAAGTGCCAGTATATACCCTTCTGAAGTTCCTAGTCGAAACTAGCTGCATATTTCTATGCCTTTACCTACAACTTTTTTTTTCTCATGAGTTAACCGACCATAAGATTAATCAGGTCCTTTCAGTGTGACGTATCATTATGTTATGTAGAGGTTCTCTGTGATACGACATTCTAACTAAATACCTGATTAGATTATCACCTGTGCCTAACGAGTTGACAAGAGTAGCGACTTCAGGATTCACGGTCTCTTTTTATGTAATATATATGAATAGTCTTAGAAAATTTCCGGAAAAGTGTTACTCGGCAGCTTTTAAGGTCTCCCCCGCTAGTGACTAATAATGGACTCGCCCGTGGAGCAAGGTTATAAATTCAGTGCGCGCAGAGTGGCAGTTCTCAGTCGATAGCGATACTGTGTGTAGAAGACATGGCATCGGTAAGGTAGGTGCCACGCCTGACTCACGTGAAGGGATAGTATATGATAACCTCGCGAACGATGCTAATTTGTATTTTATTTTCGTTTATTTGTGTACGTTCATTGACCTCGGTGATGAGTTTTTTTTTTTTACCTTGGATATCAAACCAACTAATTGTTATGTATTGTCGTGTTTCTTTGTATATTACCTGAGATTTGAATACCAGTACCAAGCTGAAAATTTTCCTTCGCAATTGTTTTTCTTTAAAAAGTTTTTCTGCCCTCCAGCAATTAGATGACAGTAAGCGAGAATATAGATGTAGGATGTAGATTAAGTCTGTACACAGTATGGTGATGTAGAAGCTGATTTTTTTTTTTTTTTTTTTTTTTTTTAAGCCCGGGTAAGATAAACGCGTCCATTGGTTGATAAGTTGGTATCGGCTGCCCGCCGGGCAGGGTTTGATAACCTTTAACTTAACCTTGAAAATCTCATGATATACCTTCAGCCAGCCTGAACCTTCTGGTAGCATACTGACGTTCTACATGATTCATCCATTCACTTATCCTGTCACTCCCCCACCATCCATACTTCTTCCCCCTCTACCATTACTTGGGCTCTTTGCCCGTGCTCCCTCAAGTGGTACTTCCTCTCTCTTCGCTCTGCCTCTCTTCCACTGTCGTTCCTCTGCTAAGAAAGTAATCACTACATCCTTGTGACTATTTACTTTAACTTCGATCCTCCTCTATCCTTCCTTCGTCCCTCCTCTACCCTTATTTCTCTCCTCCCTATCCGTACTTCATCCCACCCCAGCCTTACTTCATCCCTCATCTACCCTTAGTTCGTCCCTCCCCGTCCTTACTTCATCCCTCCTCACACTTACCCCCCCCCCCCCCGTCTCCACTCATACCTCATCTCTTTCTAATGTTATTGTATTCCTCTACGCTTACTTCATCCCTCCTCACCCTTCATTTCCTCTCCACCCTTATTTCATCCCTCTGGCCGTACCTCATCCCTCCCACCCCATGCATTATATCCCTCCACCCTTCTTCCCTCTACAACCCCCTACCTCCTCCCTCCTCCACCCTTACCTCATTCTGGCTCCACTCTTTCTCCTTCATTATCCATACTTCATCTCTCCACCCATATTTCATTCTCCCTTACCCATACTTCATTCTACCTCTGCCTTTACTTCTTACTGCTATCCTTACCTCATTCATCATCCATCCTTCATTCCTCCTTTACCCTTTCCTCATCCTCCCTTCACTCATAGTTCATTTCTTTTCAACCCATACTTCATCCCTCCTTAACTCTGTCCTTGTTCCACCTTAACTTTATCCTAAATCCACCCTAACTTAACCCGTTCGTCCACTCTTCATTTTTCAAAATCCAGCTGCTGGGCAGATGCCATGAAACTGATATAGAACTTTTTCCAGTCCACGTTTTCTTCAGATTTCCCTTACCGTTACCGAGTACTTCATTCCTCCTGCATCCTTTCTTCCTCCCTCCTCTTCCCTTCATATTTCCTCTACCCCTAATCCCTCCTCACCCTTATTTCATCACTCCTCTCCCATATTTCCCATCACTCCTCACCCTTACTTCCCATCACTCCTCACCCTCACCTCATACCTCTTCAACCCCCTACTTCATCCCTTACATCGTTCCTCAACCCTTGTGTCATCCCTCCTCCACACTTAATGCCTTCCTCCTCCACCCTTACTTCATCCTTCCTCTGCCTTTACTTCATCCCTCTTCTCCCTTTTATCCATCCTCATTCATCCGCACGTCCCCCATCACCCTTATTTAACCCTCACCTTTCCCCACCACCCTCACTTCAGCCCTGCACCCTTACGTCATCCCTCCTCACCCAAATTTCACCCGTCGCCATCCTCTTTGCGCCCTTTCTCCCTTACTTCATCCTCATCTACCTTATTTTATCTACCCTTACTTCATCTCCCTATCCTTATTTCATCTCCCCTCCCTTGCCTCATTCCTCCTCCGCCCTTGCTTTATGCTTCCTCTGCCCTCACTTCATCCCTCCATCCTTCTTCACTTCTCCTTCAGCCTTATTTCATCCTTCTTCCACCCATACTACATCCCTCCTTCACCTTTATCTCCGTGCCACCTTTACAATATTCCTTCCCACCCTTACTTTAACCCTTCTCCACCTTTAATGCATTCCTCCACCATGCATACTTCATTCCCCCTCTACCCTTACTGCATTCCGTCTCAACCCTTACTTCATCCCTGCACCCTTATATCATTCCTCCTCTTACCCTTACTTCATCCCTCCCCACCCTAACTTCATCTCTTCACTCGTTCCTCATCCCTCCTCTACAATTGACTTCATCTTTCCCTTCTTACTTTAACATCTCTCCTCCACCCTTAGTTCACTCCTCTACCCTTACTTCATTCCTTCACCCTCCATTCCTCCTGTGCTTATACTTCATCCTTTTTCTATCTTTACTTCTTTTCTCCTCCAAACATAGTTCATTCTTCCCCACCCTCACTTCAACCTTTTTTTTTTTTTTTTTAGCTTTAAATCATCCTTCCTCCACCCTTGCTTTATTCCTTGTTCACCCTTAGTTCATTCCTCTACCCTTACTTCAGCCCTCCTCCACCCTTACTTCATCCATCCCTCCTCCACCCTTACTTCATCCATCCCTCCTCCACCTTTACATCATCTCTTTTCCACCCTTAATTTTTTCCCTTCTATACCCTTACTTCATCCCCCCTACCCTTACATCATCCCTTATTCACCCTTATATCCTCCTCCTCTACCTTTTGCACCATCTCTCCCACTTTTACTTCATTCCTACCACTCTTCCTTCAGCATTCCTACATCCTATCTCCATTCTTCCTTCAACCTCGATTTATTCCTCCTCCATTCCTCTTCCACCCTTAATTCACACCTCCTATACCCTTATTTTATCCCTCCACTCTTACTTCATCCTTCTTCCACTCATAGTTCATCCCTCCTCCACCCTTATTTTATCCCTCCTCCTCTCTCATTTCATCCCACCACCCCCTTCACTTCATCCCTCCACCCAAAAGTCATCCCTCCTACATCCTTTATTCATTCCTCCTCCACTCATGATCCCTCTCTCTTTCACTCCTTACTTTGTCCTCCCCCCTCAGTTCACTCCTCTTTTACTTCATTTTCTCCCCTACACTTATTTCATTCCTCATCCACCTTTACTTTATCCCCCTTCCATCCTTCATTCCTCCTCCTCACCCTTACTTTACCTTGCAATTTACTTCACCTTTTCCCAGCCTGACATCATGCCTTTGACTCTCCCTCATATCTTTACTTCATCCCCTTCTACCATTACTTCGTATTTTCTTTTTTCCTTCTTGTGCTATACTTCATCCCATCTCCACCATTTCTTCATCTGTTATCCATCCTTGTTTCATCCCGTTCAGCCAGACTATCCTTATCCACCTTTAATGCATCCCTTGTCCATCCATTATTCACCCTTTGTCCACCTTTACCTCATCCCTGATCCACTTTTATTTCACCCCTTATCCACTCTTAATTCACTCCCAGTATTCTAACCATTCCCAGTCCTTCCTTATCTCATCCCTGATCCACCTCTACTCCATCCCTTATCCATGCTTACTTCATTTCCCATCCTAACTCATATCCATATCCACACTTACTGCATTCTTTATCTGTCCCAACTCCATCCTTATGTACCATCTCATCCTTTATCTACTTTAACTCAATCCCTTATCTACCCTAACCCCATTCTTTACCTACCCTTACATCATTTATCTACCCAAATCCTTCCCTTGCCCATTCTTACATACAATATTTCTCCTAACTGCATCCCTTATTCACCTTTTCATTACCCCTCACATTCTAACTTTATCCCTTCTATGTGCATACACCATCTGATATTCACCCTAACTCCATTGTCTGCCCCATCTTACTTCATCACCTTTGGCTCTTCCTCTATCCAATTTCCACTCTCCTTACATCACTCCCATTTGCTCCTTCTTTCCAGTTCACCCCTCCTCTACTCCCTTCATCTCTTTACCATTTTTCTTACAGCCCTTCATCCTACCTCACTTCTGCCATCTTGTTCCCACTCTACCTTCATCACTTCTCACCCCTGCCTTCTCTCCACACTCTCTGTCCCTTTCACAGTTCCTCCATCCCGTCTCCACTGAAATTCTCTTCAGTTTTCACTCCATCCTTCTTTCACCCTCCTTCCTCCATCACTTCATCCTTCCTTCATCCTCTGCCATTTTCAAAACTCCATACTTCTTTCAATCTATCCATCTTTCCTGCACCTTTCATCAGAAAATCCTGTCTTTCCTCCAGTCCACTCCTGCATTCACCACCCTCTCTCTGGTAATGTCCCAGTGCATCCCATCACTTGTCACTCCAGGCCATCCCCTTTTCATTTTCTGTTCCTCTATTGCACCCTCACACCATCTGTACTCCACTCCATATCTTCTTTCTTTTTTTTCTTTTTTTTGTCATTTTAGTTTTGTGCTGGTCTTCCCATAGGCAAAATCTCTTAGTAGGTATTTTGATAGGTACTCCACTCTTCCTTCATTCTTCAACATCCCTCTGCTTTCTCCCCATCATTCCTCTATTTCTGCTCTTCTGTCATCCTCACATTCCAGTCTTCCATTCTGTTCAATTCCTTTTCTCCCTTAATTGATCCTCCTTTCCCTTCATTCCTCCATTTCATTTTCTCATGCACCCTTTATCATCTTTTATATGCCTTCTACTCTCTACATCCCTTGATCATTTTTGCACCCCATCCATCCTTATTCTGTCCGTCCTTTACTCCTGCCATCTGTTCTTAACTCCATCTCTCATATCACTCCCACATTCCCTCATATCTTCTCAGACCTTCTATGTCTTTGCTTCCATGATTCCCCAGCTCCCTCCATCCCTTCTCCTCTCTCACTCATCCATTTTTACCCCTCATCCACTCCATCTCTCCCAATCCCATTATTGTTGTACCACTATATTACTCCCAGAGATTGTAGTTTTTCTATGTTCTAACTTTAATGCACTTTCAACTGCAAAGGATATAGAATTTATGCCTTTAATAGGGGTTGAGTAAAGATGATGAACCCACCTTTATAATATAGACTAGCATTTGATTTCTTGTATCTTTTTCATATTCATTGGGTACAGTCAGCAATGTTAAGTCTTTCCCTCTTTTCTTTTCTATATAAATGGGAAAAAAAAGCAGCTAACATAATTCTCTCCAGTGCATCAAAAGCAGTTGGTAAGCTTAATGATGAGGCCCGAGTGTGCAAGCATCACTTTCCTAAACTACCATGTAGATCCATGTAAAGTTATGCACCTGTAATAGCTACAGTGATGGAGAATTTACTATTTTAGTGTAGTCCATATATTTATGTATTTTTGTTTATTATACTTTGTCGCTGTCTCCCGCATTAGCGAGGTAGCGCAAGGAAACAGACGAAAGAATGGCCCAACCCACCCACATACACATGCATATACATACACATCCACACACAGCACATATACATATCTATAAATCTCAACGTATACATATATATATACACACAGACATATACATATATACACATGTACGTAATTCATACTGTCTGCCCTTATTCATTCCCGTCGCCACCCCGCCACACATGAAATGAAAACCCCCTCCCCCCGCATGTGGGTGAGGTAGCGCTAGGAAAAGACAACAAAGGCCACATTTGTTCACACTCAGTCTCTAGCTGTCATGTATAATGCACTGAAACCACAGCTCCCTTTCCACATCCAGGCCTCACACAACTTTCCATGGTTTACCCCAGACGCTTCACATGCCCTGATTCAATCTATTGACAGCACGTCGACCGTGGTATACCACATCAATCCAATTAACTCTATTCCTTGCCCGCCTTTCACCCTCCTGCATGTTCAGGCCCCGATCACTCAAAATCTTTTTCTTTCCATCTTTCCACATCCAATTTGGTCTTCCGCTTCTCCTCGTTCCCTCCACCTCCGACACATATATCCTCTTGGTCAATCTTTCCTCACTCATTCTCTCTATGTCTCCAAACCATTTCAAAACACCCTCTTCTGCTCTCTCAACCACGCTATTTTTATTTCCACACATCTCTCTTACCCTTACATTACTTACTCGATCAAACCACCTCACAGATTTCCAGCCCCCCGCTCCCTTCCCTTTTAGTCGCCTTCTGCGACACGCAGGGAATATGTGGGAAGTATTCTTTCTCCCGTATCCCCAGGGATAATATATATATATATTTTTTTTTTTTTTTTTTTTTTTTTTTTTTTATACTTTGTCGCTGTCTCCCGCGTTTGCGAGGTAGCACAAGGAAACAGACGAAAGAAATGGCCCAACCCCCCCCCCCCATACACATGTACATACACACGTCCACACACGCAAATACACATACCTACACAGCTTTCCATGGTTTACCCCAGACGCTTCACATGCCTTGCTTCAATCCACTGACAGCACGTCAACCCCTGTATACCACATGACTCCAATTCACTCTATTCCTTGCCCTCCTTTCACCCTCCTGCATGTTCAGGCCCTGATCACACAAAATCTTTTTCACTCCATCTTTCCACCTCCAATTTGGTCTCCCACTTCTCCTCGTTCCCTCCACCTCCGACACATATATCCTCTTGCTCAATCTTTCCTCACTCATTCTCTCCATGTGCCCAAACCATTTCAAAACACCATCTCTCAACCACGCTCTTTTTATTTCCACACATCTCTCTTACCCTTACGTTACTTACCCGATCAAACCACCTCACACCACACATTGTCCTCAAACATCTCATTTCCAGCACATCCATCCTCCTGCGCACAACTCTATCCATAGCCCATGCCTCGCAACCATACAACATTGTTGGAACCACTATTCCTTCAAGCATACCCATTTTTGCTTTCCGAGATAATGTTCTCAACTTCCACACATTCTTTAAGGCTCCCAGGATTTTCGCCCCCTCCCCCACCCTATGATCCACTTCTGCTTCCATGGTTCCATCCGCTGCCAGGTCCACTCCCAGATATCTAAAACACTTTACTTCCTCCAGTTTTTCTCCATTCAAACTTACCTCCCAATTGACTTGACCCTCAACCCTACTGTACCTAATAACCTTGCTCTTATTCACATTTACTCTTAACTTTCTTCTTTCACACACTTTACCAAACTCAGTCACCAGCTTCTGCAGTTTCTCACATGAATCAGCCACCAGCACTGTATCATCAGCGAACAACAACTGACTCACTTCCCAAGCTCTCTCATTCACAACAGACTTCATACTTGCCCCTCTTTCCAAAACTCTTGCATTTACCTCCCTAACAACCCCATCCATAAACAAATTAAACAACCATGGAGACATCACACACCCCTGCCGCAAACCTACATTCACTGAGAACTAATCACTTTCCTCTCTTCCTACACGTACACATGCCTTACATCCTCGATAAAAACTTTTCACTGCTTCTAACAACTTGCCTCCCACACCATATATTCTTAATACCTTCCACAGAGCATCTCTATCAACTCTATCATATGTCTTCTCCAGATCCATAAATGCTACATACAAATCCATTTGCTTTTCTAAGTATTTCTCACATACATTCTTCAAAGCAAACACCTGATCCACACATCCTCTACCACTTCTGAAACCACACTGCTCTTCCCCAATCTGATGCTCTGTACATGCCTTCACCCTCTCAATCATTACCCTCCCATATAATTTACCAGGAATACTCAACAAACTTATAACTCTGTAATTTGAGCACTCACTCTTATCCCCTTTGCCTTTGTACAATGGCACTATGCACGCATTCCGCCAATCCTCAGGCACCTCACCATGAGTCATACATACATTAAATAACCTCACCAACCAGTCAATAATACAGTCACCCCCTTTTTTAATGAATTCCACTGCAATACCATCCAAACCTGCTGCCTTGCCGGCTTTCATCTTCCGCAAAGCTTTTACTACCTCTTCTCTGTTTACCAAATCATTTTCCCTAACCCTCTCACTTTGCACACCACCTCGACCAAAACACCCTATATCTGCCACTCTATCATCAAACACATTCAACAAACCTTCAAAATATTCACTCCATCTCCTTCTCACATCACCACTACCTGTTATCACCTCCCCATTTGCACCCTTCACTGAAGTTCCCATTTGCTCCCTTGTCTTACGCACTTTATTTACCTCCTTCCAGAACATCTTTTTATTCTCCCTAAAATTTAATGATACTCTCTCACCCCAACTCTCATTTGCACTCTTTTTCACCTCTTGCACCTTTCTCTTGACCTCCTGTCTCTTTCTTTTATACATCTCCCACTCAATTGCATTTTTTCCCTGCAAAAATCGTCCAAATGCCTCTCTCTTCTCTTTCACTAATAATCTTACTTCTTCATCCCACCACTCACTACCCTTTCTAATCAACCCATCTCCCACTCTTCTCATGCCACAAGCATCTTTTGCGCAATCCATCACTGATTCCTTAAATACATCCCATTCCTCCCCCACTACCCTTACTTCCATTGTTCTCACCTTTTTCCATTCTGTACACAAGTCTCCTTCCCAAGCTCACTTACTCTCACCACCCTCTTCACCCCAACATTCACTCTTCTTTTCTGAAAACCCATACAAATCTTCACCTTAGCCTCCACAAGATAATGATCAGACATCCCTCCAGTTGCACCTCTCAGCACATTAACATCCAAAAGTCTCTCTTTCGCGTGCCTGTCAATTAACACGTAATCCAATAACGCTCTCTGGCCATCTCTCCTACTTACATACGTATACTTATGTATATCTCGCTTTTTAAACCAGGTATTCTCAATCACCTGTCCTTTTTCAGCACATGAATCTACAAGCTCCTCACCATTTCCATTTACAACACTGAACACCCCATGTATACCAATTATTCCCTCAACTGCCACATTACTCACCTTTGCATTCAAATCACCCATCACTATAACCCAGTCTCGTGCATCAAAACCACTAACACACTCATTCAGCTGCTCCCAAAACACTTGCCTCTCATGATCTTTCTTCTCATGCCCAGGTGCATATGCACCAATAATCACCCATCTCTGTCCATCAACTTTCAGTTTTACCCATATTAATTGAGAAGTTACTTTCTTACATTCTATCACATACTCCCACAACTCCTGTTTCAGGAGTACTGCTACTCCTTCCCTTGCTCTTGTCCTCTCACTAACCCCTGACTTTACTCCCAAGACATTCCCAAACCACTCTTCCCCTTTACCCTTGAGCTTCATTTCACTCAGAGCCAAAACATCCAGGTTCCTTTCCTCAAACATACTACCTATCTCTCCTTTTTTCACATCTTGGTTACATCCACACACATTTAGACACCCCAGTCTGAGCCTTCGAGGAGGATGAGCACTCCCCGCGTGACTCCTTCTTCTGTTTCCCATTTTAGAAAGTTAAAAAAAAGAAATACAAGGAGGGGAGGATTTCTGGCCCCCCGCTCCCGTCCTCTCTAGCCACCTTTTTTTTTTTTTTTTTTTTTTTTTTGCTTTGTCGCTGTCTCCCGCGTTTGCGAGGTAGCGCAAGGAAAGAGACGAAAGAAATGGCCCAACCCACCCCCATACACATGTATATACATACGTCCACACACGCAAATATACATACCTACACAGCTTTCCATGGTTTACCCCAGACGCTTCACATGCCCTGATTCACTCCACTGACAGCACGTCAACCCCGGTATACCACATCAATCCAATTCACTCTATTCCTTGCCCTCCTTTCACCCTCCTGCATGTGCAGGCCCTGATCACACAAAATCTTTTTCACTCCATGTTTCCACCTCCAATTTGGTCTCCCACTTCTCCTCGTTCCCTCCACCTCCGACACATATATCCTCTTGGTCAATCTTTCCTCACTCATTCTCTCCATGTGACCAAACCATTTCAAAACACCCTCTTCTGCTCTCTCAACCACGCTCTTTTTATTTCCACACATCTCTCTTACCCTTACATTACTTACTCGATCAAACCACCTCACACCACATATTGTCCTCAAACATCTCATTTCCAGCACATCCACCCTCCTCCGCACAACTCTATCCATAGCTCACGCCTTGCAGCCATACAACATTGTTGGAACCACTATTCCTTCAAACATAGCCATTTTTGCTTTCGGAGATATTGTTCTCGACTTCCACACATTCTTCAAGGCTCCCAGGATTTTCGCCCCCTCCCCCACCCTATCATTCACTTCTGCTTCCATGGTTCTATCCGCTGCCAGATCCACTCCCAGATATGTAAAACACTATACTTCCTCCAGTTTTTCTCCATTCAAACTTACCTCCCAATTGACTTGACCCTCAACCCTACTGTACCTAATAACCTTGCTCTTATTCACATTTACTCTTAACTTTCTTCTTTCACACACTTTACCAGACTCAGTCACCAGCTTCTGCAGTTTCTCACATGAATCAGCCACCAGCGCTGTATCATCAGCGAACAGCAACTGACTCACTTCCCAAGCTCTCTCATCCCCATAGGGGAGAAAGAATACTTCCCACGTATTCCCTGCGTGTCATAGATAGAAGGCAACTAAAAGGGAAGGGAGCGGGGGGCTGGAAACCCTCCCCTCTCATTTTTTTTTTAGATTTTCCAAAAGGAGGAACAGAGAAGGGGGCCATGTGAGGATATTCCCTCAAAGGCCCAGTCCTCTGTTCTTAACGCTACCTCGCTAATGTGGGAAATGGCGAATAGTGTAAAAAAGAAAATATGTATATATCCCTTGGGATAGGGGAGAAAGAATAATTCCCACGTATTCCCTGTGTGTTGTAGAAGGCGATTAAAAGGGGAGGGAGCGGGAGGCTGGAAATCCTTCCCTCTCATTTTCAAGTTTCCTAAAGGAGGAACTGAGAAGGGGGCCAAGTGAGGATTTCCTTCAAAGGCCCAGTCCTCTGTTCTTAACGCTACCTTGCTAATGTGGGAAATGGCGAAGAGTATGAATGAAAGAAAAAATGAAATGAATATATATAATTTACACCTCTTTGTTAAAGACTGAAAAATGAAATGCTTCATAGATAAGTGGCCCAACATATATAAATGATATACTATATGATTATAGAATTACAAAAAGAAGGAGCTTTTTTAAGAAATTAATATGCAGCCTTGTATGAGCTTCAGTAAAGTAGATCAGCTAGATCAGAAGTGTTAGAATTCTTAGAATCATCATGAATGACAGTTTAGGTCAGGTAGGGGCATATAGAGCAGATACAGTGGGTTATATATTTATCATGAAGAGCAGTTTAGGTCAGGCAAGAGCATGTAGAGCAGGTACAGTGGGTTGCTAAGTAGCCACAAGATATTGTTGCAGCAGAGGGGATTCTTATCTGCGTTAACATAGCTCTCATAGTCGTTGTCGATGATCAGGTCCAGGATTGGCTGAAAGGGATAAGATGTTCATATGAATATGATGTACATTGTGGACAGATTCATAAATTAAGAGGGGGATATAATTTAAGTAGTTTAGTACTTCTACAGACATGAAAGATTGGACATGAAAAAGTTTTACAGACAGAACTCCTTTAGTGCTGTTCCATTTAAAGCTGTGTCATTGGGGTACAAATTTTCATGTTATTTTAATGCAGACTTTAGGAAAAGTCCCAGTAATGCACAGAAAAATTGTTTCAACTTTGGAGTTATCATAAGAAAAGCCTTTAGGCTTGTGCGACTGAAAAGTCTTTACGGGTTTGGTTTGCAACATTTTGTTGCAGCAAGTGATTACATGTAAACGAATTCCTGTGTTACTAGAGAGAATGAGAAAAAGATGTCATCATTTGATAAGGCTAATGGAAACTAAATGGTGCTTCAGATTAGAAGAGTTAAGCCAAAGTTCAGATGGAAGGAACCTCTAACAAGCCTATTTTGTGTGGGCACCTCCCTGAAGTGATAAGGTCTTTGGGGAGCAGTATTCATTCTTGTGTCTTCACCCTTGTTGATTTGTAAAAAGAGATGATGAATTTACATCACTGACAAGGAAGTAAGGTAAAAGATGTAGTGTTTTTTCTATTTTTGAACATGTCTCAACAGACTTTAGATGGCTTGTTCTTAGCCCAGTGACTCGCTTCCACTTCCATGGTTCCATTTGCTGCGAAGTCTACTCCCAGATATCTAAAGCACTTCACTTCCATTTTTTTCCATTCAAACATACCTCCCAATTAACTTGTCCCTCAACCCTACTGAACCTAATAACCTTGCTCTTATTCACATTTACTCTCAGCTTTCTTCTTTCACACACTTTACCAAACTCAGTCACCAACTTCTGCGGTTTCTCACCCGAATCAGCTGCCAGCACTGTATCATCAGTGAACAACAACTGACTCACTTCCCAAGCCCTCTCATCCACAACAGACTGCATACTTGCCCCTCTCTCCAAAACTTGCATTCACCTCCCTAATCACCTCATCCATAAACAAATTAAACAACCATGGAGACATCACACACCCCTGCTGTGAACCTACATTCACTGGGAACCAATCACTTTCCTCTCTTCTTACTCGCACACATCCTTAATAAATACTTTTCAGTGCTCCTAGCAACTTACCTCCCACACCATACACTTTTAAAGCCTTCTACGAAGCATCTCTATCAATCCTAGCATATGCCTTCTTCAGATCCCTAAATGCTACGTACAGATACATCTGTTTTTCGAAGTATTTGTCGCATACAGTCTTCAAAGCAAACACCTTATCCACATATCCTCTACCACTTCTGAAACCACACTGCTCTTCCCCAATCTGGTGCTCTGCACATGCCTTTACCTTCTCAATCAAAACCCTTCCATTTACTTTGTACCTATGTATCTTTTGGAATAAGATGTTCAGAACTTACCTGAAATACATTCTTATCCAGAGTATAGAGATCATTGTTGGACACATCAAGAAAACCAGGTTGATAGCTGCTGAATGCTCGGTCATCAATGTAGTCAATGTTGTTGTGATCCAGGTATATGGCTACATCAGGTGCAGAGAAATTAAATTGATTTTCTTGAATTTGTTCAAGATTGTTGTAGCCCATATCCAAGACCTGAAAGTCAGTACTTCTAGAACATGGAAGTTAGCATATTGTGAAATTTAAGGGTCTTTAGACAGTTGTTGATGACTTACAAGAGCTTTCAGTAAGAAATTATTTGAACAAAGTAATGAACAGACACATTATTTATGACAAATGAATAAGAATGGTAATTGTAAAAGTAAAACTTATAACTGTATGCACCTATGTTTGGGGTTAGTTTAGGGGTAGAAAGGGACACATAAAGTTATCCATGTGTTTATATCTGTGTCTGTATGTCTATCCTTGACTTTATATCCCGAACACTAAATATGATAAATTAAGGACCATGCCTGTGCATATTTTCATTTATTTTTGTTTATTTATCACAGAGTAAAGGTCATGGAACTAGCTTTGCTGAATCATGCTGGAACTAGATTAGACTAAGAGATTATGTCCTCAGCTTTGCACATGAAACCAATTTCTAAATCTTTATGTATGCTCAGATGTTTATCCTGAATTTTGCATACTGAAAACTAGCTCTGATGTGATTATTATTTTATGATTCCTAATATCAAAGTAGAAGATGGTATCAAATTACTCCTGTTATTTGTGTTGAAATTCTTTTTTAAAGTTTGATTTTGGATTCTAGATTTTGCACAGTCTCCATAACATTATTCATTCATTGGTCCATTTGTCCAAGCTTGAACATGTATGTGAATGGAACATTTGCTTATATACGTTTGCATAACTCTTACCTTGCATACTAACACAAGCATTACTTTATGATGATGGGTTATGATAAAGTTTAGTCATAATACTGAATGCATATGTTTGCACTTTCATAAATAATTTCATAAGCTTGCTTTATTATCCACAGTGATTATTAGAGAAACAACTGAGTTAAGTACCACTGTTGTGACGTATAGCCATCTGAGAACTTGTAATTTAACTCAGGTGATCTCAGAAATGTTTTTCCAAATGGACACTGACCTGTACTTTAAAAGCAGTTAAGCATCAGATTTCAGAGGCAGAATATAAGTTCTTTGGAATAGATTATTAGGTTTCTGGTATAAATGCTTGTATGCTGCTCTAGGTCTTATTACAAGGCGAGAAGCATCTGTCTGAATATTTGTTTGAATGGGACATCTGTTCAAAGGAAGCCTAGTCTACCCTGCCTTCTAACTATTCTCCTCCCCAACCCACACCCTGGGGGAAGTGAAGTTTAGATGCAAAAAGGCACTTGTATAAATAAGATTCAGTTTTTATAGGGATGCCTCAGAACTCTCTTAAGAAGTGACCAGAGATTTGAGGGAACAGAATGTGCTATTCTTTAATTTATCAGAATCATCTTTTATATTAGGAAAGGAACTTTTAAAGCTGCAGTCATTTCAGGATTTTGCCAGTTTTGATGTTATTATAACTCAGGAATTTGTGAACAAAGAAAGGCTTAATTATGATTGTCTTAATTTCAAGAAGCTCCAGCTAACTTATCTAATGAAAAGCAGATAAGAATGACTAGGCAGATGAAGAATGCCTTTTTTCAATGTTCTATAAGGTGTAAAGGTAGCATTACTGCTTAAAGAAATACACTATTTCCCTGCAAAAATCGTCCAAATGCCTCTCTCTTCTCTTTCACTAACAATCTTACTTATTCATCCCACCACTCACTACCCTTTCTAATCTGCCCACCTCACACGCTTCTCATGCCACAAGCATCTTTTGCGCACGCCATCACAGCTTCCCTAAATACATCCCATTCCTACCCCATGATGTGGTATACTGGAGTCAACGTGCTGTCAATGGATTGAACCGGGGCATGTGAAGCGTCTGGGGTAAACCATGGAAAGTTTTGTGGGGTCTAGATGTGGAAAGGGAGCTCTGGTTTAGGTGCATTATACATGACAGCTAGAGACTGAGTGTGAACGAATGTGGCCTTTGTTGTCTTTTCCTAGCGCTACATCGTGCGCATGCAGGGGGAGGGGTTGTCTTTTTATGTTTGGCGGGGTGGCGATGGGAATGAATAAAGGCAGCAAATATGAATTATGTACATGTGTATATATGTATATGTCTGGGTACATATATATATGTATTTGTGGAAATGTATAGGTATGTATATGTTTGTGTGTGTCTATGGACATGGATGTATATACATGTGTATGTGGGTGGGTTGGGCCATTCTTTCATCTGTTTCCTTGGGCTACCTCGCTAACGAGGGAGACAGTGACAAAGTATGATAAAATATAAATGTAATATATATGTATGTATGTATATATGGTTTGGGCACATGGAGAGGATGAGTGAGGAAAGATTGACCAAGAGGATATATGTGTCGGAGGTGGAGGGAACAAGGAGAAGAGGGAGACCAAATTGGAGGTGGAAAGATGGAGTGAAAAAGATTTTGTGTGATCGGGGCCTGAACATGCAGGAGGGTGAAAGGAGGGCAAGGAATAGAGTGAATTGGAGCGATGTGGTATACTGGGGTTGACGTGCTGTCAGTGGATTGAATCAAGGCATGTGAAGCGTCTGGGGTAAGCCATGGAAAGCTGTGTAGGTATGTATACTTGCGTGTGTGGACGTATGTATATACATGTGTATGGGGGGGGTTTGGGCCATTTCTTTCGTCTGTTTCCTTGCGCTACCTCGCAAACGCGGGAGACAGCGACAAAGTAAAAAAAATATATATATATATATATATTTTTTTTTCTTTTTTTTTTTTGCTTTGTCGCTGTCTCCCGCGTTTGCGAGGTAGCGCAAGGAAACAGACGAAAGAAATGGCCCAACCCACCCCCATACACATGTATATACATACACGTCCACACACGCAAATATACATACCTACACAGCTTTCCATGGTTTACCCCAGACGCTTCACATGCCCTGATTCAATCCACTGACAGCACGTCAACCCCGATATACCACATCGATCCAATTCACTCTATTCCTTGCCCTCCTTTCACCCTCCTGCGTGTTCAGGCCCTGATCACACAAAATCTTTTTCACTCCATCTTTCCACCTCCAATTTTGTCTCCCACTTCTCCTCGTTCCCCCCACCTCCGACACATATATCCTCTAGGTCAATCTTTCCTCACTCATTCTCTCCATGTGCCCAAACCATTTCAAAAAACCCTCTTCTGCTCTCTCAACCACACACTTTTTATTTCCACACATCTCTCTTACCCTTACGTTACTTACTCGATCAAACCACCTCACACCACACATTGTCCTCAAACATCTCATTTCCAGCACATCCACCCTCCTGCGCACAACTCTATCCATAGCCCACGCCTCGCAACCATACAACATTGTTGTAACCACTATTCCTTCAAACATAGCCATTTTTGCTTTCCAAGATAATGTTCTCGACTTCCACACATTCTTCAAGGCTCCCAGGATTTTCACCCCCTCCCCCACCCTATGATCCACTTCCGCTTCCATGGTTCCATCTGCTGCCAGATCCACTCCAAGATATCTAAAACACTTTACTTCCTCCAGTTTTTCTCCATTCAAACTTACCTCCCAATCGACTTGACCCTCAACCCTACTGTACCTAATAACCTTGCTCTTATTCACATTTACTCTTAACTTTCTTCTTTCACACACTTTACCAAACTCAGTCACCAGCTTCTGCAGTTTCTCACATGAATCAGCCACCAGCGCTGTATCATCAGCGAGCAACAACTGACTCACTTCCCAAGCTCTCTCATCCCCAACAGACTTCATACTTGCCCCTCTTTCCCAAACTCTTGCATTCACCTCCCTAACAACCCCCATCCATAAACAAATTAAACAACCATGGAGACATCACACACCCCTGCCGCAGACCTACATTCACTGAGAACCAATCACTTTCCTCTCTTCCTACACGTACACATGCCTTACATCCTCGATAAAAACTTTTCACTGCTTCTAACAACTTGCCTCCCTCACCATATATTCTTAATACCTTCCACAGAGCATCTCTATCAACTCTTATCGTATGCCTTCTCCAGATCCATAAATGCTACGTACAAATCCATTTGCTTTTCTAAGTATTTCTCACGTACATTTTTCAAAGCAAACACCTGATCCACACATCCTCTACCGCTTCTGAATATATATATATATATATATATATATATATATATATATATATATATATATATATATATATATATATGGAGAGAGATGGTGATTAGGGTGATTATTGGTACATATGCACCAGGGCATGAGAAGAAAGATCATGAGAGGCAAGTGTTTTGGGAGCAGCTGTTAGTGGTTTTGATGCATGAGACCGGGTTATAGTTATGGGTGATTTGAATGCAAAAGTGAGTAATGTGGCAGTTGAGGGAATAATTGGTATACATGGGGTGTTCAGTGTTGTAAATGGAAATGGTGAAGAGCTTGTAGATTTATGTGCTGAAAAAGGACTGGTGATTGGGAATACCTGGTTTAAAAAGAGAGATATACATAAGCATACATATGTAAGTAGGAAAGTTAGCCAGAGAGCGTTATTGGATTACGTGTTAATTGACAGGCGCGTGAAAGAGAGACTTTTGGATGTTAATGTGCTGAGAGGTGCAACTGGAGGGATGTCTGATCATTATCTTGTCGAGGCGAAGGTGAAGATTTGTAGAGGTTTTCAGAAAAGAAGAGAGAATGTTGGGTTGAAGAGAGTGGTGAGAGTAAGTGAGCTTGGGAAAGAGACTTGTGTGAGGAAGTACCAGGAGAGACTGAGTACAGAATGGAAAAAGGTGAGAACAAAGGAGGGAAGGGGAGTGGGGGAGGAATGGGATGTATTTAGGGAAGCAGTGATAGCTTGCGCAAAAGATGCTTGTGGCGTGAGAAGCGTGGTAGGCGGGTTGATTAGAAAGGGTAGTGAGTGGTGGGATGAAGAAGTAAGGTTATCAGTGAAAGAGAAGAGAGAGGCATTTGGACGATTTTTGCAGGGAAATAATGCAGATGAGTGGGAGATGTATAAAAGAAAGAGGCAGGAGGTCAAGAGAAAGGTGCAAGAGGTGAAAAAGAGGGCAAATGAGAGTTGGGGTGAGAAAGTATCATTAAATTTTAGGGAGAATAAAGAGATGTTTTGGAAGGAGGTACATGAAGTGTGTAAGACAAGGGAACAAATGGGAACATCAGTGACTGGGGCAAATGGGGAGGTGATAACGAGTAGTGGTGATGTGAGAAGGAGATTGAGTGAGTATTTTGAAGGTTTGTTGAATGTGTTTGATGATAGAGTGGCTGATATAGGGTGTTTTGGTCGAGGTGGTGTGCAAAGTGAGAGGGTTAGGGAAAATGATTTGGTAAACAGAGAAGAGGTAGTAAATGCTTTGTGGAAGATGAAAGCCAGCAAGGCATTGGGTTTGGATGATATTGCAGTGGAATTTATTATAAAAGGGGGTGACTGTATTGTTGACTGGTTGGTAAGGTTATTTAATGTATGTATGACTCATGGTGAGGTGCCTGAGGATTGGCAGAATGCTTGCATAGTGCCACTGTACAAAGGCAAAGGGGATAAGAGTGAGTGCTCAAATTACAGAGGTTTAAGTTTGTTGAGTATTCCTGGGAAATTATATGGGAGGGTATTTACTGAGAGGGTGAAGGCATGTACGGAGCATCAGATTGGGGAAGAGCAGTGTGGTTTCAGAAGTGGTAGAGAATATGTGGATCAGGTGTTTGCTTTGAAGAATGTATGTGAGAAATACTTAGAAAAGCAAATGGATTTGTATGTAGCATTTATGGATCTGGAGAAGGCATATGATAGAGTTGATAGAGATGCTCTGTGGAAGGTATTAAGAATATATGGTGTGGGAGGCAAGTTGTTAGAAGCAGTGAAAAGTTTTTATCGAGGATGTAAGGCATGTGTATGTGTAGGAAGAGAGGAAAGTGATTGGTTCTCAGTGAATGTAGGTTTGCGGCAGGGGTGTGTGATGTCTCCATGGTTGTTTAATTTGTTTATGGATGGGGTTGTTAGGGAGGTGAATGCAAGAGTTTTGGAAAGAGGAGCAAGTATGCAGTCTGTTGGGGATGAGAGAGCTTGGGAAGTGAGTCAGTTGTTGTTCGCTGATGATACAGTGCTGGTGGCTGATTCATGTGAGAAACTGCAGAAGCTGGTGACTGAGTTTGGTAAAGTGTGTGGAAGAAGAAATTTGAGAGTAAATGTGAATAAGAGCAAGGTTATTAGGTACAGTAGGGTTGAGGGTCAAGTCAATTGGGAGGTATGTTTGAATGGAGAAAACCTGGAGGAAGTAAAGTGTTTTAGATATCTTGGAGTGGATCTGGCAGCGGATGGAACCATGGAAGCGGAAGTGAGTCATAGGGTGGGGGAGGGGGCGAAAATTCTGGGAGTGTTGAAGAATGTGTGGAAGTCGAGAACATTATCTCGGAAAGCAAAAATGGGTATGTTTGAAGGAATAGTGGTTCCAACAATGTTGTATGGTTGCGAGGCGTGGGCTATGGCTAGAGTTGCGCGCAAGAGAGTGGATGTGCTGGAAATGAGATGTTTGAGGACAATATGTGGTGTGAGGTGGTTTGATCGAGTGAGTAATGTAAGGGTAAGAGAGATGTGTGGTAATAAAAAGAGTGTGGTTGACAGAGCAGAAGAGGGTGTTTTGAAATGGTTTGGTCACATGGAGAGAATGAGTGAGGAAAGATTGACCAAGAGGATATATGTGTCAGAGGTGGAGGGAATGAGGAGAAGTGGGAGACCAAATTGGAGGTGGAAAGATGGAATGAAAAAGATCTTGAGTGATCGGGGCCTGAACATGCAGGAGGGTGAAAGGCATGCAAGGAATAGAGTGAATTGGAACGATGTGGTATACCGTTGTCAACATGCTGTCAATGGATTGAACCAGGGCATGTGAAGAGTCTGGGGTAAACCATGGAAAGTTCTGTGGGGCCTGAATGTGGAAAGGGAGCTGTGGTTTCGGTGCATGACAGCTAGAGACTGAATGTGAATGAATGTGGCCTTTGTTGTCTTTTCCTAGTGCTACCTCGCACACATGAGGGGGGAGGGTGTTGTTATTTCATGTGTGGCAAGGTGGCGATGGGAATGAATAAAGGGAGACAGTATGAATTATGTACATGTGTATATATGTATATGTCTGTGTGTGTATATATATGTGTACATTGAGATGTAGAGGTATGTATATTTGCATGTGTGGACGTGTATGTATATACATGTGTATGTGGGTGGGTTGGGCCATTTCTTTCGTCTGTTTCCTTGCGCTACCTCGCAAATGCGGGAGGCAGCGACAAAGCAAAATAGATAAATCAATATATATATATATAAACATGGCGTCCTAGCTTCGTCTCTTCGATGTATATCAACTGACTGTTATATTTCTCTCTTGTGTCTCCCCCGATGATGTGATTGTTACACGAAAGTGCACTTGGGAACTTTTCGTGTTTCATTTTCCCCGTGGACTCATAGGAATATCTTGATCATGCACAAAATTGTGATCCTTTCCAATATATATATATATATATATATATATATATATATATATCTTTTGTTTCATACTATTCGCCGTTTTCCACGATAGCGAGGTAGCGTTAAGAGCGGAGGACTGGGCCTTTGAGGGAATATCCTCACCTGGCCCTCTTCTCTGTACCTTCTTTTGGAAAAAAAAAATATTTATACATGTATATATATATATATATATATATATATATATATATATATATATATATATATATATATATATACATATGTTTGAAGGAATAGTGGTTCCAACAATGTTGTATGGTTGCGAGGCGTGGACTATGGATAGAGTTGTGCGCAGGAGGATGGATGTGCTGGAAATGAGATGTTTGAGGACAATATGTGGTGTGAGGTGGTTTGATCGAGTAAGTAACATAAGGGTAAGAGAGATGTGTGGAAATAAAAAGAGCGTGGTTGAGAGAGCAGAAGAGGGTGTTTTGAAATGGTTTGGTCACATGGAGAGAATGAGTGAGGAAAGATTGACCAAGAGGATATATGTGTCGGAGGTGGAGGGAACGAGGAGAAGAGGGAGACCAAATTGGAGGTGGAAAGATGGAGTGAAAAAGATTTTGTGTGATCGGGGCCTGAACATGCAGGAGGGTGAAAGGAGGGCAAAGAATAGAGTGAATTGGAGCGATGTGGTATACCGGGGTTGATGTGCTGTCAGTGGATTGAATCAAGGCATGTGTATGGGGGTGGGTTGGGCCATTTCTTTCGTCTGTTTCCTTGCGCTACCTCGCAAACGCGGGAGACAGCGACAAAGAAAAAAAAAATATATATATATATATATATATATATATATATATATATATATATATATATATTTTTTTTTTTTTTTTTTTTTTTTTTATACTTTGTCGCTGTCTCCCGCGTTTGCGAGGTAGCGCAAGGAAACAGACGAAAGAAATGGCCCCACCCCCCCCCCCCCATACACATGTACATACACACGTCCACACACGCAAATATACATACCTACACAGCTTTCCATGGTTTACCCCAGACGCTTCACATGCCTTGCTTCAATCCACTGACAGCACGTCAACCCCTGTATACCACATGACTCCAATTCACTCTATTTCTTGCCCTCCTTTCACCCTCCTGCATGTTCAGGCCCCGATCACACAAAATCTTTTTCACTCCATCTTTCCACCTCCAATTTGGTCTCCCTCTTCTCCTCGTTCCCTCCACCTCCGACACATACATCCTCTTGGTCAATCTCTCCCCACTCATTCTCTCCATGTGCCCAAACCATTTCAAAACACCCTCTTCTGCTCTCTCAACCACGCTCTTTTTATTTCCACACATCTCTCTTACCCCCACGTTACTCACTCGATCAAACCACCTCACACCACACATTGTCCTCAAACATCTCATTTCCAGCACATCCATCCTCCTGCGCACATCTCTATCCATAGCCCACGCCTCGCAACCATACAACACTGTTGGAACCACTATTCCCTCAAACATACCCATTTTTGCTTTCCGAGATAGTGTTCTCGACTTCCACACATTTTTCAAGGCTCCCAAAATTTTCGCCCCCTCCCCCACCCTATGATCCACTTCCGCTTCCATGGTTCCATCCGCTGACAGATCCACTCCCAGATATCTAAAACACTTCACTTCCTCCAGTTTTTCTCCATTCAAACTCACCTCCCAATTGACTTGACCCTCACCCCTACTGTACCTAATAACCTTGCTCTTATTCACATTTACTCTCAACTTTCTTCTTCCACACACTTTACCAAACTCAGTCACCAGCTTCTGCAGTTTCTCACATGAATCAGCCACCAGCGCTGTATCATCAGCGAACAACAACTGACTCACTTCCCAAGCTCTCTCATCCCCAACAGCGACAAAGTATAAAAAAAAAAAAAAGATATATATATATATATATATATATATATATATATATATATATATATATATATATATATATATATATATATATATTCCACCTTTGTCTCGACAAGCTTAACAGTAATATCTGAAATGCACTAGAAGTTTCCCCGTTACACTGGTTCCCATGTCCTCTAGAAATTTGCATTGTGCGTGATGGCTTACATTTTGTCTTTTCTTTTCTCCTCAGAGCTCCAGAGATAGTGGAAAGGTAGTGTTGCTGTATTTGTGCGGTGCAGCTCAACAGTGTATTTGTCTTTTTTATGTGTGTGATTAGTTATAAATGTAGCATTCCAGAGCAAAGAATATGCAGACTTTTAGTCATAATTTTGTGAAGTATTGGTTGAGGGTATTTCCACTCAACTCTTCATTGTAAAGTGTTTAATATATCAGAAATCCTTACCATCAACTGAGGTAGATCTGCAAAAGCCATGGATGCAGTTCTTGTGATCTTATTTTGGTTGAGGAAGATTACATTCAGGTTTGGAACCCTGTTGAACACAGGAATTGCATTCAGGCTTCCTCCAGTAACTTCAAGCAGTTGAAGGCTCTGGAAGTTAATTAGCTGCAAAAGGATTTGTTTGTTAGTAGTAATGACAGTCATCAAGATAGTACTTTAGTAGTAATGATAATTACAATATTATTAATATGATTGATATGGTAACTAACAATTATGGAAGTTCATTTCTGAGACTTTGGTACATGACACCATATTATCTCAGATAACAGTATTTGAGAGGAAATTTGTATTTTTTATTGTGTTGGTTTGAGTTGTGATGATTTTTTTAAAAATGATTGTTGATGAGTATCATAAATACCACCACTTTTATGCTCTTAAAAAGCACTTAGGTGTTTCCTCCTTATTTGTTGCATTTGTGGTAGCCATGCTAGTTTGATTTTGCTCGTTGAACCTACTATTCCAGAGCATGGGACATTGAAGAAGATGCAAAATTTTCAATTGTTTGTTTATGAATTAGATGTCTCACAAACCTCTAGGCTGTGGAAGTATTGTAAACCCATATGATATTTGGTATTACTGTGTTCATTACTTGAAGATAAGCAGTCACTGAGTATTTTTTAATCTTCCAGCCACTTCAAGTATTGCATAAAAATTATGAATTATTGAAGTTTCACAATACACCTTAATCTCCATTAATGAGGAATACTGCAAGCATTTTTGCATTAAGCCAGAATTTTTCTGGGTCATTTAGTCATGCTATATCAATGAGTACAGTGAGTAGGTAAGTATGATGAAACATGGTTGATGGTTTTTCGTGACAGTGAGAATTTCCCCTGCTCTTATGTCATGTGTGTAATTACCTACTTTTGCTGTTATGGATATTAGATCTACATTCAGTTCCCTGGCCTTGAAATTTCTTCTATTTCATACAACTCTAAAGTGTATGGTCTGTATTCATTTTCTTCCTTTAGCATATTCCAGTCATCCATAACTCTTGTACTGTTGAGGTTTCTTATGTGATATCTTGCTATGACCTATGAATCTTGTCATTGCATCTTTGAAGGAACTGATCACTGCGGACATTATTTGATAGATTTTGAAACATTTAGTATGTAATCAAGTCACCTTTGTTTTGTATCTTTTCCATGGAGGATTTATTACCTCTTGCCTCTCCTTGTAACTCAGCTCTCTTATTATCAGTAGAGATCATCCTCGTTGCCTTATTGTTTACCTTCTTTGTTAGGGTGTATATATTTTTTTTTTTATTAAGATGACTAAACTTGAAATGTATATTCAAGTTTAGGTTTAAGTTAGGTTGTAGATAGCTGTTGAAAATTTCTTATCCCTGTGCTTAAATGCACTTAAAATATTAATCAGAGGAAAATTTTTCTCCCTAGCAAGTCCTCTATTGTAGGGTTATGGTGATAGGTTTGCTACTTTGTCACCCCCAAATTTCTTTCACTTAGATTCATTTAACTTATTTCATGTTGATTATGATCATATCAAGGCCTTTTTTTACGGTGTTCCATCTTCATTACTTTGCATATCCTTGGGCTGGACCTCATCAGCCATGAATATAACTATTCATGGACTTGTGCAATTTCATTTACATGTTTATGCATTTCTGATCATTTCTTTTTTTTGTTGTAACGGTAGAATCTTCCAAAAACATTTACGTATGAATCCAGTCCTTTAGATGAGTCAATAACAAAGATCAGAAATGATAATAAACTTAAGAACAAGCCCCACAGCATGCCATAAGTTACCCTAACCCACTAATAAAATGCTGCTCTTGATATGTTGACAATTTTTACCCTTTTACAGAGGTAGTTTTTGATTCACCAAAGGGGTCTTTTCCCAATTTGCCCACCTCAAAATCCAGTTTCTTTAGCAACCTCTTTTGCTAGCTGGTGTCAAATGTCTCTTGGCACTCCAGAAATGTACAAGCCACCCCATACATCTCTTTTATGAAAAACTTGGTTCCTAATTATAGATTTTTGGTAGTAGAAAAATTTGTTGATTAGTGATGTATAAAATCGGGGCATAGATGTACCTTTTCTTAACCTTATATGTTTATGTATAAGTACCTGTTTATAAGTTCTTGTTTTTGCAATTATAGGAAAGAGCTCTATACTCATGGGGCCCCATCTCTTGAACTTTCTTTACCATCAGGTAGCTTCTTAAACATGTGTATACTGCTGTCATGTACAGTTTCAATACATAGTCTGCTCCAACCGTCAACTACCCCTCTCACATGAAACGCTACTTCTTCGCATCCTTTCTAACAAACTTTTTGCCTTGCTTCTTGATGTTTATTCTGTAATTGCATCATATGAAGAATTATTTTCACTGTTTGTGATGTTCAGTTGACTTAGGAACTTAAGGCTATGATCAGAACATCCATATCTCTTTTCTCCTTCATGTCTGGCATATGTGTGGACCTCAGCTTCTAATTGCAGTTCATATTTCTGAGCTCAGTTACCATCTTATTACTGTATCCATGTCAGGACTCTTTCTTTTATGTCTTTGCACTTTTTTGGGTGTATTGACCATGCTTGAGAAGCATAGTCCAGTGTGGTCAGTGTTATGGATAGTTCACCGAACATTTATATATCTTCATACTTAAATGCAGTTATAGTATTTGCCAATATACAGTTTGCTTCCTTTATATTTCCTTTGATGTGGTGTTTTGATGACAGATTAGTTTCAACATTGACCCCTAGGTTTCTTTTGCATAAAGATGCCTGTAGCTTATTTCCCTTTAAGTAGTAATTGTACTGAGGCATTCATTTACCGGGTCCCATCCCCATTATTTTGCACTGAAATTTCTCACCCTTTTATGAAGCCAGATTTGACATTTGTCTTGATCCCATTGTAGCTGATGCAGTTACCATCGTACTTTATTGCCCTCATTACCTTGGCATCACCTGCAGACATACTGAGGTTGCCGTTTTGACAGGTCATTTACATGAATAGCAAAGGGCAAAGGTATGAGGCTCAAGCATGGTGGCTCCTCTGATGTACATCATTTGTTCCTCACCACAGAGGTAATTTTCTATCCACTGAAGGAGTATTCTTATTCCTGCCTAAAAATCAAAGTTTCATGCCATTTTCTAATGTAGCACACTGTTAGATGCATATGGCAATCCTGGAAAAGACTCTCCACCTCTCCTTCTTTTTTGTCTTAAATAGAGCCCACTCTCTCATAGAAATCTGATAGATTTATAAAACATGACTTCCTGTCACAGAGTGTTGTCTGATACTAAAGTAGTTTCTCCTTTGCAATTAGTCATCCATTTGCTCTCTTATTACCTTTTCCATTATTTTTATGAAGAAAATCATCAGAGTGAGAGAAGTCTGTAGTTCAATACAATTTCCCAGTCTCCTTTCTGAAAGATAACCAACATTTGCCCTCCTCCATTTCTTTGGTATTATATCTTCCTCTAGCATCAGACTGAACAATAATTCAAGTATCCTATTGAATACATTTACACACTTCTGCACATACAAATACCATTAGAATCATGAACCTTATATCAGTCAAGGCCCTTTAGTCTGCTTATGTCTCATTGCTTCAAGGACCTCCTACCCCTTCCATCTAACTGGTGTTGGGGCTGTAGTGTCTTCTGTTTCAAGACATTTATGAACTTGTCATTCATCTCCTCACATATTACTACTTCATTCTCTACAACTCTTCTCAGAAACCCTGAATCTTAGTTGCTCTTTAACCAAAAATTTACTAATCTTGAGTTTATGGAAAGGTTTTGGATTATCTCCTGCCTTCCATCAATTTTATGCTTACTTAAGATGATAGTTATTTTCTAATTTTGTAAGGTGGAATTCATAATGAAGGTAGCCATATTAAAATAGTTAATGCCTCTAAACAGTTTTGGAATTACTGCTTTATCCCTCTTTTTCATCATCTTTTTCTTTTTCTTTTTTAAATGCCTACAGATATTTTTCAAAACTTTTTCCATGGTATGTTTGCTTGTTGTTTATATATTTATAATGTACCAGGGAAGGAGGATATCAAAAAACTCTGCCATCTTATTAAAAGTGGGATATTATGGTAATGATGAATGACAGTATTATATCACTTTTGCTTGTAACATAAATGAAAAGCAGTTGCAAAATGTCATTGATTTTGAATTGTTTATTTATTTTTTCCTTCTTTGTTTTCAGCAGAGCTGGTTGCTTATTGGGACTATATCTGTTACAGTTGTTAAGTAAATCCTAGCAATTTATTGATTAGGTGGCTAAGAGCTCTTTAAACATTGTAGTAAAGCTGATGAAAAGCATGTCTTAAAACTAGATTTCTCACTTTCCCATGTCTAATTACCAAGTTCACTACCAAGGGAAATTGGGTCATTTCGAGAACCTTTTTGGGATGTAAGACTGGCATACATGTCAGCTGAGTGGGGGTAGGTATCAGCAGTATGATGTCATAGCTTGGTGCATGAGACTGCAAATACTGATTTCAAATGATTGTAAAACTTTTTAAGCTTTTTTTTCTCTGACTGACATCAAGACACTTATATTTGTTCCATGCATTAAGTTTAATTGTGGCTAGATTTGCACAGTATGTGTTTTCCCCACTCATCTGATGTAACCTGATTTGCTAGTGAGAGGATTACATGAAAGATGCGAGCATGTAAAGAGCATAGCTATTAATTACATGATTTTCATAAACTTAAGAGCTGACTTTTTATGTGGAAGATTAAATTTGATGGTATACTATTCTCCTAAAGGTGCATACTTAATGTGAACATATCTATTTATTTTTAGTGACTAGACTGATGAAGTTTACCTGAGTAAAGGGGAAGACTCGGAGCTGAGGGTTCCAAGTAAAGCTTATTTTTTCGAGAGTGTTCTCACTGCCGGTAAAAGCTTGAATCATTACTTCCTCAACGGCTGTGTTCTCCACATAGATTTCTTGAAAGGAAACTGGACCAAACATGTTGTCCAAAAATATGGTTTGATGGGGTGCAAAATGGTGTGGTACACTGGAGAGAATGAATTTCTTGAACCTGTTAATGAAAATGGTAATTTTTTGTTTGTTTCCTCAACTTATTTACCTACTAGAACACTTGATATGATTTTTCATCAGAGCTCAGTGCGTATGAATATTACTTTTGTATGAATGACAAATAGTTACTTAGTTAGTGGGAAGGAGACGCTGTGGAACAGATGGTGAAGTTCTGTGAAGCTGGAGATGGCTGAACAGTTGATACTCTTTTCACATGGGTCACATGTGCAGGGAAGGAAGCTCTCAGCTGAAAGTAGTAACTTATGCTTTATTTCATTTGGATGTGCCTCTGTCTATTGTTTCATGTACAGTGTATGACATTTGCTACTGGGGCACCTATGTAGAATAATCTCCAAAGAACAGAGTATAGAGGGAGTGATCTTTAGTTGATATAAGGTATTAAAGGAAGTTTAGGACAGTAAGAACAAAATCTTATCTTAATTTCATAGGGGCCTTGGTAGGAGAATATAGGTTAAATGTTTATTTGTCTATGCTTTCATTGATTACAAAAACAGTTGTGCTGATTTCTTCCATGTTTGGCACATTTTCATACCTCTAGGATGTGATAAACATTGTTAAAAGAATTATTTGGTTCAGTCTTCCTTGCACTTAGAAGACAAGGTGAAAATCTTGGCTTATACTTGGAAGACAAGGATGTTCATATGTCTGTAATTTTAGAAGATAAATTTGATTATGACTTTTAGTCTGACTAGGCTAGATATGCGTGATGTATGCACATTTCCCAAAACTTACAACAAATAAGATACAAATCCAAGTCTGTTTTAAAGTGGTCATTCTTCCACTACATATTGATCAAGCACAGTCACACTGCCAGAGGACAGCTGATGCAGAGATTTACTTTCCATAGTTTGTTAATGTGTAGCCTCCCAACTGTATGCTCTATTTAGTCGTGTTTGTTTTTGTGTCATATGTTCCTTTACCGATTCTATAAAGTTATATAACTTATAACAACTGGTAGTTGCTGGGGCATTTTGTAATGTAAAGCATTTGTTAGTTTCTTTGGCATAAGACAAAGCATTTGGTATTTGCTTTGATACATAAGATATAGCACTTCCTTAGATTATGAAATAAAGAATTGGTCTTTTGGTTGTAGTAGAAATATGATTTTGAATATATAAATCAAATGGCCCCCTTTTGTATACTGGGAACTTAAGTAATAAGAAAGAATGTGAAAGTGAGCTGAGCCAGGCGAGGCCAACCTTCACCTAAACTAATCATATGATGCTAATTTAGGTAAGTTTATTAAGATGTATAGTACAAAAGTAAAATTGAAAGGCAGGCCATCTTGTCACATTCAGGGAACATAATTCACATTTTTTGTGACAATGGTTTCCTGAAATTATAGATTTCCAAGTATATTACATTGAGGGGGTACTAGTATCCTTGAAATTTGTGGCAGTCCACCTGTAGGGTATACTCACTCAGCTGCCTTATAACATCCAGGATCAGTGAGTGGGGACTGTTGCCCATAATGGTTTCATAGGTCGCTGAGAAAGTGATGGAGAGAATTATTGAGGAAATAAGTGAAGAGAGAACAGCCAAACATCACATATTGTCTAAATTACTGGAAAGTTAAATCCAGCACATTATTTTTCTTACCTAAATAGAAATACATACAAGAGTGTGTTCTGAACCACAATACATGCTACTGTAGATGAGAATTCAGCATATTTGATATCAATAGGAATAATGTAACATGGGAAGAATTGAGTGGTGAACAGCTGTCTGTAGTGACATCTGAGTGGTAAAACACCAGTGTGTGAGATACTTGACTGTAGAAGCATTTTAGATATATTGTGAGACATTTTAGTGAAATAAGAATGTAACAGGTCTGGGACTAGAGTATGAATAGTGCTTCCTTTATGGAAAGTGTGATAAGTAGCAGACCCTCTGAAAAAGTTACAGCTCACTTAGTGTAGTAAAACAGACATACCAGAAAGAACTGGAAAACACACACTGACTGTAAACAAAGTATATTGAACATGATTTTGGATAGATAACGAGGAAGGGTAGTGCCATGAATGGATGGAGGCAAGCAAGTATGAATATGTGCATGTGTATATCTGTATATGTACATGTTGATATGTATGTGTACGTGCGTGTGTGGGCGTTTATGTATATATGTGTATATGAGAGGATGGGCTCTTCTTCGTCTGTTTCTTGGCTCTGCCTCACTGACGCAGGAAACAGCAATCAAGTGTAACCATGATATATATATATATGTGTATAGTTGGGGTGTGAGTTTGAAAGGAGAAAACCTGGAGGAAGAGGTGCTTTAGATACCTGGGAGTGGAGATTGCAGCAAATGGAACCGTGGAAATAGAGGTGAGTCATAGGGTGGATGAGTTGCAAAGGTGTGGAAGGAGGTAGTGGTATCTGGGAGATCAAAAATGGGTATGTTTGAGGGAATGGTAGTCATAACAATGTTTTATGAATGCAAGGCATAGGCTATAGATTAGGCTGTGTGGAGGAGGATGGATGTGTTGGAAATGAAATGTTCAAGGCCAGTATGTGGTGTGAAGTGATATGTTCTAGTAAGTAATGAAAGGGTAAGAGTGATGTGTGGTAATAAAAAGATTGTAGCTGAGAGAGGTGAAGAGGGTGTGCTGAAATGGTCTGAACATATGGAGAGAATGAGTGAGGAAATGTTGTAGCTGAGAGAGGTGAAGAGGGTGTGCTGAAATGGTCTGAACATATGAAGAGAATGAGTGAGGAAAGGTTGGCAAAGACTGTGTAGGTATCAGAGGAGTGGAGGAAGCAAGGAGGATGGAGAGACTGAATTAGAGATGGAGGGATGGAGTGCAAAAGATTTAAAGTGATCGGGGCCTGAACATGATGGAGGGTGAAAGGCGTGCATGGGATAGAGTGAATTAGAATGATGTGGTATACCAGGGTCGATGTGCCATCAGTGGACTGAACCAGGGCATTTGAAGTGTCCAAGGTAATCCATTGAAAGGTCTGTGGAGCCTGGATGTTTTTAGGGAGCTGTAGTTTTGGTGCATTACAAGTGGCAGCTAGAAAATGGATGCGATTGGTTTTGGCCTTTCTTTGTCTTATCCTGGCACAGCCTCGCACATGTGGAAAATGGCAGTCAAGTATGGAAATATTTATTTGCAGATTATGTTCATACTGACCACTGAACTACATGTTTTTTATTGTAATATTTTTAATGTTTTTTTTTATGAGATAAAATATTGAGAAAATTGGCTATTAACTCACCGTAGAATATTTAGATTTTATGAGATTATTATGTCTGTAGGCTCTGCTGCTCTAAAGAGATTTTTCTATAGACTTTTAGTCCTAACTGACTTAATATGAATAACATGGAAATTTATTCATACTTTACCATTTTTCTGGAAACTAAGGAAAAACATATTTTCTATCAGTCACCTCTGAAAGTACTTTGTAGACAGTGATAAAAAAGATTTAAGAAAAACATGTAAATGATAAGGTTTTTAGGGTGGCCGTTTAGATAACACGGGTTGCGGTTAAATGAAATCCAGTATTAGCATTGTTTTAAGACAGCAAGTTTTCTTACCCACCTTTCGGACAGAGAAAGAGACAATTGACACTCCTGTTTGATTGGATTTGCAGCATAAGGGAACTCTGGTGGGTTAGTTTCTCCTCCTCTGATATCATCCTTAGTGTGCCTGGAAGTGTTTTCTGCAGTTTCCCTGTCAGTTTAAGGCTCTTTTTTCTTATATTGTCTATTCTGCTTCTAATGCTCCTCACTGCTGACAGAGGTCTCTCCTGAAATTCTATGTTGTCTGTGGTATCTTCTTTGGAGGAATTCAGTTTGCTCTGTTTGGGAGTTTTTGCTTGCAGACTACACCTGATAGTAGTATCGTGTTTCTTGTTCTTGCCTACATGCTGAAGGATTTCAATTTTGTTTTCTTCAAATGATGTGCCAAAAAAGGGTGGCATGTTATAGGATTGGTGATGCACAGGCATTACAGGGTTCATAAAAACTCCAGTAACACTGAAAATCACTAATATACAAATTACTTCCTTCATTTTCTTGTTTGTAAGAACAACAGATCCAGGTGCTCAGTGTTTGATATGTGTCCTCAGTTAATGGAACTTGTGATATGCATGCTGTTGACAAGGACTTTGTCTTTATAGTGTTGATAACATGGCTGATGTCATGGCTTGTGGATAATGAAAGATAACGCCACCTTCACCCTATAACCTGGTCTGTAGATGCCATTAAGACAAGTAATCTTATCATCATTAATTTCTGGGTAATTTGATAATGAATTAGTGTTTCAGTAACTTCATTAAGTTTCATATTGTGATTTCATTATTCAGTAAGCATATGAGTGTACTTGTTTCTTTTTTGCATTGTTAAGGAAATGACATCAGTATAATGAAAGTGAGTGAAAATAAGAGTAGGGACCTCAGTGCTACTTAAGAATGTTAGATATAATTAGCTTATATACTTATTCTTTCTTCTCTAGTTAATTCTTAGAAAGCATGTGATAATCCAATATTTTTGGGTCTTTATGATTTACAGTAATTCAGTTAAATTTTTAGTTTTCTTTGAAAATTTCTACCTGACAATTATTCATGTTCATCTTTTTTGTTATATTTATATTTATATATATATATATATATATATATATATATATATATATATATATATATATATATATATATATATATATATATATATAAATGCAATTGAGTGGGAGATGTATAAAAGAAAGAGACAGGAGGTCAAGAGAAAGGTGCAAGAGGTGAAAAAAAGGGCAAATGAGAGTTGGGGTGAGAGAGTATCATTAAATTTTAGGGAGAATAAAAAGATGTTCTGGAAGGAGGTAAATAAAGTGCGTAAGACAAGGGAGCAAATGGGAACTTCAGTGAAGGGCGCAAATGGGGAGGTGTTAACAAGTAGTGGTGATGTGAGAAGGAGATGGAGTGAGTATTTTGAAGGTTTGTTGAATGTGTTTGATGATAGAGTGGCAGATATAGGGTGTTTTGGTCGAGGTGGTGTGCAAAGTGAGAGGGTTAGGGAAAATGATTTGGTAAACAGAGAAGAGGTAGTGAAAGCTTTGCGGAAGATGAAAGCCGGCAAGGCAGCAGGTTTGGATGGTATTGCAGTGGAATTTATTAAAAAAGGGGGTGACTGTATTGTTGACTGGTTGGTAAGGTTATTTAATGTATGTATGACTCATGGTGAGGTGCCTGAGGATTGGCGGAATGCGTGCATAGTGCCATTGTACAAAGGCAAAGGGGATAAGAGTGAGTGCTCAAATTACAGAGGTATAAGTTTCTTGAGTATTCCTGGTAAATTATATGGGAGGGTATTGATTGAGAGGGTGAAGGCATGTACAGAGCATCAGATTGGGGAAGAGCAGTGTGGTTTCAGAAGTGGTAGAGGATGTGTGGATCAGGTGTTTGCTTTGAAGAATGTATGTGAGAAATACTTAGAAAAGCAAATGGATTTGTATGTAGCATTTATGGATCTGGAGAAGGCATATGATAGAGTTGATAGAGATGCTCTGTGGAAGGTATTAAGAATATATGGTGTGGGAGGAAAGTTGTTAGAAGCAGTGAAAAGTTTTTATCGAGGATGTAAGGCATGTGTACGTGTAGGAAGAGAGGAAAGTGATTGGTTCTCAGTGAATGTAGGTTTGCGGCAGGGGTGTGTGATGTCTCCATGGTTGTTTAATTTGTTTATGGATGGGGTTGTTAGGGAGGTAAATGCAAGAGTTTTGGAAAGAGGGGCAAGTATGAAGTCTGTTGGGGATGAGAGAGCTTGGGAAGTGAGTCAGTTGTTGTTCGCTGATGATACAGCGCTGGTGGCTGATTCATGTGAGAAACTGCAGAAGCTGGTGACTGAGTTTGGTAAAGTGTGTGGAAGAAGAAAGTTAAGAGTAAATGTGAATAAGAGCAAGGTTATTAGGTAAAGTAGGGTTGAGGGTCAAGTCAATTGGGAGGTGAGTTTGAATGGAGAAAAACTGGAGGAAGTGAAGTGTTTTAGATATCTGGGAGTGGATCTGGCAGCGGATGGAACCATGGAAGCGGAAGTGGATCATAGGGTGGGGGAGGGGGCGAAAATTCTGGGGGCCTTGAAGAATGTGTGGAAGTCGAGAACATTATCTCGGAAAGCAAAAATGGGTATGTTTGAAGGAATAGTGGTTCCAACAATGTTGTATGGTTGCGAGGCGTGGGCAATGGATAGAGTTGTGCGCAGGAGGATGGATGTGCTGGAAATGAGATGTTTGAGGACAATGTGTGGTGTGAGGTGGTCTGATCGAGTGAGTAACGTAAGGGTAAGAGAGATGTGTGGAAATAAAAAGAGCGTGGTTGAGAGAGCAGAGGAGGGTGTTTTGAAGTGGTTTGGGCACATGGAGAGAATGAGTGAGGAAAGATTGACCAAGAGGATATATGTGTCGGAGGTGGAGGGAACGAGGAGAAGAGGGAGACCAAATTGGAGGTGGAAAGATGGAGTGAAAAAGATTTTGTGTGATCGGAGCCTGAACATGCAGGAGGGTGAAAGGAGGGCAAGGAATAGAGTGAATTGGAGCGATGTGGTATACCGGGGTTGACGTGCTGTTAGTGGATTGAATCAAGGCATGTGAAGCGTCTGGGGAAAACCATGGAAAGCTGTGTAGGTATGAATATTTGCGTGTGTGGACGTATGTATATACATGTGTATGGGGGGGGTTGGGCCATTTCTTTCGTCTGTTTCCTTGCGCTACCTCGCAAACGCGGGAGACAGCGACAAAGTATAAAAAAAAAAATATATATATATATATATATATATATATATATATATATATATATATATATATATATATATATATATATATGTATATATATATATATTTTTTTTTTTTTTTTGCCGGTCTCCCGCGTTTGCGAGGTAGCGCAAGAAAACAGACGAAAGAAATGACCCAACCCACCCCCATACACATGTATATACATACGTCCACACACGCAAATATACATACCTACACAGCTTTCCATGGTTTACCCCAGACGCTTCACATGCCCCGATTCAATCCACTGACAGCACGTCAACCCCGGTATACCACATCGCTCCAATTCACTCTATTCCTTGCCCTCCTTTCACCCTCCTGCATGTTCAGGCCCCGATCACACAAAATCTTTTTCACTCCATCTTTCCACCTCCAATTTGGTCTCCCTCTTCTCCTCGTTCCCTCCACCTCCGACACATATATCCTCTTGGTCAATCTTTTATCACTCATTCTCTCCATGTGCCCAAACCATTTCAAAACACCCTCTTCTGCTCTCTCAACCATGCTCTTTTTATTTCCACACATCTCTCTTACCCTTACGTTCCTTACTCGATCAACCCACCTCACACCACACATTGTCCTCAAACATCTCATTTCCAGCACATCCATCCTCCTGCGCACAACTCTATCCATAGTCCACGCCTCGCAACCATACAACATTGTTGGAACCACTATTCCTTCAAACATACCCATTTTTGCTTTCTGAGATAATGTTCTCGACTCCACACATTCTTCAAGGCTCCCAGAATTTTCGCCCCCTCCCCCACCCTATGATCCACTTCCGCTTCCATGGTTCCATCCGCTGCCAGATCCACTCCCAGATATCTAAAACACTTCACTTCCTCCAGTTTTTCTCCATTCAAACTCACCTCCCAATTGACTTGACCCTCAACCCTACTGTACCTAATAACCTTGCTCTTATTCACATTTACTCTTAACTTTCTTCTTTCACACACTTTGCCAAACTCAGTCACCAGCTTCTGCAGTTTCTCACATGAATCAGCCACCAGCGCTGTATCATCAGCGAACAACAACTGACTCACTTCCCAAGCTCTCTCATCCCCAACAGACTTCATACTTGCCCCTCTTTCCAAAACTCTTGCATTCACCTCCCTAACAACCCCATCCATAAACAAATTAAACAACCATAGAGACATCACACACCCCTGCCGCAAACCTACATTCACTGAGAACCAATCACTTTCCTCTCTTCCTACACGTACACATGCCTTACATCCTCGGTAAAAACTTTTCACTGCTTCTAACAACTTGCCTCCCACACCATATATTCTTAATGCCTTCCACAGAGCATCTCTATCAACTCTATCATATGCCTTCTCCAGATCCATAAATGCTACATACAAATCCATTTGCTTTTCTAAGTATTTCTCACATACATTCTTCAAAGCAAACACCTGATCCACACATCCTCTACCACTTCTGAAACCACACTGCTCTTCCCCAATCTGATGCTCTGTACATGCCTTCACCCTCTCAATCAATACCCTCCCTTATAATTTACCAGGAATACTCAACAAACTTATACCTCTGTAATTTGAGCACTCACTCTTATCCCCTTTGCCTTTGTACAATGGCACTATGCACGCATTCCGCCAATCCTCAGGCACCTCACCGTGAGTCATACATACATTAAATAACCTTACCAACCAGTCAACAATACAGTCACCCCCTTTTTTAATAAATTCCACTGCAATACCATCCAAACCTGCTGCCTTGCCGGCTTTCATATATATATATATATATATATATATATATATATATATATATATATATATATATATATATATATATATATATTTATATATTTATATATTTTTTTTTTTTTTTTTTTTTTTTTTGCTTTGTCGCTGTCTCCCGCGTTTGTGAGGTAGCGCAAGGAAACAGACGATAGAAATGGCCCAACCCACCCCCATACACATGTATATACATACATCCACACACGCAAATATACATACCTACACAACTTTCCATGGTTTACCCCAGACGCTTCACATGCCCTGATTCAATCCACTGACAGCACGTCAACCCCGGTATACCACATCGATCCAATTCACTCTATTCCTTGCCCTCCTTTCACCCTCCTGCATGTTCAGGCCCCGATCACACAAAATCTTTTTCACTCCATCTTTCCACCTCCAATTTGGTCTCCCACTTCTCCTCGTGCCCTCCATCTCCGACACATATATCCTCTTGGTCAATCTTTCCTCACTCATTCTCTCCATGTGCCCAAACCATTTCAAAACACCCTCTTCTGCTCTCTCAACCATGCTCTTTTTATTTCCACACATCTCTCTTACCCTTACGTTACTTACTCGATCAAACCACCTCACACCACACATTGTCCTCAAACATCTCATTTCCAGCACATCCATCCTCCTGCGCACAACTCTATCCATAGCCCACGCCTCGCAACCATACAACATTGTTGGAACCACTATTCCTTCAAACATACCCATTTTTGCTTTCCGAGATAATGTTCTCGACTTCCACACATTCTTCAAGGCTCCCAGGATTTTCGCCCCCTCCCCCACCCTATGATCCACTTCCGCTTCCATGGTTCCATCCGCTGCCAGATCCACTCCCAGATATCTAAAACACTTTACTTCCTCCAGTTTTTCTCCATTCAAACTTACCTCCCAATTGACTTGACCCTCAACCCTTCTGTACCTAATAACCTTGCTCTTATTCACATTTACTCTTAACTTTCTTCTTTCACACACTTTACCAAACTTAGTCACCAGCTTCTGCAGTTTCTCATATGAATCAGCCACCAGCGCTGTATCATCAGCGAACAACAACTGACTGACTTCCCAAGCTCTCTCATCCCCAACAGACTTCATACTTGCCCCTCCTTCCAAAACTCTTGCATTCACCTCCCTAACAACCCCATCCATAAACAAATTAAACAAATTAAACAAACAATTTGTTTATATATATATTTTTTTTTTTTTTTTTTTTTTTGCTTTGTCGCTGTCTCCCGCGTTTGCGAGGTAGCGCAAGGAAACAGATGAAAGAAATGGCCCAACCCACCCCCATACACATGTATATACATACGTCCACACACACAAATATACATACCTACACAGCTTTCCATGGTTTACCCCAGACGCTTCACATGCCTTGATTCAATCCACTGACAGCACGTCAACCCCGGTATACCACATCGCTCCAATTCACTCTATTCCTTGCCCTCCTTTCACCCTCCTGCATGTTCAGGCCCCGATCACACAAAATCTTTTTCACTCCATCTTTCCACCTCCAATTTGGTCTCCCTCTTCTCCTCGTTCCCTCCACCTCCGACACAAATATCCTCTTGGTCAATCTTTCCTCACTCATTCTCTCCATGTGACCAAACCATTTCAAAACACCCTCTTCTGCTCTCTCAACCACTCTCTTTTTATTTCCACACATCTCTCTTACCCTTACGTTACTTACTCGATCAAACCACCTCACACCACACATTGTCCTCAAACATCTCATTTCCAGCACATCCATCCTCCTGCGCACAACTCTATCCATAGTCCACGCCTCGCAACCATACAACATTGTTGGAACCACTATTCCTTCAAACATACCCATTTTTGCTTTCTGAGATAATGTTCTCGACTTCCACACATTCTTCAAGGCTCCCAGAATTTTCGCCCCCTCCCCCACCCTATGATCCACTTCCGCTTCCATGTTTCCATCCGCTGCCAGATCCACTCCCAGATATCTAAAACACTTCACTTCCTCCAGTTTTTCTCCATTCAAACTCACCTCCCAATTGACTTGACCCTCAACCCTACTGTACCTAATAACCTTGCTCTTATTCACATTTACTCTTAACTTTCTTCTTTCACACACTTTACCAAACTCAGTCACCATATGTTAATATGTATATGGGTGTTTATGTATATATATGTGTATATGAGTGGATGGGCTGTTCTTCGTCTATTTCCTGTCTCTTCCACAATGACATGGGAAATGGCGATCAAGTATAATAGATGAATGAAGGTAGATATACCTACATCATCATGGGTAAACTCTATTAATTAATCAAAAGTTTTCTCTCTTTTCTTGTTAGTATTTACTTTTAGAGTCCCAGGCAGGCATTTTTTATAAAAAGACAGATTCAAGAGAACAAGTTTGATATTGACTGAATGAGTAGATTCAGAATAAAAGTTACCCATATAATCTCATCCTCTCATTAATGATAACTACAAAAGAGAAGCTGAAATCTCTTCATACAAAAATTGCATTTCAAGCACAAATTTATGAATTTATTTCCTTTTTCTTGGACAGTTTTTATGGCAATGTTTAAAGGATTCCTAAATTTTGGTAAATGACATGCAGTGTATCATCTGTTATGATTTAAACAACGTTGAGAAAGATAAGATATTGATGAAAAGATGAAATTTAGCTGTCCATCTAATCTTAGACTTTGAAATATAGCTGAGTAACAAGAGGAAAAGTTGAGCATTTTTTCACTAACTCAAGACAGGAAGTATGACACTAGGTGCTATGTGATTATATAAGTGCCGATAATTATTCTGTGATAAGATAGTAATAGCAGTGCCCTTTACTGTCGTGAGATGTTATCACACTGAATATTTGGATTTTGTATAATATGATAACTAAAAGGTTCATAGAATTATGACACTGTGTCATTACCATTACTATTGGAAAACTTATCCTTCTATGTCTCAAAATTTTTTGACAATCCACAGATGCAAACAACTGATCTTCGACTAAAGGTTACTTTATGACTTGCTTGTATGTTTAAGGTATGTCAGCAAGTTGGATTGTCCATAGTTTGCGTGCTTACTTGGTGAATAACATTACTGTCAATTACTGATTTGCAACTGTTTTTTTTATATGAAGGTAGAGTGAAAGTGCATGTAGCTCTGCGTTGTTTGTGCTCCAAAATTAAGGTAAAAGGCCCTGATCTGTGTAAGGTGCTTTGCTTAGAATAATATATACTTGATGCCTGATGATGATTGCCTTGGCTAGTGCTGTACATGCATGCTCAGTGCTTAGACAGTGCTTCTGTAACCTCATTTTTGCCTAACATTTGAAGTGATAAACTGAGTCAGTTTCTTTTAAGATTATGCTTATTCTGGTTATAGTTATAAGAATTAGTATTTAGAGGTGACAGAAAAATTATTAGCATACAAGTACTGTATTTGGGACATGCTAGTGCTTGTTGAACTGTAGTGTACATGCTAGTGCTTGTTGAACTGTAGTGCAAATACAAGGATGCCCAATACTGTAACCTTATTAATAGTAAGGTTGAAAAGTATTCATTTCAAGAAACTAGCAAGAAGTCTAGTAAAGGAAGAGGATCTGTGATATGGTCATTTAGTTACACATAGACTTGGATAGTAGGTTTGGTTCTGTGGAAAATGTAGCCACCATTATTTTCATCTTTGATATGTGTGATATGCATAATGAATGGGTAAAAAGCTTTGTAATCAGTACTGGGTTATTTGAGTAAAACAAGTATTTTGTATGACTTGAATTGCTAAGAATTAAAGGTGTCACCAGTAGATCTAATGGTAATTACAAAAAGATTTCTCAAAATAAGATTATTTAAAGCCTTTCCAAATCAGGGTTGCATAAGTAAGATCTTTGAATTAGAATAGAAAATCAAGTAATTTTGTAAGCCACCAGTTATGATGATGGAGACAGTTAACAATGAACACTAATTCTTCTCAGTACCAGTAAAGGGACCAATGTTTCCTTAGTGGAAACTGGCAAATTTAAGATGTCTCCGTTCTTTGAGAGAGGCAATGTAACTTCCGATATGTCAGAGATCTGAACTGTGTAGAATCAGAATAAAAGAAAGGTAGTATCTTATGCGTTAGCTAACCCTTGGCCAGTTGGAATCTGACTGGAGCAGCTGCTTTCTGCCCAGGTGGGAGTTTTACTTTGACCACACATGAAATTTTAATATTTGATTATGCTTTATTGGAAGAAACTGGAAACATTTCCCATGAAGAGAAGACTGCACTAGGATTCAAGTTTGTTATTTTCTGTTTTTATGAATAAAACTCATTATGCAGTATGTATGTTATAGTATTTTATATTTCCTGTTATGTATTTACTGTAGTTTTTTCACTGGATATTCATTGTTGTTCGATTAATAAGGAAACCACTCTGATCTCCATTACTTATGTTATCTGATGTGTATTTCTGATTTATTTGACCATTTTCAAGAACTTGACTATCTTGAGAGGTCCATGTGTAGCAATAATAAAACTTGTAATGATTTTTCAAGCAGCAAACTAGAAAGATGAGGGAGGTAGGGAGTCATCTGAGTGTCAGTTTGTCTTCCTCTTTATAAACAACCTCCTCTATTGTCACCTAGTGCATATTGCCTCTAAGTCGACCTTTTGATGTTATAAATGACTGTTTTGCACAGCTAGTATTTTATGAGGGACACATTAGCTGTACTGTGATGATAAGACCACCATGGTGTAGTGCTAAGCATTACTAATTGTGATGCAGGCACTGATCACAAGGGTCAAACCTTCATAGGTTCAGTCCTGGTCATGGCAGCTGGTCCACAGTCCATCCAGCTGTTTATCCTCCCATAGGGGATGGTCAGTAGAATGGATACATGGCATAGGATAGAGCATGTAGGGTGTTCTTTCTTCCCTATCTCCAGGGGATATGCAAGGAAACAGAGGAAGGAGTCAAGCAGGGAGTGCTCATCCTCCTCAAACGCTAAGATTGGGATGTCTGAATGTGTATGGATGTAACCAGGATGAGAACGAATGGGAGATAGATAGTATGTTTGAGGAAAGAAACCTGGATGTTGTGACTCTTGAGTGAAATAAAGCTCAAGGACAAAGGAGAAGAATGGTTTGGAAAAGTCTTGAGAGTAAAGTCAGGGGTTGGTTGGAGGACAAGAGCTAAGGAAGGAGTAGCACCACTCCTGAAGCAGGAGTTGTGGGAGTGTGTGATAGAGTGTAAGAAAGTATATGCTAGATTGATGTGGGTAAGACTGAAAGTGGATGGAGAGAGATGGGTGAATATTGGTGCTTATGCACCAGGTCATGGGAAGAAAGATTATGAGAGGCAAATGTTGTGGGAGCAACTCAGTGACTGTGTCAGCAGCTTTGGTGCATAAGACAGGGTACTAGTGATGGGTGATTTAAATGTGAAGGTGAGTAGTGTGGCAGTTGAGGTTATAATTGGTGTACATGGGGCTTTCAGTGTTGTGAATGCAAATGGTGAAGAGCTTATAGATTTGTGTGCTGAAAAATGAATGGTGATTGGGAATACCTGGTTTAAAAAGAGAGACATACATAGATATACATATGTGAGTAGGAGTGATAGTCAAAGGGCATTATTGAATTATATGTTAATTGGTAGGCATGTAAAATGGAGACTTTTGGATGTTAATGTGCTGAGAGGGGCAGCTGGAGGGATGTCTGACCACTATCTTGTGGAGGCGAAGATGAAAATTTGTAAAACTTTTCAAAGACGAAGAGAGAATGCTGGGGATAGGAGAGTGGTAAGAGTAAGTGAGATTGGAAAGGAGACTTGTGTGAGGAGGTACCAGGAGAGATTGAATGTAGAATGGCAAAAGGTGAGAGCAAATGATGTGAGGGGAGTGGGTGAAGAATGGGATGTATTTAGGGAAGAAGTGATGGCATGTGCAAAAGATGGATGTGGCATGAGAAAGGTAGGAGGCTGGCAGGTTAGAAAGGGTAGTGAGTGGTGGGGTGAAGAGGTAAAGTTTTTTAGTGAAAGAGAAAAGAGAGGCACTTGGACAATATCCATAAGGAAGGAGTACAAATGACTGGGGAAACAGCGATTATGTATAATTATAAGAATAATGAAGTGAATAAATGTGTTATTTATTTATATATTATACTTTGTTGCTGTCTCCTGTGTTAGCGAGGTAGCTCAAGGAAACAGACAAAAGAATGGCCCAACCCACCGCGTACACATGTATATACATAAACACCCACACACACACACATACATACCTATACATTTCATTGTATACATACATATACATACACAGACATATACATATATACACATGTACGTAATTCATACTTGCTGCCTTTATTATTCATTCCTGCCACACATGAAATGACAACCCCCCGGGGTCGACGTGCTGTCAGTGGATTGAATCAGGGCATGTGAAGCATCTAGGGTAAACCATGGAAAGTTCTGTGGGGCCTGGATGTGGAAAGAGAGCTGTGGTTTCGGGCATTATTACATGACAGCTAGAGACTGAGTGTGAACGAATGGGGCCTTTGTTGTCTTTTCCTAGCGCTACCTCACACACATGAGGGGGAAGGGGGATGTTATTCCATGTGTGGCGAGGTGGCGATGGGAATAAATAAAGGCAGACAGTATGAATTATGTACATGTGTATATATGTATATGTCTGTGTGTGTATATATATGTGTACATTGAGATGTATAGGTATGTATATTTGCGTGTGTGGACATGTATGTATATATATATATGTATGGGGGTGGGTTGGGCCATTTCTTTCGTCTGTTTCCTTGCGCTACCTCGCAAACGCGGGAGACAGCGACAAAGCAAAATAAATAAAATAAATAAAAAGTTTGTTAAGTATTCCTGGGAAATTATATGGGAGGGTATTGATTGAGAGGGTGAAGGCATGCACAGGGCATCAGATTAGGGAAGAGCAGAGTGGTTTCAGAAGTGGTAGAGGATGTGTGGATCAGGTGTTTGCTTTGAAGAATGTATGTGAGAAATACTTAGAAAAGCAAATGGATTTGTATGTAGCATTTATGGATCTGGAGAAGGCATATGATAGAGTTGATAGAGATGCTCTGTGGAAGGTACTAAGAATATATGGTGTGGGAGGCAAGTTGTTAGAAGCAGTGAAAAGTTTTTATCGAGGATGTAAGGCATGTGTACGTGTAGGAAGAGAGGAAAGTGATTGGTTCTCAGTGAATATAGGTTTGCGGCAGGGGTGTGTGATGTCTCCATGGTTGTTTAATTTGTTTATGGATGGGGTTGTTAGGGAGGTGAATGCAAGAGTTTTGGAAAGAGGGGCAAGTATGCAGTCTGTTGTTGATGAGAGAGCTTGGGAAGTGAGTCAGTTGAAGTTCGCTGATGATACAGCGCTGGTGGCTGATTCATGTGAGAAACTGCAGAAGCTGGTGACTGAGTTTGGTAAAGTGTGTGAAAGAAGAAAGTTAAGAGTAAATGTGAATAAGAGCAAGGTTATTAGGTACAGTAGGGTTGAGGGTCAAGTTAATTGGGAGGTAAGTTTGAATGGAGAAAAACTGGAGGAAGTAAAGTGTTTTAGATATCTGGGAGTGGATCTGGCAGCGGATGGAACCATGGAAGCGTAAGTGAATCATAGGGTGGGGGAGGGGGCAAAAATCCTGGGAGCCTTGAAGAATGTTTGTAAGTCGAGAACATTATCTCGGAAAGCAAAAATGGGTATGTTTGAAGGAATAGTGGTTCCAACAATGTTGTATGGTTGTGAGTCGTGGGCTATGGATAGAGTTGTGCGCAGGAGGGTGGATGTGCTGGAAATGAGATGTTTGAGGACAATATGTGGTGTGAGGTGGTTTGATCGAGTAAGTAATGTAAGGGTAAGAGAGATGTGTGGAAATAAAAAGAGCGTGGTTGAGAGAGTAGAAGAGGGTGTTTTGAAATGGTTTGGGCACATGGAAAGATTGACCAAGAGGATATATGTGTCAGAGGTGGAGGGAACAAGAAGTGGGAGACCAAATTGGAGGTGGAAAGATGGAGTGCAAAAGATTATGAGTGATCGGGGCCTGAACATGCAGGAGGGTGAAAGGCGGGCAAGGAATAGAGTGAATTGGATCGATGTGGTATACCGGGGTCAACGTGCTGTCAATGGATTGAATCGGGGCATGTGAAGCATCTGGGGTAAACCATGGAAAGTTCTGTGGGGCCTGGATATGGAAAGAGAGCTGTGGTTTCGGGCATTATTACATGACAGCTAGAGACTGAGTGTGAACGAATGGGGCCTTTGTTGTCTTTTCCTAGCGCTACCTCACACACATGAGGGGGAAGGGGGATGTTATTCCATGTGTGGCGAGGTGGCGATGGGAATAAATAAAGGCAGACAGTATGAATTATGTACATGTGTATAAATGTATATGTCTGTGTGTGTATATATATGTGTACATTGAGATGTATAGGTATGTATATTTGCGTGTGTGGACGTGTATGTATATATATATGTATGGGTTGGGTTGGGCCATTTCTTTCGTTTGTTTCCTTGCGCTACCTTGCAAACGCGGGAGACAGCGACAAAGCAAAATAAATAATATAAATAAAAAGTTTGTTAAGTATTCCCAGGAAATTATATGGGAGGGTATTGATTGAGAGGGTGAAGGCATGCACAGAGCATCAGATTGTGGAAGAGCAGAGTGGTTTCAGAAGTGATAGAGGATGTGTGGATCAGGTGTTTGCTTTGAAGAATGTATGTGAGAAATACTTAGAAAAGCAAATGGATTTGTATATAGCATTCATGAATCTGGAGAAGGCATATGATAGAGTTGATAGAGATGCTCTGTAGAAGGTATTAAGAATATATTGTGTGGGAGGCAAGTTGTTAGAAGCAGTGAAAAGTTTTTATCGAGGATGGAAGGCATGTGTACAAGTAGGAAGAGAGGAAAGTGATTGGTTCTCAGTGAATGTAGGTTTGCGGCAGGGGTGTGTGATGTCTCCATGGTTGTTTAATTTGTTTATGGATTGGTTTGTTAGGGAGGTGAATGCAAGAGTTTTGGAAAGGGGCAAGTATGCAGTCTGTTGTGGATGAGAGAGCTTAGGAAGTGAGTCAGTTGAAGTTCGCTGATGATACAGCGCTGGTAGCTGATTCGGGTGAGAAACCCCACCACAAATGAAATAACAACCCCCTCCACCCTCATGTGCGTGAGGTAGCACTAGGAAAGGACAACAAAGGCCACATTCGTTCACACTCAGTCTCTAGCTGTCATGTAATAATGCACCAAAACCACAGCTTCCTTTCCACATCCAGGCCCCACAGAACTTTCCATGGTTTACCCCAGACGCTTCACATGCCCTGGTTCAATCCATTGACAGCACGTCAACCTCGGTATACCACATTGTTCCAATTCACTCTATTCCTTGCACGCTTTTCATCCTCCTGCATGTTCAGGCCCTGATCACTCAAAATCTTTTTCACTCCATCTTTCCACCTCCAATTTGGTCTCCCACTTCTCCTCGTTCCCTCCACCTCTGACACATATATCCTCCTGGTCAATCTTTCCTCACTCATTCTATTCATATGTCCAAACCATTTCTGCTATCTCAACCACACTCTTTTTATTACCACACATCTCTCTTACCCTTTCATTACTTACTTGATCAAACCATCTCACACCACATATTGTCCTCAAACTTTTCATTCTCAACACATCCACCCTCCTCCCCACAACCCTATCTATAGCCCAAGCCTCGCAACCATATAACATTGTTGGAACCAGTATTCCTTCAAACATATCCATTTTTGCTCTCCGAGATAATGTTCTTGCCTTCCACACATTCTTCAGTACTCCTAGACCCTTCCCCCCCACCCTGTGACTCACTTCCAGTTCCATGGTTCCATCTGCTGCTAAATCCACTCCCAGATATCTAAAATGCTTCTTTTCCTCCAGTTTTTCTCCATTCAAACTTACCTTTCAGTTAACTTGTCCCTCCACCTTACTAAACCTAATAACTTTGCTCTTATTCACATTTACCATCAACTTTCTCCTCTCTCACACATGAAGAATGACCCATCCACTCATACACATATATATACATAAAGGCCCACATACGCACATATACATATCAACATATACATACACATACGCAGACTTTACATGCATACACATGTACGTATTCATACTTGCATGACTTCATCCATTCCTGTCGCCACCCTGCCCCACAGGAAAACAGCATTGCTATTTCCTGCTTCAGCGAGGTAGTGCCAGGATTACAGATAAAAGAAAGAGAACCTTGGTTAGTTCTACCCTTTAGAGCACTGTTTCATTATAGTGCTCTTGCTTGCATCTAGGAGCTTAAGTTTATGAAAATCCTTAAAAGAAGTCAAAATATGAGTCTGAACAACCACAACATACATTGAGCAGCTCTCTCTGTTTATATGCTCTTGGGTAATCAAAGAAAATATGAGTCTGAACAACCACAACATACGTTGAGCAGCCCTCTCTGTTTATATGCTCTTGGGTAATCAGAGCTTTGTGCACACGTCCAGTCAGCACCAAGTACTTTCTTCTGCCAGAATAGTACAAATTTTGCTGTGCTTACACTGTGCACACATTCTTCAGACCTGTTTGTTTATACTCTCTTAGTCAGTCAGAGCTCTGTGCATACATCCACTCAACTCTGGGCACTTTCCTTTGTTAGTATAGTAAAGAATTTGATGCGCTTACACTCTGCATGCATTGTTGCTGACTTGCTGATTTTTCTATATCATCATAACTATTTTTTATCCATCTTGTCTGTAAAAGGCTTGCAAGTTCTAATGGTGCTTGTGCATCAAGAGTGATGATGCTTGTGCATCTTAAGTGACTTGGAAAAGTCTTGGATATGAATTTACAAGTTTGAGGTGGTTGAAAGCTGGTGAGAGTCAGGTTTATGTTGGTGTTGCTTTCAAATTAGGTACATCACCAGTTAGAAACAGTGCAGACAAGATAAAAGCTTTCGGCGTAAAGACCACAGAATTAACAGCAACGAAGGTGACTCATTTAAGGAACAGTTTGTTAGAAAAATGGGAGGTAGGCTGAACACATGGGTGGATACCAAATGCAACTAATTTGCCATTAAGCCTACTCATCATCGTCAAAAATGGAAGGAGCATCTTCAGGCACGTTCAGAAAGATGGCTTAGGAACATTTTTAACCAGCAGGAATTGGTTTGATCACTTTAAATGGTGCACAACTTGCACAGTTTCAGCATTTGTGGTGAAGCTGTGAGTGAAGACTTGCAGGCTGCTCAGGACTTTCACACCACTTTCAAAGCTATCATTGAGTGTAGCAACAACCATTCCCAACTTGTCTTCAGTGTTGATGAAGTTGGCCTTTTCTAGAAAAGAATGCTATCACACAACTTTATGTTATAAGAAGAGAAGCATACTTCTCGATTCAAGATTGCAGAAAACCATTGGAATAAATGGAAAAAATGTGTATCTATATAATGATTGTATGAGCTCCAGATATACTATTTTTTTTTATTTATTTATTTTGCTTTGTCGCTGTCTCCTGCGTCAGCGAAGTAGCAGAAGGAAACAGACGAAAGAATGGCCCAACCCATGCACATACACAAGTATATACATACACGTCCACACACGTACATATACATACCTATACGTCTCAACGTATACATATATATATATACACAGACATATACATATATACACATGTACACAATTCATACTGTCTGCCCTTATTCATTCCCGTCGCCTCCCCGCCACATAATGAAATACCAACCCCCTCCCGCCGCATGTGCGTGAGGTAGCACTAGGAAAAGACAACAAAGGCCACATTCGTTCACACTGTCTCTACCTGTCATGTACGATGTACCGAAACCACAGCTCCCTTTCCACATCCAGGCCCCACAGAACTTTCCATGGTTTACCCCAGATGCTTCACATGCCCTGGTTCAATCCATTGACAGCACGCTGACCCCGGTATACCACATCATTCCAATTCACTCTATTCCTTGCCCGCCTTTCACCCTCCTGCATGTTCAGGCCCTGATCACTCAAAATCTTTTTCACTCCATCTTTTTACACCCCCTCCCCCACCCTATGATTCACTTCCTCTTCCATGGTTCCATCCGCTGCCAAATCCACTCCCAGATATGTAAAACACTTCACTTCCTCCAGTTTTTCTCCTTTCAAACTTACCTCCCAATTGACTTGACCCTCAACCCTACTGTACCTAATGACCTTGCTCTTATACACATTTACTCTCAACTTTCTTCTTTCACACACCTTACCAAACTCAGTCTCCAGCTTCTGCAGTTTCTCACATGAATCAGCCACCAGCGCTGTATCATCAGCAAACAACAACTGACTCACTTCCCAGGCTCTCTCATCCACAACAGACTGCATACTTGCCCCTCTTTCCAAAACTCTTGCATTCACCTCCCTAACAACCCCATCCGTAAACAAATTAAACAACTATGGAGACATCACACACCCCTGCCGCAAACCTACATTTACTGAGAACCAATCACTTTCCTCTCTTCCTACACGTACACATGCCTTACATCCTCGATAAAAACTTTTCACTGCTTCTAACAACTTGCCTCCCACACCATATATTCTTAATACCTTCCACAGAGCATCTCTATCAACTCTATCATATGCCTTCTCCAGATCCATAAATGCTACATACAAATCCATTTGCTTTTCTCACATACATTCTCACATACAAGTATTTCTCACATACATTCTTCAAAGCAAACACTTGATCCACACATCCTCTACCACTTCTGAAACCACACTGCTCTTCCCCAATCTGATGCTCTGTACATGCCTTCACCCTCTCAATCAATACCCTCCCATATAATTTACCAGGAATACTCAACAAACTTATACCTCTGTAATTTGAGCACTCACTTTTATCCCCTTTGGCTTTGTACAGTGGCACTATGCAAGCATTCCGCCTATCCTCAGGCACCTCACCATGAATCATCCATACATTAAATAACCTTACCAACCAGTTAACAATACAGTCACCCCCTTTTTTAATAAATTCCACTGCAATACCATCCAAACCTGCTGCCTTGCCGGCTTTCATCTTTTGCAAAGCTTTTACTACCTCTTCCCTGTTTACCAAATCACTTTCCCTAATCCTCGCACTTTGCATACCACCTTGACCAAAACACCCTATATCAGCCACTCCATCATCAAACACATTCAACAAACCTTCAAAATACTCACTCCATCTCCTTCTCACATCACCACTACTTGTTATCACCCTCCCATTAGCCCCCTTCACTGAAGTTCCCATTTGCTCCCTTGTCTTACGCACTTTATTTACCTCCTTCCTAAACATCTTTTTATTCTCCCTAAAATTTAATGATACTCTCTCACCCCCACTCTTATTTGCCCTCTTTCTCACCTCTTGCACCTTTCTCTTGACCCCCTTTCTTTTATACATCTCTCAGTCATTTGCATTATTTCCCTGTAAAAATCGTCCAAATGCCTCTCTCTTCTCTTTCTCTAATAATCTTACTTCTTCATCCCACCATCCCACCACTCACTACCCTTTCTAATCAACCCACCTCCCACGCTTCTCATGCCACAAGCATCTTTTGTGTAAGCCATCACTGCTTCCCTAAATACATCCCATTCCTCCCTCACTCCCCTTACCTCCTTTGTTCTCACCTTTTTCAATTCTGTACTCAGTCTCTCCTGGTACTTCCTCTCACAAGTCTCCTTCCCAAGCTCACTTACTCTCACCACTCTCTTCAACCCAACATTCTCTCTTCTTTTCTGAAAACCTCTACAAATCTTCACCTTCGCCTCAACAAGATAATGATCAGACATCCCTCCAGTTGCACCTCTCAGCACAATAACATCCAAAAGTCTCTCTTTCGCATGCCTATCAATTAACACGTAATCCAATAATGCTCTCTGGCCATCTCTCCTACTTACATACGTATACTTATGTATATCTCTCTTTTTAAACCAGGTATTCCCAATCACCAGTCCTTTTTCAGCACATAAATCTACAAGCTCTTCACCATTCCATTTGCAACACTGAACACCCCATGTATACCAATTATTCCCTCAACTGCCACATTACTCACCTTTGCATTCAAATCACCCATCACTATAACCCAGTCTCGTGCATCAAAACCACTAACACACTCATTCAGCTGCTCCCAAAACACTTGCCTCTCATGATCTTTCTTCTCATGTCCAGGTGCATATGAACCAATAATCACCCATCTCTGTCCATCAACTTTCAGTTTTACCCATATTAATCTAGAATTTACTTTCTTACACTCTATCACATACTCCCACCACTCCTGTTTCATGGGTAGTGCTACTCCTTCCCTTGCTCTTGTCCTCTCACTAACCCCTGACTTTACTCCCAAGACAGTATTGGACCATTACTTCTATTAATGTATATTAGAGTTATACATTCATGTTTCTTACAAAACAGACGTTTAAATTAAAATCATCTGAAGGTTAAAATCACGGGATTTGTTATTCAGTTTTACACGACTGTCTTTTTCAATATGGTTGATGGAGGTGGCAAGTCATGTATTATTGTACCTTTTTATATATCATATGACTTAGATAATGATGAATGATGCATTCTTTTTTAAAAAAAATCTTAATTTTGTATTGGACAGTTGTAATAGTGGAATATGGTCATTAAAATCATAAAGATTCCACTAAAATAATAATGTTTGGCATCTCATAGTATGAATAGTTGATGACTAATAGTTTTTCAGTTTTTGTAGTTTGTAAGACTGAAGAATGAAAAAAGGTCTGCTTTTTGATCAAATCCTTTAATAAACATACTTTTGTTGTTTAAGAAAAGTAACTCATTTACAAGCAATGATGGCTTCAGCATTCCGCCTAACGAAAGTGAACTTGTTGAGCACTTCCTAAAATTAAAAGAAATTCAGTTTTTTCTCCCCATTTTGTTATGTTGATGTAGCCCTCACACTGCCATTACTTTCCCTTCTCCCTTGCTTAGTTAATTCACTCTTACCGAGCTTTAGACTATCCATAGATGGTCCTGTCTTGGTAGATGGGTCATCATCTTGGCTGACTTACTCGTTTTCTGCACATTACATTGTTTTGATTCATACATGAGGTTAAAAGGTTTGTTGCCATTTTACTCTCCAGTGGTTTTATTTCTCTTTTATAGTACTAAGCAGTGTGTAATGTCTGTTTTGAAAGCAATGCACATAGGAATCTCACTAAACCTTTACAGTAAGTGAATTTTGCTTTGTATATTTACTTATTTTTTTTATTCTCATTAATTACTGTCATTGGTGCTTTGAAATACATTTGCTTTAGTTTTGCAGTATGTATTTTAAATAGATTGTGTGTTCCTTGTGTGACATGAATGATGCCTGAATGTTTAAAGTTGGTGTTTCTTCTCTGAATATCTTTGTTAAATGAGTATGCATATGAATTCAGATTTAGGCACTGTGTCTGCATATTCCCTAATACACGTTTTTTTTTTTCATCATAACAGTGATGATAAATTGGTCCAGTTGAACTAACATCCTCATAGACTTTTCTTTTTCCCATTTTCAGAGAAGGTATACTTTTTGGCATGGGTAACCCCTTGTTAGATATTTGTGCAAACACTGGAGAAGACTTCCTTCAGAAATATGGACTAGACCCAAACAATGCAATCCTTGCAGAAGAGAAGCATCAGCCAATGTATAAGGAGATGGCAAAAATGGTTAATGTGGAGTATATTGCTGGTGGAGCTACTCAAAATTCAATGCGGGTTGCTCAGGTAAGCTGTCTCTGTAGACATTCAAAGATTTCTTTTTTTTTTTTAATTATTCTTTTGCAGATAATAGAAAGGTAGAAAATAGGTAAACTAATGAATGAAGTGATGGATGAAATAATGGGATAGGAGGCAATAGGTATATAGATAGACTGCAGATGAAGATGAAGCACTATAATAGGAGAAGAATGAGGCTTGCCCATGCCATTAAGTTAACCAGATATAAGAGGAAAGGGTTAGCTGGAGAAGAGAACTGAAAGATGATAATGTTTGTAAACTGCATTGGGTTTGCTGGAGAAGAGAACTGAAAGATGATAATGTTTGAAAACTGCATTGGGTTTGCTGGAGAAGAGAACTGAAAGCTGATAATGTTTGAAAACTGCAGTGGGTTTGGGCACTTATAAACAAACTGTATTAGGATTAAAGTTTTAGTTGTTGCCAAGAAGTAAGCCACCAGAGGGATTAGTGAAGTCAAAGGAGTATATTTTTCCATTTGAAAATCACATGAGATTCCCACAGTATCCTTTCTTTTGATAGCTGGGTTTAGGTAGTTTTCAACTAATTATCTTTTGAAAGTAAATGTAAAAAGATTATTTCTGACATGGAAGACTATGAAATCAATATGACATCATTGCAGTATATTTTCATGTCAATCTGGCTAGTCTGTTTTATATTTATTTATCATGTTTCCTTTTTTTGTTTTTAGTGGATATTGCAGAAGCCAAAGTGTACAACATTTATGGGATCTGTTGGTAAAGATGAATTCAGTGAGACGTTGGAGAAGAAAGCTACAGAAGGAGGAGTGGTTGTACGCTACCAGAAACAAAATGATCATCCAACTGGTTAGTTTTAGGATTTGAAATTCTGAATAATTGTTCTTTCGTACTATGTAATTTTAGATGTGTTTATTCATATTTTTCCTCAAGTATCAGTAATACCTTTTAAATGCAAGCATGTGTCTTTAAGAAAAAAGAAGATTGAGCATGAAAGCATGTAAAGCAGATGAGTTTTTGGAAATATGGATATGGTTAAATAAAAGGAACTATTACAAAATTGTATGCAAGTTGATAGCACATTAAGGCTGGATAGTAGAACAGATGCAGATATCTGAATCATGAAAGTTGGGCCAATCCCTTGAAGACTAATGATAGGACAAGGGAAAACTTCTCCAATTCCTGTTTCAAAAGATGATTCTGCTAAACTATATTGGCCGAAAGAATGCTGATACTTAATACTCCCATGCTGTTGGAGTCAGTACACATTTTGATCCTGAAATGAATCAGGCAGAGGCAGGTTGAAAGTGTGTAAAAGGGGAAACAGAAGAAGGAGTCACACGGGGAGTGGTCATCCTCCTCGAAGGCTCAGATTGGGGTGTCTAAATGTGTGTGGATGTAACCAAGATGAGAAAAAAGGAGAGATAGGTAGTATGTTTGAGGAAAGGAACCTGGATGTTTTGGCTCTGAGTGAAGCTCAAGGGAAAGGGGAAGAGTGGTTTGGGAATGTCTTGGGAGTAAAGTCAGGGGTTAGTGAGAGGACAAGAGCAAGGGAAGGAGTAGCACTATTCCTGAAACAGGAGTGGTGGGAGTAAGGTGTAAGAAAGTAAACTCTAGATTGATATGGGTAAAACTGAAAGTGGATGGAGAGAGATGGGTGATTATTGGTGCATATGCACCTGGGCATGAGAAGAAAGATCATGAGAAGCAAGTGTTTTGGGAGCAGTTGAGTGAGTGTGTTAGTAGTTTTGATGCACGAGACCAGGTTATAGTGATGGGTGATTTGAATGCAAAGGTGAGTAATGTGGCAGTTGAGGGAATAATTGGTGTACATGGGGTATTCAGTGTTGTAAATGGAAATGGTGAAGAGCTTGCAGATTTATGTGCTGAAAAAGGACTGGTGATTGGGAATACCTGATTTAAAAGGAGAGATATACATAAGTATCCATATGTAAGTAGGAGAGATGGCCAGAGAGCATTATTGGATTACGTGTTAATTGATAGGCATGCAAAAGAGAGACTTTTGGATGTTATTGTGCTGAGAGGTGCAACTGGAGGGATGTCTGATCATTATCTTGTCGAGGCGCAGATGAAGATTTGTAGAGGTTTTTAGAAAATAAGAGAGAATGTTGGGTTGAAGAGAGTGGTAAGAGTAAGTGAGCTTGGAAAGGAAACTTGTGTGAGGAAGTACCAGGAGAGACTGAGTACAGAATGGAAAAAGGTGAGAACAAAGGACATAAGGGGAGTGGGGGAGGAATAGGATGTATTTAGGGAAGCAGTGATGGCTTGCACAAAAGATGCTTGTGGCATGAGAAGTGTGTGAGATGGGCAGATTAGAAAGGGTGGTGAGTGGTAGGATGTAGAAGTAAGATTATTAGTGAAAGAGAAGAGAGGGGCATTTGAACGATTTTTACAGGGAAATAATGCAAATGACTGGGAGATGTATAAAAGAAAGAGGCAGAAGGTCAAGGGAAAGGTGCAAGAGGTGAAAAAGAGGGCAAATGAGAGTTGTGTGAGAGAGTATCATTAAATTTTAGGGAGAATAAAAAGATGTTTTGGAAGGAGGTAAATAAAGTGCATAAGACAAGGGAACAAATGGGAACATCAGTGAAGGGGGCTAATGAGGAGGTGATGACAAGTAGTGGTGATATGAGAAGGAGATGGAGTGAGTATTTTGAAGGTTTGTTGAATGTGTTTGATGATAGAGTGGCAGATATAGGGTGTTTTGGTTGAGGTGGTATGCAAAGTGAGAGGGTTAGGGAGAATGATTTGGTAAACAGAGAAGAGGTAGTAAAAGCTTTGCGAAAGATGAAAGCCGGCAAGGCAGCTGGTTTGGATGGTATTGCAGTGGAATTTATTAAAAAAGGGGGTGACTGTATTGTTGACTGGTTGGTAAGGTTATTTAATGTATGTATGACTCATGGTGAGGTGCCTGAAGATTGGCAGAATGCTTGCATAGTTCCATTGTACAAAGGCAAAAGGGATAAAAGTGAGTGCTCAAATTACAGAGGAATAAGTTTGTTGAGTATTCCTGGGAAATTATGTGGGAGGGTATTGGTTGAGAGGGTGAAGGCATGTACAGAGCATCAGATTGGGGAAGAGCAGTGTGGTTTCAGAAGAGGTAGAGGATGTGTGGATCAGGTGTTTGCTTTGAAGAATGTATGTGAGAAATACTTAGAAAAGCAAATGGATTTGTGTGTAGCATTTATGGATCTGGAGAAGGAATATGGTAGAGTTGATAGAGATGCTCCGTGGAAGGTATTAAGAACATATGGTGTGTGAGGCAAGTTGTTAGAAGCAGTGAAAAGTTTTTATCAAGGATGTAAGGCATGTGTACGTGTAGGAAGAGAGGAAAGTGATTGGTTCTCAGTGAATGTTGGTTTGCTGCAGGGGTGCGTGATGTCTCCATGGTTGTTTAATTTGTTTATGGATGAGGTTGTTAGTGAGGTGAATGCAAGAGTTTTGGAAAGAGGGGAGAGTATGCAGTCTGTTGTGGATGAGAGAGCTTGGGAAGTGAGTCAGTTGTTAGCTGATGATACAGCTCTGGTAGCTGATTCGGGTGAGAAACTGCAGAAGCTGGTGACTGAGTTTGAAAAAGTGTGTGAAAGAAGAAAGCTGAGAGTAATGTGAATAAGAGCAAGGTTATTAGGTACAGTAGGGTTGAGGGACAAGTCAGTTGGGAGGTAAGTCTGAATGGAGAAAACCTGGAGGAAGTAAAGTGTTTTAGATATTTGGGAGTGGATTTGGCAGTGGATGAAACCATGGAAGCGGAAGTGAATCATAGGGTTGGGGAGGGGGCAAAAGTTCTGAGAGCGTTGAAGAATGTGTGGAAGTCGAGAATGTTATCTCTGAAGGCAAAAATTGGTATGTTTGAAGGAATAGTGGTTTCAACAATGTTATATGGTTGCGAGGCTTGGGCTATAGATAGAGTTTTGCGGAGGAGGGTAGATGTGCTGGAAATGAGATGTTTGAGGACATGTGGTGTGAGGTGGTTTGATTGAGTAAGTAATAATAGGGTAAGAGAGATGTGTGGCAATAAAAAGAGTGTGGTTGAGAGAGCAGAAGAGGGTGTTTTGAAATGGTTTGGTCACATGGAGAAAATGAGTGAGGTAAGATTGACCAAGAGGATATATGTGTCAGAGGTGGAGGGAACGAGGAGAAGTGGGAGACCAAATGGGAGGTGGAAAGATGGAGTGAAAAAGATTTTGATTGATCGGGGCCTGAACATGCTGGAGGGTGGAAGGTGTGCAAGGAATAAAGTGAATTGCAGCAATGTGGTATACTGGGGTCGACGTGCTGTCAATGGATTGAACGAGTGCATGTGAAGCGTCTGGGATAAACCACGGAAAGTTCTGTGGGGCCTGGATGTGGAGAGGGAGCTGTGGTTTCGGTGCATTATTACATGACAGCTAGAGGCTGAGTGTGAACAAATGTGGCCTTTGTTGTCTCTTCCTAGCGCTACCTTGCGCACATTTGGGGGGAGGGGGTTGTTATTTCATGTGTGGCGGGGTGGCGATAGGAATGAATAAAGGCAGACAGTGTGAATTATGTACATGTGTATATATGTATATGTCTGTGTGTGTATGTATACGTATACGTTGAGATGTATAGGTATGTATATTTGCGTGTTTGGACGTGTATGTATATACATGTGTATGTGGGTGGGTTGGGCCATTCTTTCATCTGTTTCCTTGCACTACCTCACTAATGCAGGAGACAGCGACAAATCAAAATAAATAAATGAATAGATAAATGAATAGAGAGAGAGAGAGAGAGAGAGAGAGAGAGAGAGAGAGAGAGAGAGGTTTTTGCTGGGCAGTAGTGCAGATGAGTGGGAGATGTATAAAAGAAAGTGGCAGGAGGTCAAGAGAGAGGTGCAAGAGGAGAAAAGGAGAGCAAATGAGAGTTGGGGTGAGAGAGTATCATTAGGTTTTTAGGTAGAATAAAAAGATGTTTGGGAAGGAGGTAAATAAAGTGCATAAGACAAGAGAACAAATGGGAACATCGGTGAAGGGGGCTCATGGGAGGTAATAACAGGTAGTGGTGAATTGCAAAGGAGATGGAGAGGGTATTTTGAAGGTTGATGAATGTGCTTGATGATAGAGTGGCAGATATAGGGTCTGGGGTAAGCCATGGAAAGTGTTGTGGGGTTGGTGTGGAAAGGGATCTGTGATTTCGGTGCATTACACATGACAGCTAGAGACTGAGAGTGAATGAATGTGGCCTTTTTTGTCTTTTGCTAGCACTACCTCGTGGGTTGGGGGGTGCGATTTCATGTGTGGCAGGATGGCGACAGAATGGATGAAGAGAGAGAGAGAGAGAGAGAGATTTGTAGAGGTTTTCTGAAGAGAAGAGAGAATGTTTGGGTGAAGAGAGTGGTGAGAGTGTAAGAGAGCTTGGTAAGAAGACTTGTGTGAGGAAGTACCAGGAGAGATTGAGTGCAGAATGGTAAAAGGTGAGAGCAAATGACGTAAGGGGAATGGGGGAGAAATGGGATGTATTTAGGGAAGCAGTGATGGCTTGCACAAAAGATGCTTGTGGCATGAGAAAGGTGGGTGAGCAGATTAGAAACGGTAGTGAGTGATGGGATAAAGAAGTAAGATTGTTAGTGAAAGAGAAGAGAGAGGTGTTTGGGGAATTTTTGCTGGGCAGTAGTGCAGATGAGTGGGAGATGTATAAAAGAAAGTGGCAGGAGGTCAAGAGAGAGGTGCAAGAGGAGAAAAGGAGAGCAAATGAGAGTTGGGGTGAGAGAGTATCATTAGGTTTTAGGTAGAATAAAAAGATGTTTGGGAAGGAGGTAAATAAAGTGCATAAGACAAGAGAACAAATGGGAACATCGGTGAAGGGGGCTCATGGGAGGTAATAACAGGTAGTGGTGAATTGCAAAGGAGATGGAGAGGGTATTTTGAAGGTTTGATGAATGTGCTTGATGATAGAGTGGCAGATATAGGGTCTGGGGTAAGCCATGGAAAGTGTTGTGGGGTTGGATGTGGAAAGGGATCTGTGATTTCGGTGCATTACACATGACAGCTAGAGACTGAGAGTGAATGAATGTGGCCTTTTTTGTCTTTTGCTAGCACTACCTCGTGGGTTGGGGGGTGCGATTTCATGTGTGGCAGGATGGCGACAGGAATGGATGAAAGCAGCAAGTATATGTACATGTGTATATATGTATATGTCTGTGTATGTATATGTCAGTATACGTTGAAATTATAGGTATGTATATGTGCGTGTATATAAAGATTCCCTCTTATATGGTTAAAAAAAAGATAGAACTGCATTATAAGATCTTGTCATTTTCATAATGATTTAAAAAATTCTGGTCCACCTGCAACATCATTGCCACTTGCCCCACCATTTACACCATCATCACATCACTACACCTCCTGTATCACCAACAATAACTTCACCACATATTGCTCCTCCACCATCACTAACAATTATACCATCAACATAATCAATAAGTGTACTGTGCCTACCAGTGGGCTCTACAGAGCAACTGTTTTGATCCTTGCTATGTGATTTAAAATTAATTTGTAATGCATATAATGAACTCGTAATAGATTTTTAATGAATTTTCGATGCAAATGATACGAAATGCCTACACCATTGGAATGCTAGTGGAAGTTTAGTGGATGATGTAAATTTTGGCATTGGAATGTGAGTTTCAAGATAGAAACTCCAAACATTTATTGCTCAGTTGCCCTGCATTCACCCCACATAGGCAGGTACACAACACCACTACACTTTATGAGCTACAATCCTGCATGGTTGCTGTGGTTGGCTTTCTGAGTGCAGTGGGAGCCCCAGAAAGAAAAGAGGAACTCCTTAGGCAGGGAGTAATTGTGTATTTGTATGTAGCACCCCGTTAGAGCTGTGTAACCACTGAATAATGCTGGTACAAGGGAAAATATACTAATGATGATTTTTTGGAAAATGTAATCATTGTGTGTCAGACTAAAAATAAATGCTGAAGAACTCAATTTCTGATTAATAACTTTAGAAGAAAGGTTACATGTAATTTGAGATTACTGGAGATATATAGTGTGGGTTCATCTTGAACAGTGTTTCAAGAGGTGTATGTTGTTTATCTGCTCACATCCTCAGCACATTTGGTGAAATTTCATCAGAATCATGAACCTTTTTTTGGGTCTAGAGCATTTAGAGTTCTGTTAATGTCTTTTCTAGAGATCTCAATGAATAAATAAAGAATTGCTTATTGAATTTAGGCAGCCATTTACCTGAGAATACTCAGTTGAAGTATTCCAGATATTACAGAACTGGGAGGTCTTAATCTTAGCTAGTTAACTAACTAAACAGAGGGTTTAAGATCAAGATGAGTCTGGATATTTCCATGCTTTGAATAAGTGCATGAGTATGGGTGGCAGATATAAAGGAAGGTTTTTTAAAGTGAATACAGTGGTTTGTACTTTATGCACCTGGTGGTAATTAGTTGAACATCAAGTGATGATTGGTTTGTGTATGTGTGTATCAACATCATAGCTACATGACAGTGACAGCTAGAAACGAAACTGTTTATCCATACAAAGGGAACCCCAAGTAGTACGTATGTATATGACTTTTTTATATTTATTCGAAAAAAATAGAAGAGATACAGTTTAGGAAAAATTTAAATATTGATTTCAGGTGAGGCAAAGCCTGGTTGTACTTTGGCTAGTATTAGGGTAAGATATAAACAAGTGTTCTGTGAGTGATTGCTTTTCTTCTTATTCAGCTGATTTTTTTCTGTAATGAAGCATATGGGATTTAAGCCAGGATGGTTATTGATTTGATTTTTTTTTGAAGGATTGTATATTTTACCTATAGATGTTGAAATAATGATAGATGCTTGAGACTGCCCCATACTCAACCTAGTTCTTTGTGTTTTCTAGTTATACTTGCCTCTTTGACATTCATATTGTAAGTAACTGAAAATTGTCATGTAGGCCATTAGCTATGTAAAACCCATGATTGGGTATTTTTTTTTCAACATATTCTTGGTTTTTGATTGGTTTGCATGTATTGGATTAAGGTTGCAACACTCTATTGTGGTTCTGATTACCTTAACAGGGGCATGTTAAGAAGCCTTTATCTTTTAAACATTTATCACAGTACAGAAAAGTATTTTGCAGTTATTCTATTTTTATTCCATTTTGTTTTATAGCTTTCATTATCTTCTGAGCATATTTAGTTGAATAGATTTTGTTTCTTTGTATACTTAGATAATTTTTACTTTGTATTTCAGACTTCATTCATTTTTATTTTCTTGTGCCTAAAGACAGTCCATTACTTCTTGAATTTGATCCTTTCTCACAGGGACATGTGCTGTTGTAGTGACAAAGAATGGGAAGTGCAGGTCACTTGTAGCTAACCTAGCTGCTGCCAATAATTTTTCCAAATCCCATTTGGAAATTCCAGAGAACAGAGCCTTAATGGAAAAGGCCAAATTTTATTACATCTCTGTAAGTTTTATTTTGAATTTTCAGTCTCTGTGACCATAGCCAGAAAGATTTTTATATATGTATAAGGTACATCTGATCAATATTAATATAGAAAGCTTATATCGCCTGCATAGCATATCAGATATTTAGGGATTGCTTTGTCTGTCATTGTCCATCTGTCATCAGACTTTAAACTGTACTATAACCTTAGTTTTACCATAAGAAATCTAAAGCAGACATGAATTAGAATATATACAGTTGTTTCCTTGTGGCTGAGTTGCGTCAATTGTAAAAGGGTTTAACCTGGAACTTGCCCTGCATCTTGAGAAAATTCCATCTTCAACCATGGAAGTATTTAGTTGTTTTCCAGCACCTAAAGAAGTGAATGGTATAAGACCCATAATTTGGATTTTGCAAAAATTGTTCCATAGAAAAAAGTTTAACTGAACTAGTCTTAAAATGTGGAGACAGATCAGTCCCTAAGTATGTGGTGTGCCAAACAGGTGACAAAAATGCCTTCTGAGCAAACTATCTACCTATCCTTATTTCATTCCCGCTAACATTTTTTCTACCCATTCTGATTTCACTCCCGGTAACTATGCTACAAAACAGAAGACACATGTTCCATGGAGCATCCTTTTAGTATTAAGCAGTCTCTATGCGTTGGGGACAGTTTTATTTCCCAGCATCGTATAGAATTTTTACGGAATGGGTCTTGCCTATGGCCCTACCTACTGATGATGTGTGATCTCAGCCTTTCATGTGCAGTGATTTGATAAAAGGAATTTGTTTTGACCCAATATTGTTATTACAAGTACACCATCAAATTTCTGGTAATTGATGGTTCGACACCTCCTTTAGTCCAGACATAATTATGTGAGGAAACTTGAAATTACCACAGCCACAAGACTAGTTTACTGGGTGGCCACAGGTGACGTTGTGTGTAGGGTACTCTAATTTACATTCTTTGCACTGCACTTGTTGGTGGTGATACTGCAATTCTGAGATTCTTAGTTCATTTTGCTTAAATTTAACCCTAGCTATGGCTTCTAAGATATATGAAAGTGTCAGTCATGGTGTCAGACATAAGCACCAGTCCATATCAATCCAAGATAAAGTAAAACTTTTGAAAAAAAATGGACTGTGGTGTTTCGGTGCATAATCTGTGTGACATCTACAGTATTAGTTCATCAGCTGTGTATGATATAAAGAAGCAAAGGGAGAAAACATTGAAATTCTATGCAGACAGCGATTCCAAGAAGCAAATGATGATTAGAAAAACCATGAAAGATGGTAAGAGTACTGAGCACGATAGAGTGATGATGGAATGGCTTTGACAGCGTCGGAGTGATGGAGTGGACTTGTCAGGTAGCATGATAATGGACCAAGCTAAGTTGTTCCGTAAAGAACTTAAATTACAACATGAGCATGACGATAGCGAAGGATGGCTTCAAAGATTCAAGAAGCGTCATGGAATTTCATTGAATAAAGTGCACGGAGAAAAGCGGTCTGCAAACCACTAATGAGCTGCTGAGTATGTGGACAGATTTACAAAACTCGTAGCTGACAAGCACCTCAGTCCTGAGCAGGTGTATAATGCAGATGAAACTGCATTATTCTGGCGATGCACCTCAGTCCTGAGCGGGTGTATAATGTAAACGAAACTGCATTATTCTGGCGATGCAGATGGGAGATGTATAATTTGGGGTTTTGAGGTGTGTTGATGAATTATTATTACGTGACCAGGGTTGGTCCAGCAAAATAGTCAATCTGGCAAGGCTTTGGAACCAAGAGTGCTGGAAAATCGATGGTGTACCTGTATAGATTTTATTTTCAATGATTTTTCATTATACATTATGCTTAGTTTGCATTGATGGCCTTTTGAGAGATCAATATTCATCAGTTCAAACTCATTGAACTGTCATAGGGATACACACTTCACACCTGTGGGGTAACCATGTCTCATGAACTTTTATGTTGATAAGAAATTGTGTATGTATGTATGTTGTATATGTACAGTTTGACAAAGTAGTGATGTCACAAAATCCAGTGAATTTTGCTCAGTGGCAACATCTTGCATCTTGCCTGACCAGACAGATTTCTCCTTGTATTTTATCAGGTGAAAGACAGTTAATTAGAATAATACTAAATATGTATTAGTTATTGTTTGAGTGAAGAGTATAGCCTTAATCACCAAGCAAAATTGTTTGCATTTTAAAGTCTGAAATATTGGGAAATGAAGCATTATGACACAAAATTATTGCTTAAAGAGGGGGGAGAGAGCACAGGGCAATGTTGCCAGTTCTAAGTGTTAGTGATCATTACACATTATGATAATCCTTTTGTGAATAACGTATGTCCTAGAAAGGGATTCTGGGGTTGTGGAAAACAAGGAAAACATTACGGCATGCCCTTGACATGTGGGAAAACTTAAGAGAGGCAAAGATATATGAAAATCTTGTGGCATCATTGCCAAACCGACTCAGTAAAGTCATAGATTATAGAGAAGGCTACACTATTGGCATGAGTGTAATAATAATAATAGAGATAATGATAATAATAATGGTAGATAATGGTATTGCAGTTGAATTTATTAAGAAAGGGGTGACTGAGTTGTTAATTGGTTGGTAAGGATATTCATTGTATGTATAGATCATGGTGAAATGCCTGAGGATTGGTGGAATGCATGCATAATGCCATTGTACAAAGGCAAAGGGATTAAAGGTGAGTGTTCAAACTACAGAGGTATAAGTTTGTTGTGTTCCTAGGTAATTGTATGGGAGGGTATTGATTGGAAACCTGAAGGCATGTACAGAGTATCAGATTGGGGAGGAGCAGCATGGTTTCAGAATTGTTAGATGGTGTGTGGATCAGATGTTTGCTTTGAAGAATGTGTGTGAGAAATACTCAGAAAAACAAATGGATTTTAATGTAGCATTAATGGATCTGGAGAAGACATATGGTAGGATTGATAGAGATGCTTTGTGGAAAGTCTTAAGAATATATGGTGTGGGAGGTAAGCTGCTAGAAGCAGTGAAAAGTTTTTAATATGAATGTAAGGCATGCGTATGAGTAGGGAGAGAGGAGAATGATTGGTTCCCAATGAAGTTCGGTCTGCGGCAGGAGTGTGTGATGTCCCTATGGTTGTCTGATTTGTTTATGGGTTGGGTGGTTAGGGAGGTAAATGTAAGAGTTCTGGAGAGAGGGCTGAGTATGCAGTCAGTTATGGATGAGAGGGCCTGGAAAGTGAGTCAATTGTTGTTCTGAAGATTCAGTGCTGGTAGCTGATTGAAGTGAGTATCTGCAAAAGTTGATGACTTAGTATGGAAAAGTATGTGAAAGGAGAAAATTGAGAGTAAATGTGAATAAGAGCAAGGTTATTAGGTTCAGTAGGGTTGAGAGACAAGTTAATTGGGAGGTAAGTTTGAATGGAGAAAAATTGGAGGAAGTGAAGTGTTTTAGGTATCTGAGATTGGACTTAGAAGTGAATGGAGCCATGGAGGCAGAAGTGAGTCAGAGGGTGGTGGAGGGGGCGAAGGTTCTGGGAGCAATAAAGAATGTGTGGAAGGAGAGAACGTTATCTCGGAGAGCATAGATAGGTATGTTTGAAGGAATAGTAGTTTCAACAGTATTATATGGTTGCAAGGCATGGGCTATAGGTAGGGATATATGGAGGACGATGGGTGTGTTGGAAATGAAATGTTTGAGGACAGTATGTGGTATGAGGTGGTTTGATCAAGTACAAAGGGAGATGTGTGGAAATAAGAAGAGTGTGGTTGAGAGAGAAGAGGAGGGTGTGTTGAAATGGTTTGGACATATGGAGAGAATGAGTGAGGAAAGATTGACAAAGAGAATATATGTGTCAGAGGTGGAGGGATCAAGGAGAAGCAGGAGACCAAATTGGAAGTGGAAGGAAGGAGTGAAAAAGATTTTGAGCAATAAGGGCCTGAACATACAGGAGGGTGAGAGGCATGCAAGGAATAGAGTGAATTGGAACGATGTGATATACTGGGGTTGACATGCTTACAGTGGACTGAACCAGGGCATGTGAAATGTCTTAGGTAAACCATGGAAAGGTCTGTGGGGCCTGGATGCAGATAGGGACCTGTTGTTTCGGTGCATTACACATGGGGTGTTCAGTGTTGTAAATGGAAATGGTGAAGAGCTTGTAGATTTGTTTGCTGAAAAAGGACTGGTGATTGAGAATACCTGGTTTAAAAAGAGAGATATACATAAGTATACGTATGTAAGTAGTAGCTCTACTCCTGAAACAGGAATTGTGAGAACGTATGAAAAAGTATAAGGATGTGAATTCTAGAGTGATGTGGATAAAAATGAAAGTGGATGGCAAGCAGTGGGTGATTATTATTGCTTATGCACCTGGTCATGAGCAGAAAGAACAGATGAGTCAGTGTGTCAGCAGTTTTGATGCAAAAGACTTGGTGTTAGTGATGGGTGATTTGAATGTGAAGTTGAGTGATGTGACAGTTGAAGGTATAATTGGGGGCATGGGTATTCATTTTCAGTACTATGAATGGAAATGGTAAACAGCTTGTGGAGTTATTTATTTCTATTTTTTATTATACTTAGTTGCTGTCTTGTGTTAGCGAGGTAGCACAAGGAAGCTGACAAAAAAATGGCCCAACCCACCCACATACACATGTATATACATAAACGCCCCCACACACACACTTATACATACCTATACATTTCAGTATATACTTATATATACACTGACATACATATATACATATGTATGTATGTATAGGGGAGAAAGAATACTTCCCACGCATTCCCCACATATTGTAGAAGGCGATTAAAGGGGACAGGAGCCGGGGGGGCTAGAAGCCCTCCCCTCCTTGTATTATAACTTTCTAAGAGGAGAAACAGAGGCTTGTGGAGTTATGTGCTGAAAAAGGATTGGTGATTGGGAATACCTGATTTAAAAGAGAGACATACGCAAGTATTCGTATTAGAGTAGGAAAGATGGTCAGCGGGCATTATTGGATTGCATATTGATTGATAGGTGTATAAAAGAGAGACTTTTAAATGTAAATGTGCTGAGAGGGCCAGCTGGTGGGATTTCTGATCACCATCTTGTGGAGCCAAGAGTAAAGATTTGTAGAGGTTTCAGGAAAAGAGGAAACAATATCAGTGAGAAGAGAGTGATGAAAGTAAGTGAGCTTGGAAAAGAGACTTGTGTGAAGAAACACCAGGAGAGATTGAGTGTATAATTGCAAAAGGTAAATAAAGCAAGGAGAGTGGATGAAGCATGGGAGAAATTATGGAAATAGTGCTGGCATGTGCAAGAAATGCATGTGGGATGCAAAAGGTGGGAGGTGGGCAGATGAGAATGGGTATTGAGTGGTGGGGTGAAGTAAAATTGTCAGTGATATGGAAAAGGGAAGCATTTTGGTGGTACTTTCAGGGAAGGAGTGTAAATGATTGGGGGATGTATAATATGTATTAACAGGAAGTCAAGAAGAAGGTGCAAGGGTTGAAAAAGAAGGCATGTGAGGGTTGGGGTGAGTGGGAATTAGTAAACTTTATGGAGGATAGGAAGTTGTTTTGGAAGATTGATAATGTGTGAAAAACAAGAGAGCAATAGGAATATTAGTGAAGTGGGCAAAGGGGAAGTGGTAACAGGCAGTGGTGAAGAGGGGAGGAGATGGAGTGAGCATTTTGAAGGACTATTGAATATGTTTCATGATAGGGTGGCAGATGTGGGGTGTTTGGGTCAGGATGGTATGCAGAGGGTTTGGTGAAGAGAGAGGAGGTGATGAAAGCCTTACATTGGATGAAATGTGGCAAAGTGGCTCAAGTTGATGGTATTGCTGTTGAATTTATTATGAAAGAAGGTGACTTTGTTGTTGATTGGGTAGTTAGGATTTTCACTGTATGTATGGATCACAATGAAGTGCCTGAGATATGGCAGAATGCATGTACAGTGCCATTATGTAAAGGCAAGGAGGATAAAAGTGAGTGTTCAAACTACAGAGGTACAAGCTTGTTGAGTGTACCTAGTAAGTTGTATGGGAGGGTAGTGATTGAGAAAGTCAAGGCATATTCAAAGCATCAGATTAGGGAGGAACAGTGTGTTTTCAGAAGTGGTAAAGGAGAGGTGGATCAGTTTTTTCTCCAAAGAATGTATGAGAGAAATGGGGGGGATTTGTATGTGGCATTTTATGGATTTGGAGAAAGCATATTATAGGGTTGATACAGATACCTTGTGGAAGGTCTTAAAAGTATATGATGTGGAAGGAAAGCTGCTAAAGGGAGAGAGAAGCTTTTATCATGGGGTCTAAGGCATGTGTATGAGTAGGAAGAGAGGAGAGTGAATGGCTCCAAGTGAAGGTTGGACTACAGCAGGAGTGTTTGATGTCATGGTGGTGGTTTGATTTGTTTATGGATGGTTTGGTGAAGGAGCTAAATGTGAGGGTCTGTGAGAGGGGTGAGCATGCATTCCGTAAGGGATACAAGGCTTGGGAAGTAAGTCAATTGGTGTTTGCAGATGATACAACACTGGTGGCAGATTCAGGTTTGAAACTACAGTTGGTTACTGAAGTTGGAAGGGTGAAGGAAAAGAGGAAGTTGAGAGTAAATGTAAATGAATGTAAGGTTATTAAGTTTAGCAGAGTTGAGGTTCAGGTTAGTTGGGGGTGACAGTTTGTTTCAAGAAAAATTGGGGAAAGTGAAGTGCTTTAGATACCTGGGAGTGGATGTGACAGTGAGTAGAAGCATGGAAGCGGATATGAGTCATAGGTTGGGTAAGGGGGCAAAGGTTTTAGGAGCACTGAAGAATCTGTGAAAAGAGAGATCTTTATGTTGGATGGCAAAAATAGGTATGTTTGAAGGAATGATATGTGGGTCTAAGGCATAGGCTGTGGATAAGACTTTGCAGAGGGAGATGGGAGTGTTGAAAATGAAATGTTTGAAGACAACATGTGGTTTGAGGTGGTTTAATTGAGGAACGAAAGGTAATATGAGCTGAAGAGGGTGTGCTGAAATGGTTTGAACATACAGAGAGAATGAATGAGTATGGGTAGACAAAGAGCATATTTTTGTCAGAAGTGGAGGGAATAAGGAGAACAGGAAGACCAAAATGGAGATGGAATTATGAGGTGAAAAAGATTTTGAGCAGTCAGGGCCTGAACATGAAGGAGGGTGAAAGGTGTGCATGGGATAAGGTGAATTGAAACGATGTGGCATGCAAAGTGCTGTCACTTGACTGAATCAGGGCATGTGAAGTATCCATGGTAAACCATGAAAAGGCCTTTGGTCCCTGGTTGTGGATAGGGAGCTGTGGTTTCAGTGCATTACACATGACAGCTTGAGAATAGATGTGAGTGGATGTAGCCTTTCTTTGTCGGTTCCTGGCACTTCCTTGCTGGTGCTGGAAATGGTGATAAAGTATTAAAGAAGGAAAGAAAATAATGATAATGAGGATGATGATGATAATGATTGTATATCTTATGAAAATTCTTTTCGAGCTTTCTTTGGGTAAATTTCTTTTTCTTATGTGGTGATGATTTCGTCTTCACTGAATGCACACCAGAGATTATTGCCATGAGAGTGGAAATATTCATCTGCTCCTCCTCCAAGATGACGTCTCCTTCTCACCCATGGTTAAACTGTTCCGGTTCTGAGGCCTTTCATGCAAGGGATTAGCAAATTGGGCCAGGGAAAATTATGCTTCCTCTGACTCCTGTTCTGCATTTATCACTATCCATAATCATTGCAAGTACATTGTCCATGAGGCAAATTACTCCCTTATTCAGAGGAAGTGCATAACTTTTCCTCCTCATCCAATGATAGGTCTTTTTGGTCTTTCACTAAGGGCTTTGCTAACAATTTTTGTCGCTCTTCATTACCTTCTTTTTCTCATTCTTACAGTACTATGGATATCTCTCCTATACACAAAGCATCTCTCCTTGGTTTTTGTTTTTCCTCTAACTATAACTTGGATAACTCTGTCATTCCTTCACCCACTGATTCTTCTGTTACTAATCCTGGGCCCCTTCCAGTAATCTCTCTGTGGACACAGCCAAAGCTTAAGGACCTGATGGCATCCATCCCTGTGCACTGTAGGAGTGTGCTTCTAAACTTACACCTGTGCTTGTTCATCTGGTCTGTTTCTGTTTGAAAACCAAAACATTTCCCTTTTCTTGGAAACATGCTTTGGTACATCTCATTCCTAAAAAGGGTGACCATTCTAACCATCATCCTGTAGCTTTGGCATCAACTATTTTAAAAATCTTTGAATCCCTCCTCAACTCCCATATCCTTGGACACATAGAATCTCAGTCTTCTCTCTGACCACCAGTATGGCTTCCATAAGGCAAGATCCTGTGGTAATATGTTCTCCTGTTACTCTACATTTCCTTCTCTTTTTCGTTCTGATGGTACTGTAGATGTCACACCCATAAACAAAGCATCTCATTATTCTTGAAAGAATCTTGGGGAATCCTATGTAGTTGCCCTTGATATAACCAAAGCTTTTGATGGGTGTGGCATTGGGGTCTCATTTCTAAACTCATCATGTGTGGCTTCCATTTCTCACATTGCTCCCTCATACTTAGCTTCCTCTCTGGCAGTCTGTCTCTGTAGTTATTAATGGATCAGCCTCTCCATTCTTCTTCATCAATAGCGGTTTCCGTCAAGGTTCTTTCATGTCTCCAATTTTTCTCCTTTGTATCATTGATTTCCTTTCTTCTGCATATAACCAAATGCACTGATATGCTGATGACTCAGCTCTGCATTCCTCCACATCCTTCAATTCTGGTGCTTCTTCTATCTCGATCTGTATCTTATCTCAACACAACCTTCTCAATAAACTCAAACATGGACAGGATATATCAGTGGGATAGAAGAAATCTTAACCTGGTTAAGTTTGATGTCTCTGATGCCCAGTTTCTGCCCATCTCTGTTGAAAATTCCTCATAACCTTCATCTCTCCTCTGACAATTGCGTAATTCCACCTCTTAATCGAGCACTGCTTTCATATCTAGGGTGGTTCTAGCTCTGCATCTGTACTTGATAGGGTTGTCAAAAGTGTTTTGGCTAATAAACTCCCCCAGGCTAACATCAAAATTTGACCCACTTGCCGTACGCTGCAATGTCAGTTCATTTTCTTCCTTCTTAAAGTGTTACTTTGGTTTTTGCTCCTGAAAGCTGGCTGTTTGTGAGCCCCCACCACGAGGCAGACCATGCCACACTTGATAACCTGCTGCATCATATGATTACTGTTGTTGACGACTCAAGGATGGGCCATACGATGACTTTCTCTACACCCTGAAGCTTTGGAACTCTATCCTTTCTCTCATGTCTTTCCCAATAACTAAAATGTGACACATTTTCCCCCAAAATCCAAAAATATTTTCCCTTGTCTCTTTTTTTCTTCCTTTTCATTAACTTCTCTGTATTTCAGTCAAGGCCCGGCATGGATGTGAACTTTTGTCCATGACTAGAGCCTAAAATGTAAAAGAGAAAATATATATACAAAACAAAATCTGGTATGATACTCTTAGGACATTATGGGTATGATTAATGAAAACAAACTATATGTGTATTACCATAATTTCAACAGTTTTTAAGTGATTCACATATTGAAAATGTATATGTAACGCAATTATAGAGTGGAAAATGACCTGGAGGAAGAGTATAGGATATATATTGTATTTAAACAGGTCTGGAGGGAGGGACAAAGAACATCATTCTATTGCTATCCAGTGAAGGATTTCATAAGAAGTAGTAGGTCATTAATTTTTCATTAATCTCATGAATTACATAAGATTAGGCATTCTCTATATGGAACATTGAAGGGGAAAATTGATTGGTACCATTATTTCAGATTTTAACCTCTACTGGGATTGAAAGATGCCTTTGTTTTGTTTTTTTTAACAATTTTATGATAAATCCTCCTCTTCCTCCCCCTCTACAGTCATCATGTATTGGACAGCATAAATACAAAGTGAAAAATTAGCTTCTATCCTTCTGTTTATTTATTGTTCATTGACATGAAATATATTTACATTGTTCTCAAATTTTATTTGATTTTTGTGAGTGACACTGAGTGTTGTGAGCTGTATTTCCAGAATTACTTGGTTATTACATATACTATAATGTTATTTTCTCTTGGCAGGGTTTCTTCTTGACAGTATCTCCTGAGTCTATTTTGATGGTGGGACAACATGCATGTGAGAATGATAAACTATTTAGTATGAATCTTTCTGCACCGTTCCTCTCTGAATTTTTTAAGGAACCCATGATGCAAGCTTTCCCCTACATTGATATTCTCTTTGGCAATGAAACTGTAAGTTTGCCTTTTTTTGTGTTTTTTTATCTTGAAAATAATTTTGTTTGTGCTTATGAGAGAATTATAATGGCTGTCTTACTTTGTATGAGAGTACCGTCTTAACTTTCTGCTTGAAGACTCCCAACCATGGGGTTTCTGTAGGGATCAGGAAGCTGTCTACACTCTTTTGGCTGCACTATAGGTCATAAAGTGTAATTATCTGTGTGAGGATGGAGTTTCTTCATTTGTGGAGATGCCATGAGAGATTGAGTGTAGAATGGCAGAAGGTGAGAGTAAATGAAGCAAGGGGAGTCTGGTGAATGGAAGATATTTAAGACAGTAGTGCTGGTGTGTGAGAGAAGTGTGTGGCATGTGGGACGTTGGAGATGGGCATATGAGAAAGGGTTGCGAGTGGTGGGATGACAAAGTTAAGTTGCAAGTGAATAAGGAAAGTGAGGTGTATTTGTGATACAGGGAAGGATTTTATCTCACAGGTGAGTGGGACATACTCGAGAAAGCTGCTTAAGCCCAAGAAGGTGCAGGGGTTGAAAAAGAGGGCAAATGAGAGGGGTTGAGCAAGTATCAGCAAACCTCTGGGAGAATAAAAAATGTTTTAAAAGGAGGTTAGTAAGGTAAGAAAAACAAGAGAACAAATGATGACATTGTTGAAAGTGGCTAATGGGGAAGTGTTAACAAGCACAGATGAGCTGAAGAGGAGTTGGAGTGAGTACTTTGAAGGATTGTTGAATATGTTTAATGATAGAATGGATGTTCTTTTATTCAAAGGAAAAGGTCCTAAAGATGTATGTAGAAATTATAAGGGAATAAGTATGTAAATCAAACCAGGAAAAGTGTATGCAGTAGTGTTGATTGATAGAGTGATGGAAGTAAATGAATTCAGAATAAGTAAGGAACAAGGGGGTTTTAGGAAAGGTAGGAGATATGTGGATCAGATTTTTGCGGTGAGAATTAATATGAAAAAGTATACAGTGAAAGGTAAGAAACTGTATGCAGCTTTTATGGATCTGGAGAAAGCATGTGACAGATGTGTCAAGGATGAGTGGGGTAGGGGAACAACTGTTGGTTGGTGTTAAAGCCCTCTGTAGGGAATCAAGTGCATGAGTAAAAGTGGATGGAGGGTTAAGCAAAAGTTTGTTTATATATGTGGGTGTGAGGCAGGGCTGTGTGATGTCACTTACTTTTTAACATATATATATGAATGGAGTGATAAGAGAGATGAAAGCAAAACTAGGGAATAGGGATGTAGAGATTGAGTGTGGTGGTGAGGTATGATAGCTAGTGACAACCCTAATTGCAGATGATACTTTGTTATGTGCTGAGAGTGAAGAGGAGTTGCAGAATGTTGCAAATGTGTTTTATGATGTATTTAAACATAGGCAATTAAAGGTAAATGTTAGTAAAAGTAAAGTAATGGTTTAAAAAGGAAAAGAGTGAAAATGTAGATTTTGTAAAGCCCTGATGAGAGAAGAAAGTGTACTAAACTTTTTATAGATATTGGGGGTGAAAGACAGGAAGAGGTGACAGAATTTAAGTATTTGGTAGCTATCTTGGATAAGTTTGATGATATGAAAGGAACTGGATAGAAAAGTCATTGGGTCTCTAAATAGAATAATGAAAGGTAGAGGTACAAGTAAGGAAGTAAAGAAAGGATTAAGGGACAGCATAGCCCTATTATCCCTGACCTATGCAGCCGAAACATGGGTTGAGTTACGGAGGTAAAAAATGCAGGCTGTAAAAATGAGTTATTTGAGAGGAGCATGTAGTGTAAATTAAGGGGTTGTATGAGAGATTTGTTATGACAGGGAATGCAAAGATAATGAATTGTCGAGTGTTAGAGTGGGTGAAACAATATTTTGAGGTAGTCTGGGCATGTGGAGAGTGCAAAACAAGGACTTTACAAGGAGAGTCTATGATAGAATGATTGAAAAGGAGGGTGTTGAGGAAGACCACCTGTGACATGGAGAAATAGAGTGGAAGAAAACTGGAAGGAGAGGAATGGGGGAAGAATGCTTTGAATGGTGTGTGCAAGGGAGGCATGTAAGAACAGGGATAAATGGAGGCTCTTTTGTCATGGCCACCCCCCCTATATGATTTCCCAGAGGGAATGAGCATCAGACATATGGATTAGTAGATAGATAGAAAGAGTGGTTGATGTTATATGTTAAGTTCAGGGAGGTTTTTAAAAGTGAGAGTCATGAGCAGTGGTCTGGTGAAGACAGAATAGGTGGTGGAACTCTTGTGTAAGATGAAATTTAGCAAGGCAGCTGGAGTGATGACATTACATTGAATTTCTTAAGAAAGGAGATAACTTTGTAGGATTTTACAGTGTATATATGGATCATGGTGAGGTGCTTCAGGATTGGTGGAAGGCTGTAAGTGCCATTGCTTATAGGTAAGGGAGATGAAGTGAATTTTCAAATTACAAAGGTATAAGTTTGTAGAGAGTACTTGGTAAGTTGTATGAAAGAATGGTGATTAAGGGGATGGTGGTATGCACAGAGCATCAAATTGGGTAGGATAATTTATATATGAGAAATGATTAGAGAAACAGAAGGATTTGCATGTGACATTTATAGAATTGGAGAAGGATATGGTAGGGTTGATAGAAATGCTTTGTGGAAGTGTGAATATATATATGTATAATGGAGCAGAAAAGCAGTTATAAGTAGTGAGGAGTTTCTGTCCAGAGATCAAGGCATGTGTGGAAGTAGAAAGAGAGAAGGGTGAGTGGTACTGGGTGAAGGTGGATCTGCAGCAGAGGTTTGTCATCATGGCTACTTACTCTGTTTATAGATAGGGTAATGAGGGAGGTGATGTAAGGGTTCTAGGGAGAGGGTTAGGTCTGTCAGTTAGTCAGTCAGAGGTGGGTACACCTTGAAGGTGAGCCAGTCACTGTTTGGTGATGACACAGCATTGGTGGCAGATTTGAGTGAGAAATCACATGATTTTCATGAAGTTGGCAATGATAATGGAGAGTGAGTGGTGCCAGGTGAAGGTGGGTCTGCAGCAGAGGTGTATGATGTCACCATGACTGTTTAATCTGTATATAGATGGGGTGATGAGGTAGGTGAGTGTAAGGGTTTTGAGGAGAGGGTAAGGTCTGCAGTCAGTTAGGGGTTGGGGCACCTGAAAGGTGAATCAGTCACTTGTGATAACAAAGAAGTGATGGCATATTCAAATGAGAAATCACATGAACTTCTTGAAGTTGGTAATAATGATGATAATGATAAGCCTGATGATGATGATAACAAAGTAATAATAATAATAATAATAATAATGTAATGATTTCAGTGATAATCATATGAGATAGGGGAGAAAGAATGCTGTGCACATATCTCCAAAATGTCGAAGATTACAATGAGGACTGGAAAAGGGGAGTTGAAAATCCTCTCCTGTGTTGCTTTTCAAATGAGGGAGCACTGGAAGGAACATAACAAGGACTTTTTCCTTTTAAGGCTTAGTTTTGTGTTCGTAGTGCTGCCTCACTTGCACAGGAAATAGTGAACATGCATAAAAGAATAATAATATTATATTATTTTTTTTATTATACTTTGTCGCTGTCTCCCGCGTTTGCGAGGTAGCGCAAGGAAACGACGAAAGAAATGGCCCAACCCCCCCCATACACATGTATATACATACGTCCACACACGCAAATATACATACCTACACAGCTTTCCATGGTTTACCCCAGACGCTTCACATGCCTTGATTCACTCCACTGACAGCACGTCAACCCCGGTATACCACATCGTTCCAATTCACTCTATTCCTTGCCCTCCTTTCACCCTCCTGCATGTTCAGGCCCCGATCACACAAAATCTTTTTCACTCCATCTTTCCACCTCCAATTTGGTCTCCCTCTTCTCCTCGTTCCCTCCACCTCCGACACATATATCCTCTTGGTCAATCTTTCCTCACTCATTCTCTCCATGTGCCCAAACCACTTCAAAACACCCTCTTCTGCTCTCTCAACCACGCTCTTTTTATTTCCACACATCTCTCTTACCCTTACGTTACTCACTCGATCAAACCACCTCACACCACACATTGTCCTCAAACATCTCATTTCCAGCACATCCATCCTCCTGCGCACAACTCTATCCATAGCCCACGCCTCGCAACCATACAACATTGTTGGAACCACTATTCCTTCAAACATACCCATTTTTTGCTTTCCGAGATAATGTTCTCGACTTCCACACATTCTTCAAGGCCCCCAGAATTTTCGCCCCCTCCCCCACCCTATGATCCACTTCCGCTTCCATGGTTCCATCCGCTGCCAGATCCACTCCCAGATATCTAAAACACTTCACTTCCTCCAGTTTTTCTCCATTCAAACTCACCTCCCAATTGACTTGACCCTCAACCCTACTGTACCTAATAACCTTGCTCTTATTCACATTTACTCTTAACTTTCTTCTTCCACACACTTTACCAAACTGATAAATAATGTTAATGGCTCTGGTTTCAGCACATTAAACATAACAGCTAGAGAGCACTTGTGTGTGATTGAGGCCATTTTTTGTCTATTCTTGGCACTGTCTCACTGACACAGGAAAGGGCAAATATATATGAAAAAATTGTAATAGTATAAACAATTTGAAATCTATTTATGTTTTCCTTAAATGACTTACCTTTGCAGGAAGCAGCAAAATTTTCTGAGGTCCAAGGATTTGGCACAACAGATATAAAGGAAATAGCTCGTAAAACTGCAGCATTGCCAAAGAAGAATTCTAACCGGGAACGTTTTGTTGTGTTTACTCAGGGTGCTGACAATGTCATCCTTGCTAAAGGCAAGTTTTCTTTTTTCTTTTATTTTGTATCTGGTGATATTTTCAGTGTCTTTATGTAAAGTCTGTAACTCCAGTCCCATTAGCTTGGGATGTGATATTTCTCAACTCATGCATTCTCATCATAGGTACATTGTGAGAAATTTCTTAAATTTCTCACATTTTGTGAATACCTCATATTTATTCAGTTTGCATACCAGATAAAATGATATTGGTAGATTTGCATCACTGATCACTTTTCAACCTTCTCATGAAAATGCCTCTATTGCATAAGAACTTTAGTCATTCACTCAGGATTATCTGAAAATCTGTTCATTAGAGGCATTAGTTTCTACCTCTCCATGATGATGTCTCTTTTGCATAAGGTCTAGTCTTATCATTTTATCTATATCTCTGATGCCCTTTCCCTCTGAGTATTCCCTTAAGGGCGTGGTGTAACAGTTAGCGTTCCTGACCGTGATGCATTCATGTGCCCCCATGGTCGAGCGCATAGGTTCAAGTCCTGGTTGTGGCACTCGGTCCACAGTCAACACAGCTGTTCATCCACCCCTAGGGATTAGTCAGTGAAATGGAGTACCTGGATCAGGCTAGGAACAATAGGTCCAACAATATTATATGGTTACAAAGCATAGGCTGTAGATGAGGTTGTTTTGAGGAGGATGGATGAGTAGGAAATGAAATGTTTGAGGTGGTTTGATCGTAAGTAATGAAAGAGTAAGAGAGATGTTTGGTAATAAAAAGAGTGTGGTTGAGAGAGCAGAAAAGGGTGTGTTGAAATGGTTTGGACATGAGAGAATGAGTGAGGAAAGGTTGATGAAGAGGATATGTATGTCAGAGGTGGAGGGAACAAGGAGAAGCCGGACATCAAATTGGAGGTGGAAGGATAGAGTGAAAAAGATTTTGAGCAATCAGGGTCTAAACTTACAAGAGGGTGAGAGGCTTGCAAGGAATGGAGGGAATTGGAACGATGTGGCATACTGGGGTCGATGTGCTGTCAGTGGACTGAACCATGGCATGTGAAATGTCTGAGGTAAACCATGGAAAGGTGTATGGGGCCTGGATGTGGATAGGGAGCAGTGGTTTCAGTACATTACACATGAAAGCTAGAGACTGCGTGTGAACGAATATGGCCTTTATTTTTTGTCTGCTTTCCTGGCGCTACCTCATTGAAGCAGGGGAATAGCGATGCTGTTTCCTGTGGGATAGGGTGTCACCAGGAATGGATAAGGACAAGCAAGTATGAATATGTAATATGAATATGTACAAGTGCATAAGTATGTATATGGAAGTTTATCAGGGAGAATGATTTGGTGAAGAGAGAAGAGGTAGTGAAAGCTTTGCGGGAGATGAAATCCGGAAAGGCGACTGGTTTGGATGGTATTGCAGTGGAATTTATGAAAAAAGGGGGTGACTGTGTTGTTGATTGGTTGGTAAGTATATTCATTATATGTATAGACCTTGGTGAAGTGCCTTAGGATTGGCGGAATGCATGTATAGTGCCGTTGTACAAGGGGAAAGGGGATAAAGGTGAGTGTTCAAACTAAAGAGGCATAAATTTGTTGGGTATTCCTGGGAAATTAAATGAGAGGGTATTGATTGAGAGGATGAAGGCATATACAGAACATCAGTTTGGGGAAGAGCAGTGTGGTTTCAGAAACAGTAGACAATGTGTGGATCAGGTGTTTCCTTTGAAGAGTGTATATGAGAAATACATAGAAAAACAAATGGATTTGTATGTAGCTTTTATGGATCTGGGGAAGGCATATGATAGGGTTGATAGAGATGTTCTGTGGAAGGTTTTAAGAGTATATGGTGTGGGAGGTAATTTGCTAGAAGCAGTGAAAAGGTTATACCAAGGATGTAAGGCATGTGTACGAGTAGGAAAAGAGGAGAGTGATTGGTTCCCAGTGAATGTTGGTCTGTAGCAAGGATGTGTGATGTCCCCATGGTTGTTTAATTTGTTTATGGATGGGGTGGTTAGGGAGGTAAATGCAAGAGTTTTGGAGAGAGGGACAAGTATGCAGTCTGTTCTGGATGAGAGGGCCTGGGAAGCGAGTCAGTTGTTGTTCGCTGATGATACAGCTCTAGTGGGTGATTCGTGTGAGAAACTGCAGATGTTGGTGACTGAGTTTGGAAAAGTGTGTGAAAGAAGAAAGTTGAGAGTAAATGTGAATAAGAGCAAGGTTATTAGGTTCAGTGGGGTTGAGGGACAAGTAAATTGGGATGTATGTTTGAATGGAGAAAAATTGGAGGAAGTGAAGTGTTTTAAATATCTGGGAGTGGATTTGGTAGCGGATGGAACCATGGAAATGGAAGTGAGTCACAGGGTGGTGGAGGGGGTGAAGGTTCTAGGAGCAATGAAGAATGTGTGGAAGGAGAGAACATTATCTGGAGAGCAAAAATGGGTATGTATGAAGGAATAGTGGTTCCAACAATGTTATATGGTTGCAAGGCATGGGCTATAGATAGGGCTGTGTGGAGGAGGGTGGATGTGTTGGAAATGAAATGTTTGAGGGTAATATGTGGTGGGAGTTGGTTTGATCGAGTAAGTAATGTAAGGGTAAGAAAGATGTGTGGTAATAAAAAGAGTATGGCTGAGAGAGCAGAAGAGTGTGTGTTGTAAAGGTTTTGGACACATGGAGAGAATGAGTGAGGAAAGATTGACAAAGAGGATATATGTGTCAGAGGTGGAGGGAACAAGGAGAAAGGGGAAACCAAATTGGTGGAAGGATGGAGTGAAATAGATTTTGAGCAATCAGGGTCTGAACTTACAGGATGCTGAAAAGCGTGCAAGGAATAGAAAGAATTGGAACGATGTAGTTTATCAGCATCAACATGCTGTCAATAGATTTAACCAGGGCATGTGTAGTGTCGGGTAAACCATGGAAAGGTCTGTGGGGCCTGGATGTGGAAAAGGAGCTGTGGTTTCGGTTTATTACACGACAGCTAGAGACTGAGTATGAATGAATGTGGCTTTTTTTGTCTTTTCCTGGTGCTACCTTACTGGAGGGTTGGGGGGTGGATGCTTTTTCATGTGTGGCTGGGTGGCGGTGGGAATGGATGAAGGCAAGCAAGTATGAATATGTACATGTGCATATGAGTATATGTCTGTGTATGTGTATGTATGTATATGTTGAAATTTATATGTATGTTCAGGGTGTCCCAAAAAATGGTACTCACTTTTTGACACCCTATAACTTACTGAATTTGATTAATTTCAACCATTAATCTTGTTTTTAAGTTGATAAACACTGTATTTATTTTTATTTAAAGAGTAAATATATTTTGGGGGACTTATGCCATTTTTAGGGTCAATTGGATCTGAAAAAAGAAAAAAATTCCATATCTGAGGTGTCAAAAAGTGAAAACATTTTATGGGACACCCTGTATATGTGCGTGTATGGGTGTTTATGTATATATATGTGCATGTGAGTGGTTGGGCCATTTTTTGTCTGTTTCTTTGTGCTACCTCTCTGATGCGGGAAACAGCGATTAAGTATAATAAAAGAAAATAATGTGTATTATATAATATACCAAGGTCGACATGCTGTCAGTGGATTGAACCAAGGCATGTGAAGTGTCTGGGGTAAACCATGGAAAGTTTTGTGGGGCCTGGATGTGGAAAGGGAGCTGTGGTTTCGGTGCCTTACACATGACAGCCTGAGACCTGAGTGTGAATGAATGTGACCTTTGTTGTCTTTCCCTAGCACGAAAGAATGGGGTTGCCATAGTATGTGTGGCGTAGTGATGACGGGAATGGAGGAAGGCAGCAAGTATGAATATGTACATGTTTATATATGTATATATCTGTGTATGTTCTGGAAGGAGGTAAATAAAGTGCGTAAGACAAGGGAGCAAATGGGAACTTCAGTGAAGGGCTCAAATGGGGAGGTGATAACAAGTAGTGGTGATGTGAGAAAGAGATGGAGTGAGTATTTTGAAGGTTTGTTGAATGTGTTTGATGATAGAGTGGCAGATATAGGGTGTTTTGGTCGAGGTGGTGTGCAAAGTGAGAGGGTTAGGGAAAATGATTTGGTAAACAGAGAAGAGGTAGTAAAAGCTTTGCGGAAGATGAAAGCCGGCAAGGCAGCAGGTTTGGATGGTATTGCAGTGGAATTTATTAAAAAAGGGGGTGACTGTATTATTGACTGGTTGGTAAGGTTATTTAATGTATGTATGACTCATGGTGAGGTGCCTGAGGATTGGCAGAATGCGTGCATAGTGCCATTGTACAAAGGCAAAGGGGATAAGAGTGAGTGCTCAAATTTCAGAGGTATAAGTTTTTTGAGTATTCCTGGTAAATTATATGGGAGGGTATTGATTGAGAGGGTGAAGGCATGTACAGAGCATCAGATTGGGGAAGAGCAGTGTGGTTTCAGAAGTGGTAGAGGATGTGTGGATCAGGTGTTTGCTTTGAAGAATGTATGTGAGAAATACTTAGAAAAGCAAATGGATTTGTATGTAGCATTTATGGATCTGGAGAAGGCATATGATAGAGTTGATAGAGATGCTCTGTGGAAGGCATTAAGAATATATGGTGTGGGAGGCAAGTTGTTAGAAGCAGTGAAAAGTTTTTATCGAGGATGTAAGGCATGTGTACGTGTAGGAAGAGAGGAAAGTGATTGGTTCTCAGTGAATGTAGGTTTGTGGCAGGGGTGTGTGATGTCTCTATGGTTGTTTAATTTGTTTATGGATGGGGTTGTTAGGGAGGTGAATGCAAGAGTTTTGGAAAGAGGGGCAAGTATGAAGTCTGTTGTGGATGAGAGAGCTTGGGAAGTGAGTCAGTTGTTGTTCGCTGATGATACAGCGCTGGTGGCTGATTCATATGAGAAACTGCAGAAGCTGGTGACTGAGTTTGGTAAAGTGTGTGAAAGAAGAAAGTTAAGAGTAAATGTGAATAAGAGCAAGGTTATTAGGTACAGTAGGGTTGAGGGTCAAGTCAATTGGGAGGTAAGTTTGAATGGAGAAAAACTGGAGGAAGTAAAGTGTTTTAGATATCTGGGAGTGGATCTGGCAGCGGATGGAACCGTGGAAGTGGATCATAGGGTGGGGGAGGGGGCGAAAATCCTGGGAGCCTTGAAGAATGTGTGGAAGTCGAGAACATTATCTCGGAAAGCAAAAATGGCTATGTTTGAAGGAATAGTGGTTCCAACAATTTTGTGTGGTTGCGAGGCATGGGCTATGGATAGAGTTGTGCGCAGGAGGGTGGATGTGCTGGAAATGAGATGTTTGAGGACAATGTGTGGTGTGAGGTGGTTTGATCGAGTAAGTAACGTAAGGGTAAGAGAGATGTGTGGAAATAAAAAGAGCGTGGTTGAGAGAGCAGAAGAGGGTGTTTTGAAATGGGTTGGGCACATGGAGAGAATGAGTGAGGAGAGATTGACCAAGAGGATATATGTGTCGGAGGTGGAGGGAACGAGGAGAAGTGGGAGACCAAATTGGAGGTGGAAAGATGGAGTGAAAAAGATTTTGTGTGATCGGGGCCTGAACATGCAGGAGGGTGAAAGGAGGGCAAGGGATAGAGTGAATTGGATCGAGGTGGTATACCGGGGTTGACGTGCTGTCAGTGGATTGAATCAGGGCATGTGAAGCGTCTGGGGTAAACCATGGAAAGCTGTGTAGGTATGTATATTTGCGTGTGTGGACGAGTATGTATGTGTATGGGGGTGGGTTGAGCCATTTCTTTCATCTGTTTCCTTGCGCTACCTCGCAAATGCGGGAGACAGCAACAAAGCAAAAAAAAAAAAATGTATATGTATGTATACATTGAAATGTATAGGTATGTATATGTGAGTGTGTGGCCGTTTATGTATATACATGTGTATGTGGATGGGTTGGGCCATTCTTTTGTCTGTTTCCTTGCGCTACCACGCTAACACAGGAGACAGCAACATAGTATAATAAAGGAAGGAGTAGCACTACTCCTGAAGCAGTTGTGGGAGTATATGATAGAGTGTAAGAAAGTATACTGTAGATTGATATGGGTAAAACTGAAAGTGGATGGAGAGAGATGGGTGATTATTGGTGCCTGTGCACCAGGTCATGAGAAGAAAGATCATGAGAGGCAAGTATTTTGGGAGCAGCTGAGTGAGTGTGTTAGCAGCTTTGATGCATGGGACCGGGTTATAGTGATGGGTGATTCAAATGTGAAGTTGAGTAATGTGGCAGTTGAGGGTATAATTGGTGTACATGGGGTGTGCAATGTTGTAAATGGAAATGGTGAAGAGCTTGTGTATTTGTGTGCTGCAAAAAGACTGGTGATTGGGAATACCTGGTTTAAAAAGAGAGATATCCACAAGTATACATATGTGAGTAGGAGAGATGGTCAAAGGGCATGATTGAATTATGTGTTATTTGATAGGCATGTGAAAGAGACTCCCAGATATCTAAAACACTTCATTTTCTCCCATTTTTCTCCATTCAAACTTACAACCCAGTTAACCTGCCCCTCAACCCTACTGAATCTAATAACCGTGCTCTTATTCACATTTACTATCAACATTCTCCTTTCACACACTTTTCCAAACTCAGTCATCAACTTCTGCAGTTTCCCACTCGAATCGGCAACTAGAGCTGCATAATCGGCAAACAACAACGGACTCACTTCCCAGGCCCTCTCATCCTCAACAGACTGTATACTCACCCCTCTCTCCAAAACTCTTGCATTTACCTCCCTAACCACCCCTTCCATGAACAAATTAAACAACCATGGCGATATCAGACACCCCTGCCGCAAACTAACATTCCCTTGGAACCAGTCACTCTCCTCTCATCCTACTCGTACACATCCCTTACATCCTTGCTAAAAAATTTTCACTGCTTCTGGCAACTTACCTTCCACGCCATATACTCTTAAAACCTTCCACAAAGTATTTCTATCAACTCTTATCATATGCCTTCTCTAGCTTCATAAATGCTACATACAAATCCATCTGTTTTTCTAAGTATTTCTCATACACATTCTTCAAAGCAAACACCTGATCCACCCATACTCTACCACTTCTGAAACCACACTGCTCTTTCCCAATCTGATGCTCTGTACATGCCTTTACCCTCTTAATCAATACCCTTTCATATAATTTCCCAGAAATACTCAGTACATTTTTGCCTCTGTAGGTTGAACACTCACTTTTATCCCCTTTCCCCTTGTACAATGGCACTATGCACGCATTCCACCAATCCTCAGGCACTTCACCAGGAACCATGCATACTTTGAATAACATTCCCAACCAATCAACAACACAGTCACCCCCTTTCTTGATAAATTCCATTGCAATACCATCCAAACCAGCCGCCTTTCTGGATTTCATCTGCCACAAAGCTTTCACCACCTCTCTCTTAAGCAAACCACTCTCCCTGATCCTCTCACTTCGCACCCCACACTGAAGAAAATACCTTATATCTCCCACTCTATCATCAAGCACATTAAACAAACCTTCAGAATACTCACTTCATCACTACCTGTTATTACCTCCCCATTTGCCCCATTCACCAATGTTCCCACTTTTTCTCTTGTCTTATGTACATTATTTACTTTCATCCAAAACATCTTTTTATTCTCCCTAAAATTTAATGATACTCCCTCTTTCCAACTCAGATTTGCCCTCTTTTTGAACCCTTGCACCTTTCTCTTGACCTGCTGCTTTCTTTTATTCATCTCCCAGTCATTTACACCCCTTTTTTGCAAGTATCATCCAAACGTCTCTCTTTTCTCTTTCACTAATAGCAACTTTACTTCTTCATCCCGCCACTCACTACCCTTTCTAATCAGCCTACCTCCCACCTTTCTCATGCCACATGCATCTTTTGCATATACCATCACTGCTTCCCTAAATACACCCCATTCCTCACCCACTCCCCTCACATCATTTGCTCTCACCTTTTGCCATTCTGCACTCCACCTCTCCTGGTACTTCCTCACACAAGTCTCCTTTCCAAGCTCACTTGCTCTCACCATTCTTTTCTCCCCAACCTTCTTTTCATTTTTTGAAAACCTCTACAAATCTTCACCTTTGCCTCTGCAAGATTGTAATCAGACTTCCCTCCAGCTACCCCTTTCGACATATTACATCCAAAAGGCTCTCTGTGTACATGCCTGGCAATTAACATTTTATTTTTATTTATCATACTTTGTCGCTGTCTCCCGTGTTAGCGAAGTAGCGCATAGAAACAGATGAAAGAATGGCCCAACCCACCCACATACACATGTATATACATACACGTACACACACGCACATATACATACCTATACATCTCGATGTATACATACATATACACACACAGACATATGCATATATACACATATATACTGTCTACCCTTATTCATTCCCGTCTCCACCCTGCCACACATGAAATGACAACCCCCTCCCCCCTGCATGTGTGTGATGTAGCACTAGGAAGACTATAAAGGCCACATTCGTTCACAATCAGTCTCTAGCTGTCATGTATAATGCACCGAAACCACAATTAACATGTAATCCAACAATGCCCTTATTGGATTTTTAAACCAGGTAATCCCAATTACCAATCTTTTTTCAGCACACAAATTCACAAGCTCTTCATTTCAAAAATGATAGTATTGGTGATAATGAATGTTAGATTTTAAGAAAATCATGTTAATTGGCTGATGTGGACTTCATAGTTTTTCTTAGTTCCTACAATATGAGCCCAAACTAGCTTATAATGCTGTTATAACATGGAATACTTATGCCATAAATAATTTCAAGTGTATAATATGTAGGATAGTATTGGTAGGGTGATATGGACTTTCATTGGGTGTATCACAAGAAATTAAACAAATTTTCTCAGACAATACCATCATCTGAATGCATATGCAAGAGAACTTAACATGTTGTGTACCTTAATGATAACTAAAGTCAAGTCAGTATATTCTGTTGCAACTATGGATGAATTTGAATTGAATAATTAAACAGCATGAACTACAGTTTGTAATTTGATAAGAAAAATATTAAGATCATACCTGTTGAAGAATTGAAATAATATTAACATTTCTGTAATGGGTTATCCTTAAACCATTTTGCCTCCTATTTTTATCCTGGCAGTTTAAAAGATTTTATAATGGTTTGTGTAGTCATTTCTATATCACCATAAGAATATGACTGAAACAAAAATGGGGATAGGGTTAGATAGGGTGATGGGGAAGTAAGGAGCGTGGGAAGAGTCTTTGTATATGTTCTATCCTAAGCCTTAGGACCTGATTTTTATTTACATTAACACGAAAGCTTAGAGTGCTGCTGCAGTGCTACCATCTATTTTCCGTATTTGACAGTGTAGCACATGATAACACTGATGAGCCAAACTGGTCCATGGACCATTTGCAGTCCAGTTGATTGCCAGGCATCAATAAAACATCTTTGGGATTATATGTATACAGAGTGGAGGTGGAAAGGGAGCTGTGGTTTCAGTGCATTATACGTGACAGCTAGAGACTGAGTGTGAACGAATGTGGCCTTTGTTGTCTTTTCCTAGCACTACCTCGCGCACATGCGGGGAGAGGAGGGGGTTATTTCATGTGTGGGGGGGTGACGATGGGAATGAATAAAGGCATACAGTATGAATTATGTACATGTGTATAAATGTATATGTCTGTGTGTGTTTATATATGTATACATTGAGATGTATAGGTATGTATATTTGCGTGTGTGGACATGTATGTATATACATGTGTATGTGGGTGGGTTGGGCCATTCTTTCGTCTGTTTCCTTGCGCTACCTCACTAATGCAGGAGACAACGACAAAGCAAAATGAAATAAATATAGTGTAAGCATATGCCTTTATTATATATACCAGTGTCACTCTTCGGATGATTATCATAGTGAATATCTTTGTTTGCAGGTGGCAAGATCACAGAGTTTCCAGTCATCAAACTTTCTGAGGAAAAATTGATTGATACAAATGGTGCTGGGGATTCTTTTGTTGGAGGTAAGCTTTCTTATTGGAAAATATAATTAGTTGAAAAATTTTTGCATAAGGCTAAGGAATATATTGGCATAGGAACACTATTAACTCAAATGTACACTCATATTCAGTGGTTTAGTAATATTTTTGGTAAGACATATTAGGTTGAAAGCTCAAGCATTAATCAAAAATTTTATTTGAATTTTCACCCCATATACTTATTTTTTTTTTTCTATTAATCACTGTTTCCCGCATCAGCGAGGTAGTGCAAGGAAACACAAAGAATGACCCAACCACTCATATACACATATATACACATAAATGTCCATACATACACATACATACATATACATATTTATTTATTCATATATTATCCCTGGGGATAGGGGAGAAAGAATACTTCCCACGTATTCCCTGCGTGTCGTAGAAGGCGACTAAAAGGGAAGGGAGCGGGTCTGGAAATCTTCCCCTCTCATTTTTTTTTTTTCCCAAAGGAAGGAACAGAGAAGGGGGCTGGATGAGGATGTTTCCTCAGAGGCCCAGCCCTGTGTTCTTAATGCTACCTCGCTGAGGCGGGAATTGGCGAATAGTATGAAAGAAATATTATATTTTGTTGCTGTCTCCCGCGTTAGTGAGGTAGCGCAAGGAAACAGACGAAAGAATGGCCCAGCCCACCCACATACACATGTATATACATATACGTCCACACATGCACATATACATACCTATACATCTCATCGTATACATACATATACACACACACATATACATATATACACATGTACATAATTCATACTGTCTGCCCTTATTCATTCCCGTCGCCACCCCGCCACACATGAAATGACAACCCCCTCCCCCCACATGTGCGCGAGATAGCACTTGGAAAAGACAACAAAGGCCACATTCATTCACACTCAGTCTCTAGCTGTCATGTATAATGCACCAAAACCACAGCTCCCTTTCCACATCAGGCCCCACAAAACTTTCCATGGTTTACCCCAGACGCTTCACAAGATATTGTGTCGATTCCAAAACTAATTAATTTTCATCATCTACTATGGGATAGAGTGGGAACTCACATTAAACTTTAAAGTTATATGATTCCTTAATGATTGACTGTTAACTTCATATTATGGAATAATTTCTAATTTAGTTCATAGTTACACAGTTTAAATGATTGTATTGTAATTTGAATGCTAGTATCAAGTTACATTGCTGTATTTTTAATCACCTAACTAACTGCTATGATTTGTTTTCAATGTCAAATATTACCTAGAAACTTCTATTTCTAGCTGTCCTTCTACAAACAGTTTCTCATCCAGTGTTCCTTCAGTAGAAAATTACAATGTATACAGGATTTCTTCATCACTTGCCCTGTGTATCATATGTATTTTATGATTGTATTTAAGTTTCATCCTGGCTAGAAAACATACTTGCACTCCCTTTGGCAATCTATGGCTGACTGAGAATGATGGCTTTTTTCTATTTATGGGATAGGCTGCTGTGACATCTGTGGGTAATAGGTGGAATCACACAACAAGGATTTCAAATGATGGTGGCACCCAAAAAAAAGAATTATATGATGCTTGGAACACCTGTATATGACAAGTCTTGTGACCAGTGTGGCAGTGAATGGGTTGTTGACCAGCTCTGTACATAACTGCAGGTTATAATCGAGCTGTTTATCCCACCAGTAAGACCTACATCCCATGAGTTGTCAAGGCATACTGTTACCCCTCTTACAATGATATCTGTAATTATCTTTGTCCTTGATAAGTCAGATATCTTTTCAGCAAAAGCCACACATTATATCCTCTCTGGATTCAGCTTCAGGATGTTTATCATAATATTCTTTCCCATCTACAAATAGTGAATTAGATTGTCGAGGCATATTATTACTTTTTTACCTCGATATCCATAATTATCTGCTATCTGTCTATCCATATCCCTGATGCCCATTTCCTTCTGGGACTCCTATCAAGGGAGTGGCCACAGTAGAAATCTCGCCAATTTATTTGTATGTTATCTGAGATAGCACAGACAATTAATGGCCTAATCAAGGCTGTCTCATGTATCCTAACCTGAGCCAGGTACCTGTTCTATCAACCAACCCCAACTTATCCATACCCTTACATGCCTCCTTCGCATACACAGTTCCATGCATTCTTCCCCATTTCTTTCCCTCCAGCACTCTTCTTCTGTCGTAGGTGGTCTACCTCTCACACTAACCCCTTTAATCACACTATCATACACTGTCCTTGTAAACTCCCAATCTTACATTCTTTCCATATGCTCAAACCACCTCTAGTATTATGTTTCATCCACTCTCCCACTCCACAATTCATTTCCTTTGCATTCTCTGCCATACCATAAATCTCATACACCCCATTATTGCTTTCTTTTGTCCATCTAGTCATACTACATGCTCCTCTCAAATAACTCATTTCCCGTGCTAGGATTCTTGACCACTGCAACCCATCTCGGATCATGTTTCAGTTGCATAGGTCAGGGTCAGGAGAACTGTGCTATGCCTTAACCTTTTCTTCACTTCCATACTTACACTTCGACCATTCAATATTCTATTAAGGTACCCAATTACTCTTTTTTTTTTATTATTTTACTTTGTCGATGTCTCCCGCATTAGCGAGGTAGCGCAAGGAAACAGACGAAAGAATGGCCCAACCAACCCACTTACACATGTACATACACGTCCACACACACAAATATACATACCTATACATCTCAACATATATATATATATATATATATATATATATATATATATATATATATATATATATATTTTTTTTTATACTTTGTCGCTGTCTCCCGCGTTTGCGAGGTAGCGCAGGGAAACAGACGAAAGAAATGGCCCAACCCCCCCCCCCATACTCATGTACATACACACGTCCACACACGCAAATATACATACCTACACAGCTTTCCATGGTTTACCCCAGACGCTTCACATGCCCTGATTCAATCCACCGACAGCACGTCAACCCCTGTATACCACATCGCTCCAATTCACTCTATTCCTTGCCCTCCTTTCACCCTCCTGCATGTTCAGGCCCCGATCACACAAAATCTTTTTCACTCCATCTTTCCACCTCCAATTTGGTCTCCCCCTTCTCCTCGTTCCCTCCACCTCCGACACATATATCCTCTTGGTCAATCTTTCCTCACTCATTCTCTCCATGTGCCCAAACCACTTCAAAACACCCTCTTCTGCTCTCCCAACCACGCTCTTTTTATTTCCACACATCTCTCTTACCCTTACGTTACTTACTCGATCAAACCACCTCACACCACACATTGTCCTCAAACATCTCATTTCCAGCACATCCATCCTCCTGCGCACATCTCTATCCATAGCCCACGCCTCGCAACCATACAACATTGTTGGAACCACTATTCCTTCAAACATACCCATTTTTGCTTTCCGAGATAATGTTCTCGACTTCCACACATTTTTCAAGGCTCCCAAAATTTTCGCCCCCTCCCCCACCCTATGATCCACTTCCGCTTCCATGGTTCCATCCGCTGACAGATCCACTCCCAGATATCTAAAACACTTCACTTCCTCCAGCCTCTCACCATTCAAACTCACCTCCCAATTGACTTGACCCTCAACCCTACTGTACCTAATAACCTTGCTCTTATTCACATTTACTCTTAACTTTCTTCTTCCACACACTTTACCAAACTCAGTCACCAGCTTCTGCAGTTTCTCACATGAATCAGCCACCAGCGCTGTATCATCAGCGAACAACAACTGACTCACTTCCCAAGCTCTCTCATCCCCAACAGACTTCATACTTGCCCCTCTTTCCAGGACTCTTGCATTTACCTCCCTAACAACCCCATCCATAAACAAATTAAACAACCATGGAGACATCACACACCCCTGCCGCAAACCTACATTCACTGAGAACCAATCACTTTCCTCTCTTCCTACACGTACACATGCCTTACATCCTCGATAAAAACTTTTCACTGCTTCTAACAACTTGCCTCCCACACCATATATTCTTAATACCTTCCACAGAGCATCTCTATCAACTCTATCATATGCCTTCTCCAGATCCATAAATGCTACATACAAATCCATTTGCTTTTCTAAGTATTTCTCACATACATTCTTCAAAGCAAACACCTGATCCACACATCCTCTACCACTTCTGAAACCGCACTGCTCTTCCCCAATCTGATGCTCTGTACATGCCTTCACCCTCTCAATCAATACCCTCCCATATAATTTACCAGGAATACTCAACATATATATATATATATATATATATATATATATATATATATATTTTTTTTTTTTTTTTTAACTATTCGCCATTTCCCGCGTTAGCAAGGTAGCGTTAAGAACAGAGGACTGGGCCTTAGTGGAATATCCTCACCTGGCCCCCCTCTGTTCCTTCTTTTGGAAAATTAAAAAAAAAACGAGAGGGGAGGATTTCCAGCCTCCCGCTCCCTCCCCTTTTAGTCGCCTTCTACGACACGCAGGGAATACGTGGGAAGTACTCTTAATTCCCTATCCCCAGGGATATATATACATATATATATATGAAAAATGTGTGGAAGTCGAGAACATTATCTCGGAAAGCAAAAATGGGTATGTTTGAAGGAATAGTGGTTCCAACAATGTTGTATGGTTGCGAGGCGTGGGCTATGGATAGAGATGTGCGCAGGAGGATGGATGTGCTGGAAATGAGATGTTTGAGGACAATGTGTGGTGTGAGGTGGTTTGATCGAGTAAGTAACGTAAGGGTGAGAGAGATGTGTGGAAATAAAAAGAGCGTGGTTGAGAGAGCAGAAGAGGGTGTTTTGAAATGGTTTGGGCACATGGAGAGAATGAGTGAGGAAAGATTGACCAAGAGGATATATGTGTCGGAGGTGGAGGGAGCGAGGAGAAGAGGGAGACCAAATTGGAGGTGGAAAGATGGAGTGAAAAAGATTTTGTGTGATCGGGGCCTGAACATGCAGGAGGGTGAAAGGAGGGCAAGGAATAGAGTGAATTGGAGCCATGTGGTATACAGGGGTTGACGTGCTGTCAGTGGATTGAATCAGGGCATGTGAAGCGTCTGGGGTAAACCATGGAAAGCTGTGTAGGTATGTATATTTGCGTGTGTGGACGTGTGTATGTACATGTGTATGGGGGGGGGGGGTTGGGCCATTTCTTTCGTCTGTTTCCTTGCGCTACCTCGCAAACGCGGGACAAAGTATAAAAAAAAAAAAAAAAAAAAAAAAAATATATATATACATACATATATATTATATATATATATATATATATATATATATATATATATATATATACACACAGACATATATACACATATACATATTTCATAGTCTGCCATTATTCTTTCCCATTGCCACCCCACCACACATGAAATAACAACCCTCTTCCCCGCATGTGCACAAGGTAGCTCTAGGAAAAAAACAAAGGCCACATTCGTTCACACTCAGTCTCTAGCTGTCATGTATAATGCACCGAAACTACAGCTCCCATTCCACATCTAGGCCCCACAGAACTTTCCATGGTTTACCCCAGACGCTTCACATGCCCTGGTTCAATCCATTGACAGCACATCGACCCTGGTATACCACATCGTTTCAATTCACTCTATTCCTTGCACACCTTTCACCCTCCTGCATGTTCAGGCCCGGATCACTCAAAATCTTTTTCACTCCATCTTTGTCTCCCACTTCTCGTTCCCTCCACCTGACACATATATCCTCTTGGTCAATCTTTCCTCTCATTCTCTCCATGTGACCAAACCATATCAAAACACCCTCTTCTGCTCTCAACCACACTTTTTATTACCACACATCTCTCTTACCCTATTATTACTTACTCGATCAAATTACTCTTATACCCTATAATACTATTTCCCTTATCTTTCCTTCCATATCACCAAATTTACCCAAGGTAACTCCCAAATACTTAAAATTCTTTCACTTCTTCCAGTCTTCCCACTCCACCCTCCATATCTATAACACAGTCTAATACTCTTTCTTTTCTCACTCTCCAGGGCTTTACAAAAATCTGTACTTTCGTTGTTCCCTTTTATACTTGATAAATATGACTCGAGCAAAAGTTAAACAATGTATCCTTGCCTGATTCCTATTCCTTTTTAGAATGTTCATATTGTTTCTTGTCTACATGTATTGAACTAGATGCTTTAAGACTCTCATAGTTGAGAATATACATCATCCACAATCATATCTTAATGCAACTTGGGTGAGAGTTCTTTTAGTGGAGATGAGGTTTTTGCTGCATCTACACCTTTTAGATGTGTGTACGAGACATGCAGGAGCATGTAGAGCATTCCCCTTGAGGCACTATTCAGGTGATAGTATTGGTTGAGCAAAATTTCTTTTGAGACAGGATGGTAATTTGTGCACATATATTATTTATGATGTTTTTATGTCCTTTAGGTTTCCTGTCCCAGTTGGTCCAAGAAAAATCCATTGAGGCATGCATCAAGTGTGGCATTTGGGCAGCTACAGAGATAATTCAGAGACCTGGTTGCAGCTTCTCCTTAGATGTCTGCTACCATGAATGAGGGACCACTTTTCTACTGAATCTTTTGGTTAATAATATCACCTGTTTTTTATATTTTTTATCCTGATAATTTAAAAGATTTTTGAAAATGCCCATAATTCAAGGTGATAAGGATACCTTGAAAGGTAACTTTAATGATTGTTTTTATATTGAATATGCCTAAATAGTTATCATGTACTGGTATTGTTATATAATAAAAATGTCATTATTTCCATGGTTATAAAATATCCCAAATTACTTTTGTGAAACTGGTCATTATTACTACACATCGATGACAAAAAATTTCTTTTTTTCTTTCAAACTATTCGCCATTTCCCACGTTAGCAAGGTAGCGTTAAGAACAGAGAACTGGGCCTTTAAGGGAATATCCTCACCTGGCCCCCTTCTCTATTCCTTCTTTTGGAAAATTAAAAAAAAATAATGAGAGGGGAGGATTTCTAGCCCCCCACTCCCTCCCCTTTTAGTCGCCTTCTACGACACGCAGGGAATACGTGGGAAGTATATACATACATACATACATATATACACATATATATATATATATATATAAGGGGATAAGAGTGAGTGCTCAAATTACAGAGGTATAAGTTTGTTGAGTATTCCTGGTAAATTATATGGGAGGGTATTGATTGAGAGGGTGAAGGCATGTACAGAGCATCAGATTGGGGAAGAGCAGTGTGGTTTCAGAAGTGGTAGAGGATGTGTGGATCAGGTGTTTGCTTTGAAGAATGTATGTGAGAAATACTTAGAAAAGCAAATGGATTTGTATGTAGCATTTATGGATCTGGAGAAGGCATATGATAGAGTTGATAGAGATGCTCTGTGGAAGGTATTAAGAATATATGGTGTGGGAGGAAAGTTGTTAGAAGCAGTGAAAAGTTTTTATCGAGGATGTAAGGCATGTGTACGTGTAGGAAGAGAGGAAAGTGATTGGTTCTCAGTGAATGTAGGTTTGCGGCAGGGGTGTGTGATGTCTCCATGGTTGTTTAATTTGTTTATGGATGGGGTTGTTAGGGAGGTAAATGCAAGAGTTTTGGAAAGAGGGGCAAGTATGAAGTCTGTTGGGGATGAGAGAGCTTGGGAAGTGAGTCAGTTGTTGTTCGCTGATGATACAGCAGCTGGTGGCGGATTCATGTGAGAAACTGCAGAAGCTGGTGACGGAGTTTGGTAAAGTGTGTGGAAGAAGAAAGTTAAGAGTAAATGTGAATAAGAGCAAGGTTATTAGGTACAGTAGGGTTGAGGGTCAAGTCAATTGGGAGGTGAGTTTGAATGGTGAGAGGCTGGAGGAAGTGAAGTGTTTTAGATATCTGGGAGTGGATCTGTCAGCGGATGGAACCATGGAAGCGGAAGTGGATCATAGGGTGGGGGAGGGGGCGAAAATTTTGGGAGCCTTGAAAAATGTATGGAAGTCGAGAACATTATCCCGGAAAGCAAAAATGGGTATGTTTGAAGGAATAGTAGTTCCAACAATGTTGTATGGTTGCGAGGCGTGGGCTATGGATAGAGTTGTGCGTAGGAGGATGGATGTGCTGGAAATGAGATGTTTGAGGACAATGTGTGGTGTGAGGTGGTTTGATCGAGTAAGTAACGTAAGGGTAAGAGAGATGTGTGGAAATAAAAAGAGCGTGGTTGAGAGAGCAGAAGAGGGTGTTTTGAAATGGTTTGGGCACATGGAGAGAATGAGTGAGGAAAGATTGACCAAGAGGATATATGTGTCGGAGGTGGAGGGAACGAGGAGAAGAGGGAGACCAAATTGGAGGTGGAAAGATGGAGTGAAAAGGATTTTGTGTGATCGGGGCCTGAACATGCAGGAGGGTGAAAGGAGGGCAAGGAATAGAGTGAATTGGAGCGATGTGGTATACAGGGGTTGACGTGCTGTCAGTGGATTGAATCAAGGCATGTGAAGCGTCTGGGGTAAACCATGGAAAGCTGTGTAGGTATGTATATTTGCGTGTGTGGACGTGTGTATGTACATGTGTATGGGGGGGGTTGGGCCATTTCTTTCGTCTGTTTCCTTGCGCTACCTCGCAAACGCGGGAGACAGCGACAAAGTATAAAAAAAAAAAAAAAAAAATATATATATACACATATACACACACAAACACCCACACACGTACATATACATTATCAACATATACACACACAGACATATACACACCTGTACATCCTCATATTTGCTCGCCCTCATCCACTCCCGGTGCCAACACACCCCAAAGAAAACAGCATCGCCACCCCCTGCTTTAGTGCAGCTGCGCCAGGAAAACAGACAAAAAAGGCCACATTCATTCACACTCAGTCTCCAGCTGTCATGTGTAATGCACCAAAACCACAACTACCTATCCACATCCAAGCCCCACAGACTAAAATTAAAAGGTGTTGTTTATTTATAGGTGTTGTTAATTTATAAAAATGTATAAAAGAAAGAGGCAGGAGGTCAAGAGAAAGGTGCAAGAGGCAAAAAAGAGGGCAAATGAGAGTTGGGGTGAGAGGGTATCATTAAATTTTAGGGAGAATGAAAAGATGTTTTTTGGAAGGAGGTAAAGTGTGTAAGACAAGGGAACAAATGGGAACTTCAGAAGCGGGAAAATGGGGGGTGGTAACAAGAAGTGGTGATGTGAGAAGGAGATGGAGTGAGTATTTTGAAGGTTTCTTGAATGTGTTTGATCATACAGTGGCAGATATAGGGTGTTTTGGTCGAGGTAGTGTCCAAAGTGAGAGAGTTAGGGAGAATGATTTGGTAAACTGAGAAGAGGTAGTAAAAGCTTTGCGGAAGATGACAGCCAACAAGGCAGTGGGTTTGGATGGTATTGCAGTGGAATTTATTAAAAAGGGGGGTGACTGTAATGTTGACTGGTTGGTAAGGTTATTCAATGTACGTATGACTCATGGTGAGGTGGCTGAGGATTGGAGGATTGCTTGCATAGTGCCATTGTACAAAGGCAAAGGGGATAAAAGTGAGTGCTCAAATTACAGAGGTATAAGTTTGTTGAGTATTCCTGGGAAATTATATGGGAGGGTATTGATTGAGAGGGTCACTGAAGGCATGTACAGAGCATCAGATTGAGGAAGAGCAGTGTGGTTTCAGAAGTGGTAGAGGATGTGTGGATCAAGTGTTTGCTTTGAAGAATGTATGTGAGAAATACTTAGAAAAGCAAATGGATTTGTATGTAGCATTTATGGATCTGGAGAAGGCATATGATAGAGTTGATAGAGATGCTCTGTGGAAGGTATTAAGAATTTATGGTGTGGGGGGCAAGTTGTTAGAAGCAGTGAAAAGTTTTTATCAAGGATGTAAGGCATGTGTACGTGTAGGAAGGGAGGAAAGTGATTGGTTCTCATTGAATGTTGGTTTGCGGCAGGGGTGTGTGATGTCTCCATGGTTGCTTAATTTGTTTATGGATGGGGTTGTTAGGGAGGTGAATGCAAGAGTTTTGGAAAGAGGGGCAAGTATGAAGTCTGTTGTGGATGAGAGCTTGGGAAGTGTGTCAGTTGTTCGCTGATGATACAGCGCTGGTGGCTGACTCATGTGAGAAACTGCAGAAGCTGGTGACTGAGTTTGGTAAAGTGTGTGAAAGAAGAAAGCTGCGAGTAAATGTGAATAAGAGCAAGGTTATTAGGTGTAGTAGAGTTGAGGGACAAGTCAACTGGGAGGTAAGTTTGAATGGAGAAAAACTGGAGGAAGTGAAGTGTTTTAGATATCTGGGAGTGGATTTGGCAGCGGATGGAATCATGGAAGTGGAAATGAATCATAGGGTGGGGGAGGGGGCAAAAGTTCTGGGTGCGTTGAAGAACGTGTGGAAGTCGAGAACATTATCTCAGAAAGCAAAGATGGGTATGTTTGAAGCAATAGTGGTTCCAACAATGTTATATGGTTGCGAGGCGTGGGCTATAGACAGAGTTGTGCGGAGGAGGGTGGATGTGCTGGAAATGAGATGTTTGAGAACAATATGTGGGGTGAGGTGGTTTGATCGAGCAAGTAATAATAGGGTATCGAGTAAGTAATAACAGGGTAAGAGAGCCATGTGGTAATAAAAAGAGTGTGGTTGGAGAGCAGAAGAGGGTGTATTGAAATGGTTTAGTCACATGGAGAGAATGATTGAGGAAAGATTGACAAAGAAGATACATGTGTCAGAGGTGGAGGTAATAAGAAGTGGGAGACCTAATTGGAGGTGGAAGGATGGAGCGAAAAAGATTTTGAGCAATCGGAGCCTGAACATACTAGAGGGTGAAAGCGTGCAAGGAATAGAGTGAATTGGAACGATGTGGTATACCAGGGTTGACGTGCTGTCATTGGATTAAACCACTGCATGTGAAGTGTCTGGGGTAAACCATGCAAAGTTTTGTGGGGCCTGGATGTGGAAAGGGAGCTATGGTTTCGATGCATTAGACATGACAGCTAGAGACAATGTGAACGAATGTGGCCTTTGTTGTCTTCTCCTAGTGCTACCTCATACGCGTAAGAGGGGAGGGGGTGCCATTTCATGTGTGGCAACAGGAATGGATGAAGGGAGCAAGTATGAATATGTACATGTGTATATATGTATATGTTAAAATGTTTTTTTGTTTTTTTTTTGCTTTGTCGCTGTCTCCCGCGTTTGCGAGGTAGCGCAAGGAAACAGACGAAAGAAATGGCCCAACCCACCCCCATACACATGTATATACATACGTCCACACACGCAAATATACATACCTACACAACTTTCCATGGTTTACCCCAGACGCTTCACATGCCTTGATTCAATCCACTGACAGCACGTCAACCCCGGTATACCACATCGCTCCAATTCACTCTATTCCTTGCCCTCCTTTCACCCTCCTGCATGTTCAGGCCCCAATCACACAAAATCTTTTTCACTCCATCCTTCCACCTCCAATTTGGTCTCCCTCTTCTCCTCGTTCCCTCCACCTCCGACACATATATCCTCTTGGTCAATCTTTCCTCACTCATTCTCTCCATGTGCCCAACCCATTTCAAAACACCCTCTTCTGCTCTCTCAACCACGCTCTTTTTATTTCCACACATCTCTCTTACCCTTACGTTACTTACTCGATCACACCACCTCACACCACACATTGTCCTCAAACATCTCATTTCCAGCACATCCATCCTCCTGCGCACACCTCTATCCATAGCCCACGCCTCGCAACCATACAACATTGTTGGAACCACTATTCCTTCAAACATACCCATTTTTGCTTTCCGAGATAATGTTCTCGACTTCCACACATTCTTCAAGGCTCCCAGAATTTTCACCCCCTCCCCCACCCTATGATCCACTTCCGCTTCCATGGTTCCATCCGCTGCCAGATCCACTCCCAGATATCTAAAACACTTCACTTCCTCCAGTTTTTCTCCATTCATTTAACATTTTTTTTTTTTAAGTTAAAATGTATAGGTATGAATATGTGTGTGTGTGTGTTGTGTGAGAGCATTTAAGTATATACATTTGTATGTGGGTGGGTTGGGCCATAATTTCATCTGATTGCTTGCGCTACCTCTCTAATTTGGAAGACAGCAACTAAGTATAATAAAAAAAGTATTATTATACTTAATCGCTGTTTCCTGCAACAGCGAGCTAGGACCAGGAAAAAGAGAGAGAATAGCCCATCCACTCATATATATATATGAGTGGATGGGCCAATCATTCTCTCTCTGTTTCCTGGTCTTAACTCGCTGATGCAGGAAACAGCGATTAAGTATAATAATGATTTTTTTTTATTATACTTGGTATATATATATATATATCTTTTTCTTTCTTTTATACTATTCGCCATTTCACGCAATAGCGAGGTAGTGTTAAGAACAGAGGACTGGGCCTTTGAGGGAATATCCTCACCTGGCCCCCTTCTCTGTTCCTTCTTTTGGAAAACTAAAAAAAAAAAAACGAGAGGGGAGGATTTCCAGCCCCCCGCTCCCTTCCCTTTTAGTCACCTTCTACGACACGCAGGGAATACGTGGGAAGTATTCTTTCTCCCCTATCCCAGGGATAATATATATATATATATATATATTTTACATTGATATTTTTTTTTATGTACTCCAGTACATTGCAGCTGAGGCCCTTGTATATGATTATGAATATGAAGAAACCTGTATTAAGTAATAGGAAGGTATGAACATTTATAAACCCTAGTATGTAATTTATTATCCCTGGGGATAGGGGATTAAGAATACTTCCCACGTATTCCCTGCGTGTCGTAGAAGGCGACTAAAAGGGGAGGGAGCGGGGGGCTGGAAATCCTCCCCTCTCGTTTTTTTTTTTAATTTTCCAAAAGAAGGAATAGAGGGGGCCAGGTGAGGATATTCCAAAAAAAGGCCCAGTCCTCTGTTCTTAACACTACCTCGTTAACGCGGGAAATGGCGAATAGTTTAAAAAAAAATATATATATATATATATATATATATATATATATATATATATATATATATATATAAAAAAAAAAATTATATATTTTTTTTTTTTATATATATATATATATATATATATATATATATATATATATATATATATATATACTAGGACGCCATTTGTTTACCAAATGGTGTCCTAGCTTCATCTCTTCGATGTATATCAACTGATGATGATGATGTGATTATTACACAAAAGTGCACTTGGGAACTCTTCCTGTTTCATTTTCCCTGTGGACTCATAGGAATATCTTGATCACGCGCAAAATTGTGATCCTTTCCAATACATATATATATATATATATATATATATATATATATATATTTTTTTTTGTGCTTTGTCGCTGTCTCCTGCGTTTGCGAGGTAGCGCAAGGAAACAGACGAAAGAAATGGCCCAACCCACCCCCATACACATGTATATACATACACGTCCACACACGCAAATATACATACCTACACAGCTTTCCATGGTTTACCCCAGACGCTTCACATGCCCTGATTCAATCCACTGACAGCACGTCAACCCCGGTATACCACATCGATCCAATTCACTCTATTCCTTGCCCTCCTTTCACCCTCCTGCATGTTCAGGCCCCGATCACAAAATCTTTTTCACTCCATCTTTCCACCTCCAATTTGGTCTCCCACTTCTCCTCGTTCCCTCCACCTCCGACACACATATCCTCTTGCTCAATCTTTCCTCAATCATTCTCTCCATGTGCCCAAACCATTTCAAAACACCCTCTTCTGCTCTCTCAACCACGCTCTTTTTGTTTCCACACATCTCTCTTACCCTTACGTTACTTACTCGATCAAACCACCTCACACCACACATTGTCCTCAAACATCTCATTTCCAGCACATCCACCCTCCTGCGCACAACTCTATCCATAGCCCACGCCTCGCAACCATACAACATTGTTGGAACCACTATTCCTTCAAACATACCCATTTTTGCTTTCCGAGATAATGTTCTCGACTTCCACACATTCTTCAAGGCTCCCAGGATTTTCGCCCCCTCCCCTACCCTATGATCCACTTCCGCTTCCATGGTTCCATCCGCTGCCAGATCCACTCCCAGATATCTAAAACACTTTACTTCCTCCAGTTTTTCTCCATTCAAACTTACCTCCCAATTGACTTGACCCTCAACCCTACTGTACCTAATAACCTTGCTCTTATTCACATTTACTCTTAACTTTCTTCTTTCACACACTTTACCAAACTCAGTCACCAACTTCTGCAGTTTCTCACATGAATCAGCCACCAGCGCTGTATCATCAGCAAACAACAACTGACTCACTTCCCAAGCTCTCTCATCCACAACAGACTTCATACTTGCCCCTCTTTCCAAAACTCTTGCATTCACCTCTCTAACAACCCCATCCATAAACAAATTAAACAACCATGGAGACATCACACACCCCTGCCGCAAACCTACATTCACTGAGAACCAATCACTTTCCTCTCTTCCTACACGTACACATGCCTTGCATCCTCGATAAAAACATTTCACTGCTTCTAACAACTTGCCTCCCACACCATATATTCTTAATACCTTCCACAGAGCATCTCTATCAACTCTATCATATGCCTTCTCCAGATCCATAAATGCTAAATACAAATCCATTTGCTTTTCTAAGTATTTCTCACATACATTCTTCAAAGCAAACACCTGATCCACACATCCTCTACCACTTCTGAAACCACACTGCTCTTCCCCAATCTGATGCTCTGTACATGCCTTCACCCTCTCAATCAATACCCTCCCATATAATTTACCAGGAATACTCAACAAACTTATACCTCTGAAATTTCAGCACTCACTCTTATCTCCATTGCCTTTGTACAATGGCACTATGCACACATTCCGCCAATCCTCAAGCACCTCACCATGAGTCATACATACATTAAATAACCTTACCAACCAGTCAACAATACCTTCACCCCCTTTTTTAATAAATTCCACTGCAATACCATCCAAACCTGCTGCCTTGCCGGCTTTCATCTTCCGCAAAGCTTTTACTACTTCTTCTCTGTTTACCAAATCATTTTCCCTAACCCTCTCACTTTGCACACCCCCTCGACCAAAACACCCTATATCTGCCACTCCATCATCAAACACATTCAACAAACCTTCAAAATACTCACTCCATCTCCTTCTCACATCACCACTACTTGTTATCACCTCCCCATTTGCACCCTTCACTGAAGTTCCCATTTGCTCCCTTGTCTTACGCACTTTATTTACCTCTTTCCAGAACATCTTTTTATTCTCCCTAAAATTTAATGATACTCTCTCACCCCAACTCTCATTTGCCCTCTTTTTCACCTCTTGCACCTTTCTCTTGATCTCCTGTCTCTTTCTTTTATACATCTCCCACTCAATTGCATTTTTTCCCTGCAAAAATCGTCCAAATGCCTCTCTCTTCTCTTTCACTAATAATCTTACTTCTTCATCCCACCACTCACTACCCTTTCTAATCAACCCACCTCCCACTCTTCTCATGCCACAAGCATCTTTTGCGCAATCCATCACTGATCCCCTAAATACATCCCATTCCAACCCCACTCCCCTTACTTCCATTGCTCTCACCTTTTTCCATTCTGTACTCAGTCTCTCCTGGTACTTCCTCACACAAGTCTCCTTCCCAAGCTCACTTACTCTCACCACCCTCTTCACCCCAACATTCACTCTTCTTTTCTGAAAACCCATACAAATCTTCACCTTAGCCTCCACAAGATAATGATCAGACATCCCTCCAGTTGCACCTCTCAGCACATTAACATCCAAAAGTCTCTCTCGCGCGCCTGTCAATTAACACCTAATCCAATAACGCTCTCCGGCCATCTCTCCTACTTACATACTTATACTTATGTATATCTCGCTTTTTAAACCAGGTATTCCCAATCACCAGTCCTTTTTCAGCACATAAATCTACAAGCTCTTCACCATTTCCATTTACAACACTGAACACCCCATGTATACCAATTATTCCCTCAACTGCCACATTACTCACCTTTGCATTTAAATCACCCATCTCTATAACCCGGTCTCGTGCATCGAAACCACTAACACACTCATTCAGCTGCTCCCAAAACACTTGCCTCTCATGATCTTTCTTCTCATGCCCAGGTGCATATGCACCAATAATCACCCATCTCTCTCCATCAACTTTCAGTTTTACCCATATTAATCTAGAATTTACTTTCTTACACTCTATCACATACTCCCACCACTCCTGTTTCATGGGTAGTGCTACACCTTCCCTTGCTCTTGTCCTCTCACTAACCCCTGACTTTACTCCCTAGACATTCCCAAACCACTCTTCCCCTTTACCCTTGAGCTTCGTTTCACTCAGAGCCAAAACATCCAGGTTCCTTTCCTCAAACATACTACCTATCTCTCCTTTTTTCACATCTTGGTTACATCCACACACATTTAGACACCCCAGTCTGAGTACATAAATGCTCATACATGCACATATACATTATTATATATTTTTTATCATAATTAATTGCTGTTTCCTGCATCAGCGAGGTAGTATCAGGAAACAAATGAAGTATTGCCTATCCACTAACACATATATACAAATAAATGTCCATACACGCACATATACATACATATTTATCAACATATACACATATGTACACAGACATATACATATATATGCGCATGTACATATTTAAGCTTGCCTTCATCAATTCCTGGTGCTACCCCACCCTACAGGAAACAGCATCACTACCCCCAGCTTCAGCGAGGCAGTGCCATGAAAATAAACACAAAAGGCCACATTCATTCATACTCAGTCTCTAGCTGTCATGTGTAATGCACCGAAACCACAGCTCCCTATCCACAGACCTTTCCCTGGTTTACCCCAGACATTTCACATTTCCTGGTTCATTAATTGACAGCACATCGACCCTGGTATACCACATATTTCCCAACTAACTTGTCCCTCATCCATGCTGAACCTAATAACCTTGCTCTTATTTGCATTTGCTCTCAACTTTCTCCTTTCACACACACTTTTCCAAACTCAGTCACCAACTTCTGCAGTTTCTCACTCGAATTAGCTACCAGTGCTGTATCATCAGCAAACATCAATTGACATGCTTCCCAGGCCCTCTCATCTACAACAGACTGCATACTTGCCCCTTTCTCCAAAACTCTTGCATTCATCTCATGAAACACCCCATCCATAAACAAATTAACAACCATCCCACACCATGTATTCTTAAAACCTTCCACAAAGCATCTCTATCAACTGTGTCATATGCCTTCTCCAGATCCATAAATGCTACATACAAATATATTTGTTTTTCCAAGTATTTCTCATATACACTCTTCAAAGTAAACACCTGATCTACACATACTTTACCACTTCTGAAACCACACTGCTCCTCCCCCATCTGTGATGCTCTGTACATACCTTCACTCAATCAATACCCTCCCATACAATTTTCCAGGTATACTTAACAAACTTATGCTTCTGTAGAATGAACACTCACCTTTATCCCTTTGCCTTTGTACAATGGTACTATGCATGTATTCTGCCAATCCTCAGGCACTTCACCATGATCCATACATACATTGAACATCCTTACCAACCAATCAACAACGCAGTCACCTCCTTTCTTTATGCATTCAACTGCAATACCATCCACTCCCGCTGCCTTGTTGGATTTCATCCACACGGCTTTCACCACCTCTTCTTTCTTCACCAAACCACTATTCCTGACTCTCTCACTTCACACACCACCCTGACCAAAACACCCTACAATTGCCACTCTATCATCAAACACATTCCTAACTTACAACTGTTTTTCTTCTGTGCTGACATTATGCAATACTTCATGTACAGCACACACCAAAATGAAGTTATTTATGACACTCACTTCATCCTCTGCAGATGTGTTTACCTTCATGGGACCTGAAGTCCCACTTTTACCCATGTGCGTTTTCTGAAACTGAAAGATTAATGCTGTATAGGTACTTATCTCCACAAGTATAAGGTCTTATCGGTAGAAAATTGAGTAAAGCAACAGCTATCACAGAGATGTGTGAATTAAATCACTGACTAGAAAGTGGTCATATATGATACTTACTTGCCATAATCTCCATGGCCAATTTGATGATGCCCAAGGTATTTGAGTTCCTGAAACTGAAAGGGTCTGCGTTCGTTTTATTAGCAGAGTGGATTCATCTAGTAGAATGATGTAACTACTGTATACATGCAGGCCTTGCAGGTTGTTCTTATATGAATGGCCTGGCAGACACCACATCCCTTTTTAAACACCAGCAGTAGTTGGCCAGGAAGTTGATGTTCCATCGGCCCTGATTGCGTTCCTCCATTACTTGGATGTCCTTGTGAAAAGTTCCCTCTCCTCTTCACTGAAGTGACCACAATTCTTTGGAAAATAGTCCAGATGAGATCTGAGGGAGTGCATTTTTACTGATATGTGAGCCCCTAGTCAGTGGAAACTCCATCAGCTCATCAACAGTTTTCTCATAATCTGGACTCTGGTGTTTGCCCAGGAAATTTGCAAGGATCGACTTCAGAGCCAGCCAAGCAGAGAGTTCAATGGCATTCAATGCTTGATCGAAGTGGGTGTTATTAATGAGCTCTCTTATCTGAGGACTATTAAATATCCCCGCCTTCAGTTTCTCCCGACTTACACATGGAAACTTCTATTACAGAAAAGTGAATCCCCTGTCTTCTTTATCCAGTGTTTTCATAAAGTTCTTCATGAGACCGAGTTTGCTGTGCAGTGGTGGGAATAGAACTTGTGTGGTTCGACCAGAGGGAGGGACAGAACATTGTGCGAGCCGGGTTGTAATCCTTGTCTTGATGGCCACTATTGTCAGAAATAAATGCTGATCATCTGCCTGGCTGTCCCACAGGCACATGAAGCATGGATACTTTGTGTACCCACCTTGAAGACCTAGGATGAAACCAACTACCTTGAGATCTCCACAGATCAACCAATCATGGTCCTTGTGGTTGAGAGCGGACAGCAGACACTCCATGCCGTTGTGGGTCTTTCCTTTTTCAACTGTGTACAACAGGGATTGAAGCAAACTGGTTGTCATTGTTTAGAAGGACTGCCTTGAGACTTCTACTCAATGAATCAGTGAAAAGTCTCCATTCTGTAGAGTCATACTTCAAACCCACTGATTTAGTCAGATCAACAATGTTGCAGTAGACCAGTGAAGATGCCTTATCAAATGAATAGAATTTTCGGAACTCTTCCTCGCAATTTCTACACGAAAAGAATGTTGTCTCCGGTGCCAGCAGATGTTTCTCATGAAGGCACAAACCTAAGAGCTGAGTAGACTCCTTGGACAGGTTCAAGTCTCGTGTCAGATCACTGAGCTCAGCTTGACTCAGTGGCACTGGTTGGTCCTACTCTCCTGGCTCGAATGTATCAGAGGTTCAAGTCTCGTGTCAGATCACTGAGCTCAGCTTGACTCAGTGGCACTGGTTGGTCCTACTCTCCTGGCTCGAATGTACCAGACTTATCTTGCATCTCCAGCCTCGGATTTGGACGAGGATTCCATGTTGACATCAGGTGCAGAAATAGAACACCTGGACCATGGGGGACAGGTTCTATTGTTGATAGAACATCTGGATAATGAACATGATGCTTATTCTTGCAAATGATGCCCTGCAGATCTGTCATGCAGAAATAACAGTCTGTGGTATGATCTTTTCCTTCTCTCCACACCATTGGAACACCAAACGGCATACTCTTACAAAGCATGATATGACTTCTTCACTAAATGTATAATTCTTGCTCAATGGTCTGAAAGAGTCACCTTTCCACAGATATAGCAGAATCTGTCAGGGTGGTTCTTACACTTTCAATTCATCATCATATCAATTTTGATCTGAAATGAAGAAAAATAGGTTATTTTAAAGGCACCCGTGACAAGTTAGGACAAAAACATCATTCATAAAGGCCAGTTCAATAATATCAATCAAGACACATCAGTACTTTTTCAAATATAGCGTTTCTAAAAAATCCGACCTGATGAGAAAAATGGGGTTCATTTTTTAATTCAGCATATAAAACTTGTCCTAAATTAGTTGAAAAACTTTGGCCTTTGAAAAAAGTTTTAAAACAGGCCTGTGATAACTGTTGCATAAGTACCAATACACCCACAGGTATAAGGTTTTATAATGGGTATGATATGGAGTAAAGCAATAGCTAATTATCATGGAGTGGACTGTATACAAGTTACCGACTAAAACTGGTCATATAGACATTAACTAGTAGTAGTCTCCATACCAGATCTGATTATGTCCATGCCATTACCAGCTTCAACAAGTACAATAAACGTTTTGGTGCAGTACATAACATCACAAATATCTGCTTCATTTCCTGCAGTGTTCAAATATTTACATGCATGTAATAATATAAACTTATAAGCAATATACCCATATTCCATACAAAGAAACCTACTTTCAACATCCTTTACATCAAACCCTAAAGCCTACATGTTGAAGCTGCCTGGGGACCTAAAAGCAATAGGGTACTTTACTTCTTATTCTTCCTCTACAAATGCTGGGTAGGGTGGACTATTCCTAAACATACTTTAGATATGACCATAAAATCTTTTTAAAAAAAACTCAAACTATAAAAAATGGTGCCACCTCTATGCTGCATTCTAAAATACTTTATGGAGCAGTGTGTGTGAAAGGCAAGTGCCAAATGGCCTTTAAATCTTCATGCAATTTGAGATCGGGACAGAATCCATCTACAGGTTGTACAGAGATTTTCCGGTACGATAGGCTTGGAGGACTGGAATTTCATGGACTGAGTGAAGTATGACTTTGTTAGAATACATGTAGTGGACATAAGACATCCTTTGTTAAGTAAAGTCATGTAAAACATGACATGGTAATTTGATTGAAAAGACATGCCATACGAGTAATAATGTGGTCTTAAAATACAATGGAAACAAACATAGAGATGATCTCATCTAACATTTAAATTTAGTGTACACAATGAAAAGTATGTATTTATTTAAGTACATTAGTTCATACTTTGCTAATATGTTGGGCATCAGTTTAGGATGCATATACGCAATTAGAAAGACAGAATATTCCTATAAAACTAGATGAGGATTTAATGACTGGATGACCTTCGTATGTTTATTCATTTATTTTATTTATTATGCTTTGACACTGTCTCCCGCATAAGCAAGGTAGCGCAAGGAAACAGACGAAAGAATGGCCCAACCCACCCACATACACATGTATATACATAAATGCCCACACACGCACATATACATACCTATACATTTCAACGTATACATGCACAGACATATACATATATACTTATTTATATTTATTCATTATACTTTGTTGCTATCTCCCGCATTACAGAGGTAGCACAAGGAAACAGACGAAAGAATGGATCAACCCACCCACATACACGTATATACATACACATCCACACACGCACATATACATACCAATACATTTCAACGTGTACATATATATACATACACAGACATATACATACGTACACGTATATAATTCATACTTGCTGCCTTTTTATTCATTCCCGTCGCCACCCCACCACACACGAAATGACAACCCCCTCCCCCCTTTGCATACGAGGTTGTGCTAGGAAAAGACAACAAAGGCCACATTCGTTCACACTCAGTCTATAGCTGTCATGTATAATGCACCGAAACTACAGCTCCCTTTCCACATCCAGGCCCCACAAAACTTTCTATGGTTTACCCCAGACGCTTCACATGCCCTGGTTCAATCCATTGACAGCACGTCAACCCCGGTATACCACATCATTCCAATTCACTCTATTCCTTGCACCTCTTTCACCCTCCTGTATGTTCAGGCCCTGACCGCTCAAAATCTTTTTCACTCCATCCTTCCACCTACACTTTGGTATCCCACTTCTCGTTCCCTCCACCTCTGACACATATATCCTCTTTGTCAATCTTTCCTCATTCATTCTCTCCATGTGACCAAACCATTTCATTACACCCTCTTCTGCTCTCTCAACCACACTCTTTTCAATCCCACACCTCTCTCTTACCCTTTCATTACTTACTCAATGAAACCACCTCACACCACATATTGTCCTCAAACATCTCATTTCCAAAACATCCACCCTTCGCACAACCCTATCTATCACCCATGCCTCACAACCATATAAAATTGTTGGAACCACTATTCCTTCAAACACCCTCTTTTGCTCTTCGAGATAATGTTCTCACCTTCCACACATTCTTCAACGCTCCCAGAACCTTTGCCCCCTCCCCCACCCTGTGACTCGCTTCTACTTCCATGGTTCCATCCTCTGCCAAATCCACTCCCGGATATCTAAAACACTTCATTTCCTCCAGTTTTTCTCCGTTCAAACTTACCTCCCAATTTACTTGTCCTTCAACCTACTGAACCTAATAACCTTGCTCTATTCACATTTACGGTCAGCTTTCTTCTTTCATTCATTTTCCCAAACTTGGTTACCAACTACTGCAGTTTCTCACCCGAATCAGCCACCGGCACTGTATCAGCGAACAACAACTGACTCGCTTCCCAAACCCTTTCATCCACAACAGACTGCATACTTGCCCCCTCTCCAAAACTCTTGCATTCACCTCCCTAACAACCCCATCCATAAAAAATTAAACCACCATGGAGACATCACACACCCCTGCCGCAAACCGACATTCATTGGAAACCACTTACTTTCCACTCTTCCTACTCGTACACATGCCTTACATCCTCGATAAAAACATTTTACTGCTTCTAGCAACTCACCTCCCACACCATATACTCTTAATACCTTCCACAGAGCATCTCTATCAACTCTATCATATGCCTTCTCCAGATCCATAAATGCTACATACAAATCCATCTGCTTTTCTAAGTATTTCTCACATACATTCTTCAAAGCAAACACCTGATCCACACATCCTCTACCACTTCTGAAACCACACTGCTCTTCCCAATCTAGGGCTCTCTACATGTCTTGACCCTCTCGATCAATACCCTCCCATATAATTTACCAGGAATACTCAACAAACTTATACCTCTGTAATCTGAACACTCACCTTTATCCCCTTTGCCTTTGTAGAATGGCACTATACATGCATTCTGCCAATCCTCAGGCACTTCACCATTAACCATACATACATTGAATATCATCACCAACCAGTCAACAACAAGTCACCCCCTTTTTTGATAATTTCCACAGTAACACCATCCAAACTCACTAACTTGCCAGCTTTCATCTTCCGGAAAGCTTTCACTACCACTTCTGTCTACCAAATCTTTTTTCCCTGACCCTCTCACTTTGCACACCACCTCGACCAAAACACCCTATATCTGCCACTCTATCATCACACATATTCAACAAACCTTCAAAATACTCACTCCATCTCCCTCTCCCTCTCACGTCACTACTACTTATTTCCTCCCCATGTGCCCCCTTCACCGATGTTCCCATTTGTTCTCGTCTTACGCACTTTATGTACCTCCTTCCAAAATGTTTTTAATCTCCCTAAAATTTAATGATACTCTCACCAAAACTCTCATTTGCCCTCTTTTTCACCTCTTGCACCTTTCTCTTGACCTCCTGCCTCTTTCTTTTATACATCTCCCAGTCATTTGCACTATTTCCCTGCAAAAATTGTCTAAATGCCTCTCGCTTCTCTTTCACTAACAATCTTACTACTTCATCCACCACTCACTACCCTTTCTAATCTGCCCACCTCCCACCATTATCATGCCATAGGCATCTTTGGCGCAAGTCATCACTGCTTCCCTAAATACATCCCATTCCTCACCCACTCCCCTTCATCATTTGCTTTCACCTTTTTCCATTCTGCATTCAATCTCTCCTGGTACTTTCTCATACAAGTCTCCTTTCCAAGCACACTTACCCTTACCACTCTCTTCATCCCAACATTCTCTGTTCTTTTCTGAAAACCTCTACATATCTTCACCTTCGCCTCCACAAGATAATGGTCAGACATCCCCCCAGTTGCCCCTCAGCACATTATCCAAAAGTCTCTCTTTTGTGCGCTATCAATTAACACGTAATCCAATAACGCTCTCTGGCCATCTCTTCTACTTACATACATATGTTTATTTATTACACTTTGTTGGTCTCCCGCGTTAGCGAGGTACCGCAAGGAAACAGATGAAAGAATGGGTGTGGCCCAACCCACCCACATATACATGTATATACATACATGTCGACACACACACACATATACATACCTATACATCTCAACGTATACATATATATACACACACAGACATATACATATATACACATGTACATAATTCATAGTCTGCCCTTATTCATTCCCGTCGCCACCCCACCACACATGAAATGAAAACCCCGCTCCCCCCGCATGTGTGTGAGGTAGCACTAGGAAAAGACAACAAAGGCCACATTCATTCATTCACTCAGTCTCTAGCTGTCATGTATAATGCACCGAAACCACAGCTCCCTTTCCACATCCAGGCCCCACAAAACTTTCCATGGTTTACCCCAGACACTTCACATGCCCTGGTTCAATCCACTGACAGCGCGTCATCCCCGGTATACCACATCGTTCCAATTCACTCTATTCCTTGCACGCCTTTCACCCTCCTGCATGTTCAGGCCCCAATCACTCAAAATCTTTTTCACTCCATCTTTCCACCTCCAATTTGGTCTCCCACTTCTCCTCATTCCCTCCACCTCTGACACATATATCCTCTTTGTCAGTCTTTCCTCACTCATTCTCTCCATGTGACCAAACCATTTCAAAACACCGTCTTCTGCTCTCTCAACCACACTCTTTTTATTACCACAAATCTCTCTTACCCTTTCATTATTACTCGATCAAGCCACCTCACACCACATATTGTCCTCAAACATCTCATTTCCAGCACATTCACCCTCCTCCGCACAACTCTAGACCACGCGTTGCAACCATATAACATTGTTGGAACCACTATTCCTTCAAACATACCCATTTTTGATTTCCAAGATAACGTTCTCGAATTCCAAACTTTTTCAACGCTCCCAGAACTTTTGCCCCCTCCCCCACCCTATGATTCACTTCCACTTCCATGTTTCCATCCGCTGCCAAATCCACTCCCAGATATCTAAAACACTTCACTTCCTCCAGTTTTTCTCCATTCAAACTTACCTCCCAATTGACTTGTCCCTCAACCCTACTATACCTAATAACCTTGCTCTTATTCGCATTTCCTCTCAACTATCTTCTTACACACACTTTACCAAACTCAGTCACCAGCTTCTGCAATTTCTCACTTGAATCAGCCACCAGCTTCTGCAGTTTCTCACCCGAACCAGCCACCAGCACTGTATCATCAGCGAACAACAACTGACTCACTTCCTAAGCTTTCTCATCCACAACAGACTGCATACTTGCCCCTCTTTCCAAAACTCTTGCATTCACCTCCCTAACAACCCCATCCATAAACAAATTAAACAACAAGAGACATCACGCACCCCTGCCGCAAACCTACATTCACTGAGAACCAATCATTTTCCTCTCTTCCTACACATACACATGCCTTACATCCTTGATTAAAACCTTTCACTGCTTCTAACAACTTACCTCCCACACCATATATTCTTAATACCTTCCACAGGGCATCTCTACCACCTCTATCATATTCCTTCTCCACATCCATAAATGCTTCATACGAATCCATTTGATTTTCTAAGTATTTCTCATACATTTTTCAAAGCAAACACCTGGTCCACACATCCTCTACCACTTCTGAAACCACACTGCTCTTCTCCAATTTGATGCTCTGTACATGCCTTCACCCTCTCAATCAATACCCTCCCATATAATTTCCGAGGAATAATCAACAAACTTATACCTCTGTAATTTGAGCACTCACTTTTATTCCCTTTGCCTTTGTGCAATGGCACTATGCAAGCATTCCGCCAGTCCTCAGGCACCTCACCATGAGTCATACATACATTAAATAACCTTACCAACCAGTCAACAATACCTTCACCCCCTTTTTTAATAAATTCCACTGCAATACCATCCAAACCTGCTGCCTTGCCGGCTTTCATGTTCCACAAAGCTTTTACTACCTCTTCTCTGTTTACCAAATCATTCTCCCTAAACCTCTCACTTTGCACAACACTTCGACCAAAACACCCTATATCTGCCACTCTATCATCAAACACATTCAACAAACCTTCAAAATACTCACTCCATCTCCTTCTCACATCACCACTACTTATCACATCCCCATTAGCCCCCTTTCACTGATGTTCCCATTTGTTCCCGTGTCTTATGCACTTTATTTACCTCCTTCCAAAACATCTTTTTATTCTAAAATTTAATGATACTGTCTCACCCCAACTCTCATTTGCCCTCTTTTTTGCCTCTTGTACCGTTCTCTTGACCTCCTGCCTCTTTCTTTTATACATCTCCCAGTCAATTGCATTATTTCCCTGCAAAAATCGTCCAAATGCCTCTCTCTTCTCTTTCACTAATAATCTTACTTCTTCACCCCTCCACTCACTACCCTGTCTAATCTGCCCACCTCCCACGCTTCTCATGCCACACGTATCTTTTGCACAATACATCACAGTCCTCCCCACTCCCCTTGCATCCTTTGTTCTCACCTTTTCCATTCTGTACTCAGTCTCTCCTGGTACTTCCTCACACAAGTCTCATTCCCAAGCTCACTTGCTCTCACCACTCTCTTCACCCCAATATTCTCGTCTTTTCTGAAAACCTCTACAAATCTTCACCTTCGCCTCGACAAGATAATGATCAGACATCCCTCCAGTTGCACCTCTCAGCACATTAACATCCAAAAGTCTCTCTTTCGTGTGCCTATCAATTAACACGTAATCCAATAACGCTCTCTGGCCATCTCTCCTACTTACATACATATACCTATGTACATCTCTCTTTATAAACCAGGTATTCCCTATCACCAGTCCTTTTTCAGCACATAAATCTACAAGCTCTTCACCATTACCATTTACAACACTGAACACCCCATGTACACCAATTATTCCCTCAACTGCCGCATTACTCACCTTTGCATTCAAATCACCCATCACTATAACCTGGTCTCGTGCATCAAAACAACTAACACAGTCACTCAGCTGCTCCCAAAACACTTGCCTCTCATGATCTTCCTTCTCATTCCCAGGTGCATATGCACCAATAATCACCCCTCTCTCTCCATCCACTTTCAGTTTTACCCATATCAATCTAGAGTTTACTTTCTTACACTCTATCACATACTCACACCACTCCTGTTTCAGGAGTAGTGCTACTCCTTCCCTTGCTCTTGTCCTCTCACTAACCCCTGACTTTACTCCCATGACATTCCCAAACCACTCTTCCCCTTTACCCTTGAGCTTTGTTTCACTCAGAGCCAAAAGATCCACGTTCCTTTCCTCATACTACCTATCTCTCCTTTTTTCTCATCTTGGTTACATCCATGCACATTTAGACACCCCAATCTGAGCCTTCGAGGAGGATGAGCACTCCCTGCATGACTCCTTCTGTTTCCCTGTTTAGAAAGTTAAAATACAAGGAGGGGAGGGTTTCTAGCCCCCCGCTCCTGTCCCCTTTAGTCGCTTTCTACGACATGTGAGGAATGCGTGGGAAGTATTCTTTTTCCCCTATCCCCAGGGATATCTACATATGTATACCTATGTATATCTTTCCTTTTAAACCAGGTATTCCCAATCACCAGTCCTTTTTCTGCACGCAAATCTACAAGCTCTTCACCATTAATATTTACAACACTGAACACACTATGTACACCAATTATTCCCTCAACTACCACATTGCTCACCTTTGCATTCAAATCACCCATCACTTTAACCCGGTCTCATGCATCCAAGCTGCTAACACACTCACTCAGCTGCTCCCAAAATACTTACCTCTCATGATCTTTCTTCTCATGACCAGATGCATAAGCACCAATAATCACCCATCTCTCTCTATTCACTTTCAGCTTAACCCATATCAATCTAAAGTATACTTTCTTACACTCTATCACACACTCCCACAACTCCTGCTTCAGGAGTAGTGCCACTCCTTCCTTTGCTCTTGTCCTCTCACCAACCCATGACTTTACTCCCAAGACATTCCCAAACCACTCTTCCCCTTTATCCTTGAGCTTCGTTTCACTCAGAGCCAAAACATCCAGGTTCCTTTCCTCAACAGTAATACCTATCTCTCCTTTTTTCTCATCTTGGTTACATCCACACACATTTAGACACATGCCTATGATAATTAGATTATGCTCTTTATCTTATGTTCTCCTATTGATTAAATACTAATGTTTTATGACAAGGATGAAGAAAAACTTACTAATGTATTATGACAAGGATGAAGAAAAACTTACTAATGTATTATGACAAGGATGAAGAGAAGAACTCTGATACATTATATTTATTGTGCAGTCATTGCCTTAATCACAAATTTGAAAATGTACAACGGGCAACAGCTGAACATGACTTTCAACTTGGAAATGTAGTATGTAGTTCATCTGATGAACCTGTTTGATACATCTTGGCTTCTAAATCATATTAATAACCTTATTTCACCGTTTCTTAATACATATTATTCCAAGAATGAGCCAACATTTTTATCGATATGAAACTAAAAGAATTGGGTTTATGTACAATAATATTTTACACCCATACATACCAAACACTTATTCACTACTGTTTTTCCTTGACTTTGGCTACGCTCATAATAAAGCTATGTACTGCTGCAAGTCATCATTTATAAAATGAAATCTTTATGACTTAATAGCCAACCTGTGAAAAGGTGCAAAAATGTTATCACGTATACACAAAACTTCACACCTTCAAATAAAGTGGTCACGCATGAGGAAGCTCTGCACTACAGGTCTTTCAGATACTCAAAATACATGAAACGAAAATCCTGACCAAGGCAGCTGGATTGCTTATATTACATTATTACATGGAATTATTTGAAGATGAGCTAAATGTACTTCCTTTCAACTCATGAAAGGTACCAAATTCTATGTATGGCAGCATCCAGCCATAATGCACTGTGCTTGATATAATCTGCTCTGACAACTTAATATATGTACAGTACAAATATAAATATACAAACTTCAAATTACAATGAAAAGGTAGATGGTATATATATGCATGTGTGTGTGTAATCAAGTATACAACCCCACGATCCCTTTTATAAGGCTCTTTCAACTTCAAGGCTGTCCTTCAATCAAAAGCAAGGAAAAGATGGACTCCATTGGAGAGAAAAGTTCCCTAACAAAACTACTACTTGTTTACCAATGATAGTACAACCTTGGCAAAGGTGTCTTTTCCACTCATGGTGCAACCACGCACTGGCAAAGTCCAGAAACACCTATATTTGAGTTTTTGTTGTTCTCATTACTATCATACATTCCCAGGACCCATACTCCAAGAGGTGCAGCATCAAGGCTTCACAACAATCAGCAGTAAGGAAAAGATAGACTTCATTAAAATGAGAAGTTCTTCAACAATATTGTTCTCCAATGAGAGAGAGAATGTTAATAAGAGGAGTATGGGTAAGGACAGGATGACTAACACAGTATATACATCAGAAATGGAGAGAACAAAGAAAAGTGAGAGACGAAATTGGAGGTGGAAGGATGGAGTGAAAAAGATTTTGAGCGATCAGGGCCTGAACATACAGGAGGGTGAAAGGCGTGCAAGGAATAGAGTGAATTGGAACGATGTGGTATACCGGGATCGACGTGCTGTCAATGGATTGAACAAGGGTATGTGAAGTGTCTAGGGTAAACCATGGAAAGTTTTGTGGGGCCTGGATGTAGAAAGGGAGCTGAGGTTTCGGTGCATGACACATGACAGCTAGAGACTAAGGTGAACGAATGTGGCCTTTGTTGTCTTTTCCTAGCACTACCTCATGCACGCGCGGGGAAGGGGGGGTGCCATTTCACGTGTGGCGGGGTGGCGACAGGAATGGATGAAGGCAGCAAGTATGAATACGTACATGTGTATATATGTATATGTCTGAGTATGTATATGTATGTATACGTTGAAACGTATAGGTATGTAATGTGTGTGTGTGTGTGTGAGTGTGTGTTGTGTATACACATGTGTATGTGGGTGGGTTGGGCCATTCTTTTGTCTGTTTCCTTGCGCTACCTCGCTAACACAGGAGACAGCGACAAAGTATAACAAAAAAATATATCATTATTATTATACTTTGTCGCTGTCTCCCGCATTAGCAAGGTAGCGCAAGGAAACAGATGAAAGAATGGCCCAACCCACCCACATACACATGTACATACATACACAGCAAAGCTGGTGTTATCAGACTCCTCTTGCATTAGGTTACAAAATGAGTGAGAAGTCACCTTTGTCAAGGTTTTATCATTATCCATGAGCAAAATGGAATACAATCTTGTTGGGGAGTTTCCCACTCCTCAAGAGATAGGTTTTCTCCGCTACTTATTGTAACAGCCTGAAAGCTGCAGGAGCCTCGTAAAAGGGATCGTTTCTTTACATTAAAATATTATATTAAAACTTCTGGTGACAAGCACTTTCAAAAACAGCAGTAAATGTTATATAACCCGAAAATCAAAGAAAAGAAACTTTTTATACATGTATCATTACTTAACACAGTTGTCTCCATTTACAAAACTTCCAAATACTGCATATGACTGGCAACTTTAACAAATTCCTTCTTTTTCTAAAATCTTGATCCACATTCAGATATCCCAAAATTACTCTTTAATTACTTTCAAAACTATAATAAAAATATCTGGACAGACATAAAGATTTCCCAATTCTGCCTTTCAATTCATTTGAAAACTATAATAAAATTCCTATTTTATTTGCGTTTTGAGAAACTGAAGGAATTCAACATATGAGTGTGAACCTTCGGTCCTGTCATCCACAAGGTGTTGGATAAATAACATACGAGCTGGGTTGTCCTCCCTGAGGAAAAAAAGAATGCTTATTTTAGAGATGTAACAATATGAGAACTTACATGCTGCCATAAACATAAAAAACATGTCTCCCCTGACCACACTCCCAAAGTGCTTGCATTTATACACAGCAAACTCATTCAATCGAATCTCTTACCCTTTTGCTCTTACTTACTTAATCTAAAAGTATCATTCAACAAAGAGATGGAACTGATCTACACAAAAAATAATGTTCAAATACACTTACATCTTTGACATTTAAATAAAGATATGCTATGGCTTTGAAAAAAAAATCTTACAAGGAATATATTTGCAGGCCTATGAGAAATCGTAAAACTATGATTACAGTAATGAAAGAATTTTGTTTGTCTTTTATGTGTGTGGGTGTGAGGAGATTTCACATTATCTGACATATCACAGAATAAGGATATCTCTGCCTATGTAAGCATGAAATGGATTCAGCAGCATATACAATGACATATTACAAACTTTCTTTTGTTTGTGTTTAAAAAATAGCTCATTTCTAGCCCTTTATTTACCATTAACAGTATTCCTACTCACACATCAGTGAATTTTCATCCCTGGAAATTGCATGGACATCTCAAGCCTCAGTAGCAAGAGGTTTATTAAGTACGTACATTTTCTTAGTTTTTTCTGATTTTCCTCATTATATTTGTGATTATCTGAATAATTATTAGTTTATGAATTATATTGAGATCTACTAAAGAAAAAAGTTACTGGTAATAATATCTGTAACATACATTTGTGTAATACAAACAAGTAAAAACTGGACTTTTGTTTCTCCATTGGCTCACCCCTCTTCTCTTTTTTCATTTTTTCTATCAAAAACAATCATCAGTTCATGAGTTACTAAAGGAACTAGAAAACTGAAAAAATATATATACAGGTTGTACCTCTCTCATCCAGTGCTCTGTGGTCCATCAACTCCCATGGTCCAGCACACTTTAAATCTGCCACCATTAGTTTGTAGTTTGTGGATCTGCCAACACGGTGGCACTATTAGCACTGCTAATGTGCTAAAACCTGTTTACACTGCAACTGAGCAAATTAAGTCTTGTTAATTTCTTATATTCAGCTGTATTTTAGCCCTTCAGGATGTCATCCAAGGGATCAAGAGGTGCAAAAGATGGTGCTAATGCTAATAAGTATAAGCATTAATCATTATCAATGCTTGAAAAGGTGGAGTTACTGTGAAAATTAGACACAGGACCTTCTGTGAAGTCTTTGTGAGTGATCTATGAGATCGGATCATCAAATGTATATGCCTTAGGGGTCAATATCTGTTTTCTGTTATTTTCTGTGGTCCAGCAATGGCCAGGTCCCAAGGTAGACAGATTAAAGAAGTACAACCGGTACATATATATATATTTTTCTTATTTGATCGTCATTTCTCGCATCACTGAGGTAGTGCCAGGAAACAGACACAGAACGACCCATCCACTCATAAACACATTCTATACATATATGCACATACATACACATATGCATACATAAACATATCAACCTTTCTCATGCCACATGCATCTTATGTACATGCCATCACTGCTTCCCTTAATACATCCCATTCCTCACCCACTCCCCTCATGTCATTTGCTCTCACCTTTTGCTGTTCTACACTTAAAATCTCCTGGCACTCACACAAGTCTCCTTTCCAAGCTCACTTACTTACTCACTTACCACTCTCTTCTCCCCATCATTCTCTCTTTGTTTTTCAAAAGCTCTGAAAGTCTTCTCCCTCGCCTATAAAAAACAGTGGTCAGACATCTCTCTTTTACACAACAATCAATTAACACGTGATCTAATAATGCTCTTTGACCATCTCTCCTACTTACATACGTATTTATGTATATCTCTCTATTCAAACCAGTGAGTGAGAGAGTATCACTATATTTTAGGGAGACTAAAAAGATGTTTTGGAAGGAGGTAAAAATCATGTGTAAGACATGGGAACAAATGGGAACATCGGTGAAGGAGGCAAGTGGGGAAGTAATAACAGGTAGTGATGAAGTGAGGAGGAGATGAAGCTAGTATTTTGAAGGTTTGCTTAATATATTTGATGACTGAGTGGCAGATACAGGGTGTTTTGGTCGGGGTGGTGTGCGAAGTGAAAGGGTCGGGGAGAATGGTTTGGTTAAGAAAAGAGGCAGTGAAAGCTTTGAGGAATGAAATCTGGCAAGGCATCAGGTTTGGATGGTATTGCAGTGGAATTTATTTAAAAAAAAAAAAAAAGGGGGTGACTATGTTGTTGATTGGTTGGTAAGGATATTCAATGTATATATGGACCATGGTGAAATGCCTGAGGATTGGTGGAATGCATGCATATTACCATTCTACAAAGGCGAAGAGGATAAAGTTGAGTATTCAAACTACAGATGCATAACCTCATTCTTATTCACATTTACTCTCAAGTTTCTCCTTTCACACACTTTTCCAAAGTCAGTCACCAACTTCTGCAGTTTCTCTCTCGAATGAGCCACCAATGCTACATCACCAGCGAACAACAACAGACTCACTTCCCAGGCCCTCTCATCCACAACAGACTGCATACTCGCCCCTCTCTCCAAAACTCTTGCAATTACCTCCCTAACTACCCCATCCATAAACAAATTAAACTACCATGGGGACATTACACAACCCTGTCGCAGACCGACATTCACTGGGAACTAATCAGTCTCCTCTCTTCCTACTCGTACACATGCCTTACATCCTTGGTAAAAACTTTTCACTGTTTCTAGCAGCTTACCCCCACACCATATACTCTAAATACCTTCTACAAAGCATCTCCATCAACCCTATCATACGCCTTCTCAAGATCCATAAATGCTTCATACAAATCCATCTGTTTTTCTAAGTATTTCTCACATACATTCTTCAAAGCAAACACCTGATCCATAAATCCTCTACCACTTCTGAAACCACACTGTTCTTCCCCAATCTGATGCTCTATACATGCCTTTACCCTCTCAATCAAAACCCTCTCATAAAATTTTCAAGGAATACTCAACAAACTTATACCTCTGTAATTTGAACACTCACCTTTATCCCCTTTGCCTTTGTACAATGGCACTATGCATGCATTCTGCCAATCCTCAGGCACTTCACCATGAACCATACATACACTGAATATCCTTACCAACCAGTCAACAACACAGTCACCCACCTTTTCCATAAATTCCACTGCAATACCATCCAAACCCACCACCTTGCTGGCTTTCGTCTTCCCTAATGCTTTCACTATGTCTTCTCTGTTTACCAAATCATTCTCCCTGGCCCTCACTTCGCAGACCACCTCGACCAAAACACCCAATATCTGCCACTCTATCATCAAGCACATTCAACAAACCTTCAAAATACTCACTCAACCTCCTCATTTCACCACTACTTGTTATTGCCTCCCCATTAGCCCCCTCACCAATGTTCCCATTTGTTCTCTTGTCTTATGCACTTTATTTACCTCCTTCCAAAACATCTTTTTTTATATTTTATATTTATTTTTATTATACTTTGTCGCTGTCTCCCGCGTTTGCGAGGTAACGCAAGGAAACAGACGAAAGAAATGGCCCAACCCCCCCCCCCATACACATGTATATACATACGTCCACACACGCAAATATACATACCTACACAGCTTTCCATGGTTTACCCCAGACGCTTCACATGCCTTGATTCAATCCACTGACAGCACGTCAACCCCGGTATACCACATCGCTCCAATTCACTCTATTCCTTGCCCTCCTTTCACCCTCCTGCATGTTCAGGCCCCGATCACACAAAATCTTTTTCACTCCATCTTTCCACCTCCAATTTGGTCTCCCTCTTCTCCTTGTTCCCTCCACCTCCGACACATATATCCTCTTGGTCAATCTTTCCTCACTCATCCTCTCCATGTGCCCAAACCACTTCAAAACACCCTCTTCTGCTCTCTCAACCACGCTCTTTTTATTTCCACACATCTCTCTTACCCTTACGTTACTCACTCGATCAAACCACCTCACACCACACATTGTCCTCAAACATCTCATTTCCAGCACATCCATCCTCCTGCGCACAACTCTATCCATAGCCCACGCCTCGCAACCATACAACATTGTTGGAACCACTATTCCTTCAAACATACCCATTTTTGCTTTCCGAGATAATGTTCTCGACTTCCACACATTCTTCAAGGCCCCCAGGATTTTCGCCCCCTCCCCCACCCTATGATCCACTTCCGCTTCCATGGTTCCATCCGCTGCCAGATCCACTCCCAGATATCTAAAACACTTCACTTCCTCCAGTTTTTCTCCATTCAAACTCACCTCCCAATTGACTTGACCCTCAACCCTACTGTACCTAATAACCTTGCTCTTATTCACATTTACTCTTAACTTTCTTCTTCCACACACTTTTCCAAACTCAGTCACCAGCTTCTGCAGTTTCTCACATGAATCAGCCACCAGCGCTGTATCATCAGCGAACAACAACTGACTCACTTCCCAAGCTCTCTCATCCCCAACAGACTTCATACTTGCCCCTCTTTCCAAAACTCTTGCATTTACCTCCCTAACAACCCCATCCATAAACAAATTAAACAACCATGGAGACATCACACATCTTTTTATTCTCCCTAAAATTTAATGATACTCTCATCCCAAATCTTTTGCCCTTTTTCACCTCTTGCACCTTTCTCTTGACCTCCTGCCTCTTTCTTTTATACATCACCCAGTCATTCGCACTACTTCCCTACAAAAATTGTCCAAACGCCTCTCTCTTCTCTTTTACTAACAACCTTACTTCTTCATCCCACCACTCACTACCCTTTCTAATCTGCCCACCTCCCACCTTTCTCATGCCACAAGCATCTTTTGCGCACAGCATCACTACTTTCCTAAATACATCCCATTCCTCCCCGACTCTCCTTAAGTCATTTGCTCTCACCTTTTTCCATTCTGCACTCAATCTCTCCTGGTACTTCCTCACACAAGTCTCCTTTCCAAGCTCACTTACTCTCACCACTCTCTTCACCTCAACATTCTCTCTTCTTTTCTGAAAACTCTACAAATCTTCACCTTCGCCTCCACAACATAATGATCTGACATCCCTCCAGTTGCCCCTTCAGCACATGAACATCCAAAAGTCTCTCTTTCATGCTCCTATCTATTAACATGTTATCCAATAACACTCTCTGGCCATCTCTCCTACTTACATATGTATATTTATGTACATCTTTCTTTTCAAACCAGGTATTCCCAATCACCAGTCCTTTTTCAGCACACAAATCTACAAGCTCTTCACCATTTCCATTTACAACACTGAACACCCCATGTACACCAATTATACCCTCACCTGCCACATTACTCACCTTTGCATTCAATTCACCCATCACTATAACCCTGTCTCATGTATCAAAGCTGCTAACACACTCAATCAGCTGCTCCCAAAACACTTGCCTCGTGATCTTTCTTCTCATGACCAGGTGCATAGGCACCAATAATCACCCATTTCTCTCCATCCATTTTCAGTTTTACCCATATCAATCTAGAATTTACTTTCTTACACTCTCTCACAAATTGCACAACTCCTGTTTCAGGAGTAATGCTACTTCTTCCTTTGCTCACCAACTCCCAAGACATTCCCAAACCACTCTTCCCCTTTACCCTTGAGCTTCATTTGACTCAGAGCCAAAATATCCAAGTTCCTTTCCTTACACATACTACCCATCTCTCCTTTTTTCTCATCTTTGTTACATCCACACACATTTAGACACCCCAATGTGCGCCTTCAAGAAAGATGAGCACTCCCTGCATGACTCCTTCTGTTTCCCTTTTTATAAAGTTCAAATACAAGGAATGGAGGGTTTCTAGCTCCCTGCTCCCGTCCCCTTTAGTCGCCTTCTATGACACACGGGGAATGCATTGGAAGTATTCTTTCTCCCTTATCCACTGGGATAAATATATGCATTTTTCTATTATGATGCCAACAATGCTGGATGGCTCTGTAGTAACATAATGAAAGCAGTAATTAGGGCCAGGATCCTTATGAATATCACCAATCTGCTATTTTTGAAGCACAAGACATATGAGGCATTACAATCTAACTTTTAATCAATTTTCAAATTTTGCCTCTTTTCCTAGTAATGGTGGAGCCAAAATCCCAATACCAAAACTGGCCAGCATTTTGATACAAGTATCAATTCTAAGATTTAAAAAAACTATTGAATGGAAATAAAAGTTATAGCAGGGGAAACTAACTGCTTACAAACAATAAATGATGATAGTATTGCCAGATCGTAATGTGACAGCAAACTGTTACCATGCAGTAATATTCTGAATGACGTTATTCTTATTCAACCAGAATTTCTAATGAGATATTTATACAGTGTAGTGCCTGCAAAACTCATCATTAAACAGGTCATCAGCCAATCAGAACTTCTTATAAGCTAACTTCTTATAAGTGTGCATAAACAGAGGATAAAACTGACTAAATATGTACTTACTTTAAAACTAGAACAGGTGCATGATAAGGCTTGTTTCTCTGAAGATGTGACACAAAGTTGCCCAGAAGTTGTGACTCAAGGGTGTCTAAAGTAGGAAGGGCATCTTCATATAAAGGTTGAGGAATAACTGCATAGCTAGGTACTCCTAATGTTCCCTCCACCCAGCTTGATGAAATTCCAGACCGCACATAAATGTATATAGTGGCCCCAGTGTCCATTAAGTATGCTCCAGATCGTTCTAGACGCTCAGCAGATAAGTGAAGGCGTCCAGGTTGAGGAATAACCTGGAGAATAAAATAAAAGCTCATTTTTTTTTTTTTTTTTTATACTTTGTCGCTGTCTCCCGCGTTTGCGAGGTAGCGAAAATAAAAGCTCATACAAGATAAAAAAAAATTATGTTTGTATAACAAAGAGTGAAATAACACTGGAATGATATAAGAAAAATTATCTAGAGGACTGCAAGTGCATCTTCAAAATGGCAGAAGGCCTAATAATCAATGGCAAAAAGTAAGACATATCTAGTGGTTCTGAAAAACATGACCAGATTATACCAAACCAGGCTGATTTTGCTAGGATGTTACCATATTTACCCTAATGTAAGCTACCCTCTGTTCTAGGCTGCTGAGTGAGTTTTGAACAAATTTCAGACTTGACCCCTATAACAGGCCACACCCTAAAGTTGAACCACCAAGTTGAAAGACAGGCAGAGGAGGGAATTGGAGCACTGATGCACAATGTTTTCTGTTAACATTAAATCTAGTCACATATACAAACAAACTAAATTTATGAGTGCTACAGCATTTGCACTCATATGTAATTCAAAAAGAGTATTATAATGTTTATAAATGAAGATTGCTATCAATAAATTTCTTACTATTTCTGAACATACAGCACTTTCTCACATAGGTACAATATGCTGGTCTATGCATTACGTGAATACATCAAAGATTATTACCATTTGGCAAAATAAGCATTTCATCAACAGGAATTCACTCCCATTCAATCCAACAGAGACCAAATTGCTACTAGCAGCCCAGAGGATACTGTGCTGTATGATGGGAGGAAAATAAGTTCAAAAATATTCAGAGAATAAGTAAGGATTTTCTATTGTACACGTAATAAACACTGAAGTTTTAGCTTACATAAGCGCAAACACTGCAATGTTTGCATAATTTGTGTCTATGCATTCCAATTTGATTGAAATAAACACTGCATCTTTCCACAGGCTTTTCCTCAATCTGCTGAGTTTTTAGCTGACTACTGAATATTTTCTTGTTTAAAACTTTTTTGACCCTCCTTAAATGAGTAAGAGCCTAGCATCAAAGAAGTTGTGCCAGTGACACAAAAAAACTACCAGTATTCATGTAAAACTGGAAGCAAAGTGAAAGTGAATGAACTGTCAACAATGCACTTATCTGCATTACAATATCTAATATATTCATGTTAAACACAAGCCTACATAATGTACTATATGCATGAAAATATGTCCTGGAATATAAAGAGATTAATAAATAGGTATTGTTTATCATAATGTAAATATAAACCATCAATCAATTTGACAATATATTTTTGATAAACTATTTTTTTTCATGCATATTCACCATTTCACACATTAGTGAGGAAGCGTTAAGAACAGTGGCCTGAGCCTTAACGAGAATATCCTAAATTGGCCCCCTTCTCTGTTCCTTCTTTTGGAAAATTACAAAACAGGAGGGGAGGATTTCCAGCCCACTGCTCCCTTCCCTTTTAGTCGCCTTCTAAGACATGCAGGGGATACGTGAGAAGTATTCTTTCTCCCCTATCCCAAGTGATAATATACATACATATACCAAAATGCTCAAGTTTCTAACTTGCATATGAAACAAATGCTGTAGTGTTCGCATATGTTCATCCATCCATGCATCTGGATTTCATATCAGGAACCACAGCACTTCCTCAAATGCTTTCCTCCATCTGCTAAACAATGAATATTATTTCATTCAAAACTTTTTTACTCTCCTAAATCTAATAAGAAACCTGCATCTAGTAAGATAGTTCAGTGACACGACTAGAATTGTTGGCATAAAATTGGATTTTATTAATGTGAGTCAAAAGTGTCGTCTGTCCCACTGGTAAAGCACTTAAAAAAGCACTGGGTTGCTCAAATCACTGTAGAATCTTTAAAATGGTAGAAACACAAATTTTCAGGTAGAACAAATAACAATGGGTGGGCTGATAAAAATTTGGGAGGGCAACAAAGGTAAAATGAGGATGTGATGGAACAATATGTTTGGGTGAGGTTGGTAAATTGAATCTGGGTAACATAAATTAGGGCTGGATGGAAGGAGCTGTTTGGTCATTATACATACAGTAGGAGGGTTTGGACACGAATGGGACTTTGTTTGTCTTTTCCATGTAGTCGACACATGAGGGGAGATGTAATATTTCATGTGTGGGAGGTGGGAACGAGTGGGAATTGGAATAAAGGAAGATGAAAGATTTGTACATGCTGTATATATGTATGTATGTGCAGTGTGGTGTATGATAAATATGTATACTGGTGAGATGTTATAGGTATTGACTATATTGCGTGTGGGAACGGCATGATATATATGATATGTATAGTTTGTGTGTGTGATATTATATGACAGCGTGTGAAGTGTGTGGAAGAAGAAAGTTTAGTAGTAAATGGTGAAATAAGAGGCAGGTATAGGTACGTATGTGTAGGCAAGTCATTGGGGAGTGGTTTGAATAAGGAGAACTTATGTTTAGTACATGGCGTATCTTGTCATGCAGGTGGAAATGAAGTCGGAAGTATAGGTGTAATTGGTGGTGGAAGTATTATTAAAATGTTATGTGGTGTGTGAATTATTCGTATACAAATGGGTATGGTTGAAGGTGTGGACGTGTTATGGTTACTGTGAGGGGTTGGGCCATTTCTTTCGGTTGATTTCTTGCGCTATCCTCGCTAACCGACGCGGGAGACAGCGACAAAGCAAAATAAATAAATAAAAATAAAATGAGGATATATTCCATACTTAACTAAAAACACAGTGGGTAGAAGAAAAGCATGTGAGGAGACATTTATTTACATTCAATCTGGATACATGGATACTACACACTTTATTTACCTCCTTCCGAAACATCTTTTTATTCTCCCTAAAATTTAATGATACTCTTTCATCCCAACTCTCATTTGCCCTCTTTTTCACCTCTTGCACCTTTCGCTTGACCTCCTGCCACGTTCTTTCATACATCTCCCAGTCATTTGCACTATTTCCCTGCAAAAATTGTCCAAATGCCTCTCTCTTCTCTTTCACTAACAATCTTACTTCTTCATCCCACCACTCACTACCCTTTCTAATCTGCCCACCTCCCAACTTTCTCATGCCACAGGCATCTTTTGTGTAAGCCATCACTGCTTCTCTAAATACATCCCATTCCTCCCCCACTCCCCTTACATCACTTACTCTCACCTTTTTCCATTCTGCACTTAATCTCTCCTGGTACTTCCTCACACAAGTCTCCTTTCCAAGCTCACTTACTCTCACCACTCTCTTCACCCCAACATTCTCTCCTCTTTTCTGAAAACCTCTACAAATTTTCACCTTTGCCTCCACAAGACAATGATCAGACATCCCTCCAGCTGCCCCTCTCAGCACATTAACATCCAAAAGTCTCTCTTTCATGCATCTATCAATTAACAAGTAATCATATAATGTTCTCTGGCTATCTCTCCTACTTACACATGTATACTTGTGTACATCTCTCTTTTTAAACCAAGTATTCCCAATCACTAGTCCTTTTTCAGCACACAAATCTACAAGCTCTTCATTTCCATTTACAACATTGAAAACCCCATGTAAACCAATTATACCCTCAATTGCCACATTACTCACCTTTGCATTCAAATCACCCATCACTATCATAACCCAGTCTCGTGCAACAAAGCTGCTAACACACTCACTCAGCTGCTCCCAAAACACTTGCCTCTCATAATCTTTCTTCTCATGAACAGGTGCATAGGCACCAATAATCACCCATCTCTCTCCATCCATTTTCAGTTTTACCCATATCAATCTAGAGTTTACTTTCTTACACTCTACCACACACCCCCACAACTCCTGCTTCAGGAGTAATACTATTCCTTTCTTTGCTCTTGTCCTCTCACCAACCCATGACTTTACTCCCAAGACATTCCCAAACCACTCTTCCCCTTTACCCTTGAGCTTTATTTCACTCAGAGTCAAAACATCCAGGTTCCTTTCCTCAAACATACTACCTATCTCTCCTTTTTTCTCATCTTGGTTACATCCACACACATTCAGATACTCCAATCTGAGCCTTCGAGGAGGATGAGCACTCCCAGCAAGACTCCCGTTTACCCTTTTAGAAAATTAAAATACAAGGAAGGGAGGGTTTCTAGCCCACCGCTCCCATCCCCTTTCATTGCCTTCTATGACAACTATATGATGTTTTAAGGCTAAAGATATTATTCAAGTTATGATGTGCTTATGTTTCAAGTTAAACCTGTTCAAAAGGGGCACAAATCAGGCAAAGTCCAAAATACGTTAATTGGTCAATTGTCATTACATTTTTCTGATGTTGGGAAACAACTAAAGGTCAAGGGCCAGATATGAAATTTCTTCTATTTAGGAGGCAGGAAAATTCCAGGTTAAACCTTATATGGGGTATAACGCAGACAAAATCCAAACAAAGTATGGACTTTACGCTTTTCAATTCTTTAGATGCTGAAATATAACTGTATAAAGTTTCATGGATATGTGGTATGGCTTTGTAAGTTAAAACGAAAGTTATTTTATAGGTTAAGTCGACTCATGACAATGGATGCAGAAGATAATAAACACAAACCCTATGGGACTGCCATAATACACTAGCAACAAAAAAATCAAGGGAGAAGAATGCAGTGCCAGGGGAATGAACAAGATCAAATCTTATTTGACTCATCTTGAGAAAATCCTCAAATACTTTCCAATTAAAATTCTAAGTCAAAAGTTTAAACAGCAACTTTCTTACCTGGTCATCAATACTGAGAGCCCCTTTTTCTGACAGCATATGGATTGGGTAGAGGTCTGGGTATACAAACGTCATAAGATGTTTAAGTGGGAGAGTTTTAAGTTCACACATAGCAAATAAACGATCATCCAGTTTTGTGCTTAAACCTCCTCTGAAGGCAATCTGCAATAATAAACCTAATTGTAATTTACAAAGACTTTCTGATCATTGCTAAATGTGAGGATAACCAAAACGCTCTTTATCACAACAAAAGGGTACAGAATATAGAGAAAAAGAATTAGCCAGTTCCAACATGAACTAGCATATACCCACATATTTAATTCTATGATCAACAGGTAAGATGTAAAACACAACACATACTCACAGATTTTACAAGAGCTAATGTAAACAAAGGAAGAAGCTGTAATGCAGGTGGGGCTTCTAGTGCTCCATGGGCTGGGTTGCTCAATCCCATCTTGAAGGAAGAGAGTGCATCCACACACGCATTAACTAGAGCATCACGGGCATCAGATAAGGATGATGAGAGACAGCGATCTACTGCCATCTTGGCTAATAATCCAACAACAGCTTGCTGATCAGCTGCTGTTATGACTTCATGTATGTTTGGAGAGACTGGGAGGCAGAGTGTGTGCACTCTGATACGTCGTTCACCTACAAAACACCTCTCATTACTGAAATTTTCTTAAACAGAATCTTTTGTCTAACACACATAATTCTACGAATCTATACAGATGTGGGATGTTATAGAACACTTACAACCATCACTGAACAACAAAACTGAACCTCAATTATTGAGAAAGAGTGTTTTTTTACTATGTCTAAGCCCAAGCACAGTACTTTCATCCTTCAGTGTTCCACCGAAAGCAAGATGAACAGAAGACACTCAAGCAAAATTCTGAAATGAAATATTTCAAATAGTAACACAAGATCTTTTAACCCTTTTGCTGAAACCATCGGATATATCTAAATGCAAAGTTCAAGTTTATTCCAAGCCTACCAAAAATTCACCCTCTACTGCATAATTCAGGAACAGCTCTGCAACCTTGAAACATGTATCATATATGCAACCATGCTTCCAGAAATGTGTTACACCAGGTTTCATATATCACATGGTGCATGCAGCTAATAACTTTCCATGTTAGTGCTGATCTTATTGCTTTATGGGTGAGTTACATATGGAACATGTTAAACATCTACATACAAGGTATACTGGTATGGTTTTCTCAAACTGACTTCATTATTACCAAATCTACACCATATGTAGAACAATTTTCTTATAGTCTATTTTAATTAAATTATTATATTCTATGACCTAATAAGGTTTATAACCCTTAAAGAATGGAACCATGAAAATCTATCTGGGTCCCCAAGACAAAGGTTTATAAAAAAAAAAAAAAAAAATTCACCGTCTCTCACTTTATCAAGATAGTACTAGAAACAGACAAAGAATAGCCTCATTTTCTCAACTACTTTCTAGTTGCCGCATATAATTCAGCAGAATCTGAACCCCCAATCCATATCCATATCCTTTCCATGGTATCCCCTGATTACTTCAATAGCCCTAGTTCAGCCCAGTGACAGCATTTCATCCATTGCGTTTCACATGATGCCACTTTACTCTACCCCATGCACAACTCACATCCACCTGCATGTTCAGGCCCTGATAACAAACATCTTTCACTCCATTCTTCCATCTCATCCTGTCTACCCCATTCGGAGAACTTTCACAAGTAGGAACAGGAACAGAAAACTCTTGATGAAAATATTTATTACTGCTAAGTCGCATGGTCATTGATGAAAAACAGATGGACCTGTATGTGGCATTTATGGATCTGGAGAAGGCATATGACAGGGTGGATAGCAATGCTTAGTGGAAGGTCATAAGAATACATGGTGTTGGAGGTAAGCTGATGGAAGCAGAAAAGTTTTTATCATGAGTGTAAGGCATGTGTATGAGTAGCAAGAGAGTAGAGTGATTGGTTCCCAGTGAAGGTTTGTCTGTGGCAGGGGTGTGTGATGACCCCATGGTTGTTCAATTTGTTTACGAATGGGGTGGTAAGGGAGGTAAATGCACGTGTGTTGGAGAGAGGGGTGAGTGTGCAGTCTATTGGGGATGAGAGGGCCTGGGAAGTGAGTCAGTTGTTGTTTGCTGATGATACAGCACTGGTGGCTGATTTGAGTAAGAAACAGCAGAAGTTGGTGACTGAGTTTGGTCTAGTGTGTGAAAGAAGAAAGTTGAGAGTAAATGTGAATAAGAGCAACGATATTAGGTTCAGCAGGGTTAAGGGGCAAGTTAATTGGGAGGTAAGTTTGAATAGAGAAAAACTGGTGGAAGTGAAGTGTTTTAAACATCTGGGAGTGGACTTAGCAGCGGATGGAACCATGGAAGAGGAAGTGGGTCACATGGTGGGGGAGGGAGCGAAGGTTCTGGGAGTGTTGAAAAATGTGTGGAGGGAGAGAATGTTATCTTGGAGAGCAAAAATGGGTATGCTTGAAGGAATAGTGGTTCCAACAATGTTATATGGTTGCGAGGTGTGGGCTATAGACGGGGTTGTGTGGAGGAGGGTGGATGTGTTGTAAATGAGATGTTTGAGGACAATACGTGGTGTGAGGTGGTTTGATTGAGTAAGTAATGAAAGGGTAGGAGATATGTGAGGTAATAAAAAGAGTGTGACTGAGAGAGCAGAAGAGGGTGTGGTGATATGGTTTGGACACAAGGAAAGAATGAAAGAGGAAAGACTGACAAAGAGGATATACGTGTCAGAGGTCGAGGGAACAAGAAGCAGGAAACCATATTGGAGGTGGAAGGATGGAGTGAAAAAGATTTTGAAAGATCAGGGCCTGAACATACAGGAGGGTGAAAGGCATGCAAGAAATAGCGTGAATAGGAACGATGTGGTTTACCGAGGTCGACATGCTGTCAATGGATTAAACCAGGGCATGTGAAGCATCTGGGGTAAACCATGGAAAGATCTGTGAGGCCTGGATGTGGAAAGGGAGCTGAGGTTTCGGTGCATTAGACATGACAGCTAGAGACTGAGTGTGAACCAATGTGGCCATTTTTGTCTGTTCCTGGCGCTGCCTCGCTGGAAGAAGGGGCAATAGGAATGGATAAAGGCAGCAAGTATGGATATGCACATGTACATATGTGTATGTCTGTGTATGTATATGTATGTATACGTTGAAATTTATATGTACTTATATGTATACATGTGTGGGAGAATTGGGAGACCAAATTGGAGGTGGAAAGATGGAATGAAAAAGAAATTTTGAGTGATCGAGGCCTGAACATGCAGGAGGGTGAAAGGCGTGCAAGGAATAGAGTGAATTGGAACGATGTGGTATACCAGGGTCGACGTGCTGTCAATGGATTGAACCAGGGCATGTGAAGCATCTGGGGTAAACCATGGAAAGTTCTGTGGGGCCTGGATGTGGAAAGGGAGCTGTGGTTTCGGTGCATTATACATGACAGCTAGAGACTGAGTGCGAACGAATGTGGCCTTTGTTGTCTTTTCCTGGCACTACCTCGCGCACATGCAGGGGGAGGGGGTTGTTATTTCATGTGTGGCGGGGTGGCGACGGGAATGAATAAGGGCAGACAGTATGAATTATGTACATGTGTATATATGTATATGTCTGTGTGTGTATATATATGTATACGTTGAGATGTATAGGTATGTATATGTACGTGTGTGGACGTATATGTATATACATGCGTATGTGGGTGGGTTGGACCATTCTTTCCTCTGTTTCCTTGCGCTACCTCGCTAACATGGGAGACAGTGACAAAGCAAAAAAAAAATATAAACACCTATACACACACATATACATATCAACATATACACATATACATACACAAATCAAGACATATATACACATGTACATGTTCATACATGCATTCATCCATTCCTAGCGCAACTCCACCCCACAAGAAACAGCATCACTATCCCAAGCTTCAGTGAGGTAGCACCAGCAAAACAAACAAAAAAGGCCACATTCATTCACACTCAGTCTCTAGCTATCATGTGTAATGCACCAAAACCACAGCTCCCTATCCACATCCACACCCCACACACCTTTCCACAGTTTATCACAGACACATCACATGCCTGGTTCAATCAATTGAGAGCACGTCAACTCCTGTATACCACATTGTTCCAACTCATTCTATTCCTTCCACATTTCTCGCCCTCCTGTATGTTCAGGCCCCAATCGCTCAAAATCTTTTTCACTACACCCTTCCACCTCCAATTTGGTCTCCCACGTCTCCTTGTTCCCTCCACCTCTGACACATATATCCTCTTTGTCAACCTTTCCTTACCAATTATCTCCATATGTCCAAATCATTTCAACAGCCCCCCACTCCCACCCCCCTTTAGTCGCCTTCAACAACAGGCAGGGAATACGTGGGAACCATTCTTTCTCCCCTATCCCCAGGGACATACGCATATGTGGTTAGAGGGTTTGGAGTCAATGGGAATTATAAAACTAGGCACTAAATGATAAAAATGCAAATGAGAGACTTGGATTTGAATGTGCTGAGAGGAGCAGGTGGTAGGATGTCATATCATTTCTTGGTAGATGCAAGTGTGCAAGTTTGTAGTGGCTTCAGGAAAAACAGAAATAAAATGGGAGGCAAGAGGCTGGGGAAAGTGACTGTGCTTGAAGAAAAGGCTCGCATGATGAGATACCCAGAAGTATTAAGAAGAATGACTAAAGGTTAAATCAATCAAAACTATACTGGCAGTCAAAAGGATGGAAAAGTCTAAATTTAAGGAAGCACTGTCTGCATGTGCAAGTGAAGTGTGTGAAATGCAGATGGTCAGATGTAGGTAGTGAGTGGTGAGATGAAGGTGAGCTGCTAGTAAAAGAGGGGTGTCTGATACCTGAGGGGAAGGAGTGTGACTGGGAGATATAAAAGAAAAAGCAGAAGAAAAGCAAGAGGAAGCAAATGAGAGACAGTGTGAAAGATTATTAACCAATTTTAAGGAGATTAAAATCTTGCTTTGGAAGGATATGAATTGTAGAAGGACAAAAAATGGGAGTACCAGTCAGGGAAGTAAATAAGCAAATATTACCTAGCAAAGAAGATGTAAGAAGAGATGGAGTGAGTGTTTGGAGGTCTGTTGGATGTTAGGTTAAAAGTGGCAGATATGGGGTGTTTTCGACATAAAGATATGAGGAGTGAGTGAGTTATGGTGAATGGTTTAGAGAAATGAGAATTGGTGGTAAAACTCTTGAACAAGATGAAATACAGCAGAAGATCAGGAATGGATGGGTATGCAGATGAATTTCTAAAGAAAGCAGAAGACAACAATATTCACTTGTTGGTCAGGATATTCAAAGCATGCATGCATCATATTGAGGTGACAAGAGGCCCAGTGGAATGACTGTATATGTATCTCTCTCTATATCTCTGATGCCTGTTCCCATTGGGAACTCCTATCAAGGGGAGAAAGCCACAAAAAAGTGTCTCCACTTATCCCTCTCCTTACATGCCTCCATCACATACATCATTCAACACACTCTTCCCCCATTTCTCTCCCTCCTTCCACTCTATTTCCCTATGTCATAGGTGGTCTTCCTCTCTCATCAACCCCTTTAATTGTACTGTAATGCACTCTCCTTGTAAACTGCCCATCTTGCATTCTTTCCACATGCCTAAACCACTTAGAAGTAGTAAATTTCACCAAAAGCAGTTGTTCTGCCTCCTAATTCATGGTTGTCCAAGCTGCCATTATTGCTTGCTTTCAAAAATTAAAGGACATACATAATCATTTCCACTCTAGTTACTTCTACATATAAGACACTTCCTTACCTTTACTAGATGTATACAAAAGAGCAGCTTGGAAACAGGCAGTTCGGATGTTATGCAATGGCTCTTCAATGTTGACCTGCATGCCAAATCCAGCATCTGGATTAATGTTAGGCAAAGAGAGTAAGTCAGTGGAGCGAACAAAGAAGTTGCCATGGAAATTTGTAATGGCCAAACCTCTGGTTGCTCTGAAAAGAGAGAGAAAAAAAAAAAAGATTACTGTGAGTCAGCATCTACTCAAGGCATTAAATTTTACTTTATGAATAACAGCTGCAAACCCTCTATAAAGCAATTATCCCAAACTATACTCAAACATTTACTTCATACACTAATTTATATTGGAAAGCAGTCTCCTGCCTTGTGGACAGAAAACACAATAATACAAAGGAGCAAGATTTAGTATATGTAGTAAACACACATGTTTTAAGGAAAAAGAGAATACAGGTATTACAAATTAAAGATTTAGTTTATGCATCAAGCATGTAAGTTTAAATTACTAACAAAACTTACTTCTGTATTTCATCCCTAGGGATAGGAGAGAATATTTTCACTATCACAGCTGGAACTAAGATGAGTGGCAGCCAGGGTTGGAAATCTTTCCTAAACTTTAGTTCATGATTGTGGCCTTGAATATAAAAGACTAAAGAGAGATTTTCCAGAAGCTGGTGACCATGTCTCCAGATGTACGTGAAAGAAGGCAGAAAGCTAATACAGGTTGACCATCCCTAATCTGAAAATCCAAAATGCTCCAAAATCCAAAACTTTTTGAGCAGCAACATGACATTACAAGTGGAAAATCCCACACCTGACCTCACTTGCCCATGTTGGGCTCTCACTCTCTCTTAGTGCCAATTTGTTACAAACTATCATCACTACCAAACCTACATGCATCACTAAGTGTTTTTTGCTCATTCTCTGCTCTGTGGTATTAAGATGTTGTTGAAACTGTCAAAAAGGCCTCCATAGTCCATCAGTAAGCCGGAAGAAGTGGATATCGAAGAAGTTTTTAACTAATGATGAGGCTCCAGTTGTTCATTCAATGACCAACAGTGAAATAGCTGAAATGGTTCTGAATCAAGGTGAAGATGACTTTGTTAACACAGCAGAAAAAGTGCCTATAGACAACATGGTGAAAATGTGTGACGACTTATTGAAGGACTAAAGCAGCGTGCATTCATAACATAACAAAAAAATCAAGTCAGTCTATAAAATCAAAGAGACTTTTAAGACAAAAATCATTGTTAATGATGCAGATGACTGGAGGAAACATTTAAAAGGACATCCAGCAAAATGCCTCCTCATCCCTAGAGGACCCAATTCCTGATCCCTCAACTTCTGATGTTCCATCTCATGATGATGTCAACAATGATGTACCCTCCCCTCAAGTTTCTCAGACCATACGTAGTTCTGGTATTTGTTGTTGCATTTATCGTCTTTTGTAAGCAGAGATCATTTTTTTTTTTTTTTTGGCAAGTACAAAACATTATTTTCATGTGAAATCTGAATTTCATATCCACCTAAAATACCATACTTGAGCACAACATGAACAGCAACATCAGGGCATTGAAATTTTTCTGTTTTCATCACATTTACAGCTACCTGTAATCATTATAAATTAAACGCTTATTTGTTTTTGTTTTTATATCTTAAATGGGGATAGGGGAGAAAGAACACTTCCCATGTATTCCCCAAATGTCATAGATGACTAAAAGGGGAGGGAGCAGGAGGGCTGGGAATCCTCCCCTCCCATTTTTAATTTGCCAAAAGAAGGAACAGAGAAAGGGGCCAAATGAGGGTATTCCCTATAAGGCTCAGTCCTCTATTCTTAGCGCTACCTTGCTAACGCGGGAAATGGACAGGTATTCTGCCGATGCTACTATGCTGCTTAGTTACACTAAAAATATTTTTTTCATCATATTAATGGTATTTCATATTTCTTTACTGTTAAGTACTTATGTGTGAATAAGTGTAAGAAAATTATTGCTTATCAGCAGCATATAAATTCAATCATGAATGATGGTGATGCCAAACAACCACAGATTTTTCACATGGGCAGCTGAGGTTGACACCTTAGCTTTCTGATGGTTCAGTGTTACACAAACTATTTCAAGCTCAAAATCATTAAAAATATTGTATAAATTACCTTCAGGCTATGCGTACAAGGTGTACAAGAAACATAAAAGGATTTTGTGTTCAGACCACATTTTTTCACACTCAGTCTCTAGATGTCATGTCACATCCAGGCCCCACAAAACTTTCCATGGTTTACCCCGGACACTTCACATGCCCTAGTTCAATCCATTGACAGCACGTGGACCCTGGTATACCACATCATTCCAATCCACTATATTCCTTGCACGCCTTTCACTTTCCTGTATGTTCAGGCCCTGATTGCTCAAAATCTTTTTCACTCCATCCTTCCACCTCCAATTTGGTCTCCCACTTCTCTTCGTTCCCTCCACCTCTTACACATATATCTTCTTTGTCAATCTTTCCTCACTCATTCTCTCCATGTGACCAAACCATTTCAATAAACCCTCTTCTGCTCTCTCAACCACACTTTTTATTACCACACATCTCTTACCCTTTTATTTCTTACTCGATCAAACCACCTCACACCACATACTGTCCTAAAACATTTCATTTCTAACACATCCACCCTCTTCTGCACAACCCTATCTATAGCCTATGCCTCACAACCATATAACTAAATAGTATAAATATATATACTTCTTTCATTCATACTTGATCAGTTTCCCTCATTAGCAAGGTAGTGCCAAAAACACATGAAGAGATGCCACATTCATTCATATCTGTTCTCAATAATGTGTAACACACCAAACAAATATGAGTGTTCAAACTACAGAGATATAACTTTGTTGAGTGTGCCTGTTAAGTTGTATGGGATAGCAGGGTAGTGCCAAAAACACATGAAGAGATGCCACACTCATTCATATCTATTCTCTATCATGTGTAACACACCAAACAAATATGAGTGTTCAAACTACAGAGGTATAACTTTGTTGAGTGTGCTGGTTAAGTTGTATGGGATAGTGGTGACTGAGATGGTGAAGAAATGTATAAAGGTTCAGACTGGGGAGAAAAATGTCCTTTAAAAGAGGTAGAGGATGCCTGGATCAGGTGTTCCCTTTCAAAAATGTATGTGACAAATACTTAGAGAAACAGTGGTTTTTGTACGTGGCTTTTATAGACCGCCATAAAGCATATGACAGGGTTGCTAGAGATGTCTTGAGGAAGGTTTTATGAATGTATAGTGTGAGAGGAAAGCTACGAAATGTAACGATACATTTTATCAAGGGTGTAAAGTGTATTTCCAAGTAGGAAGAGAGAAGGATGGTAAGGAGGGGGAAAGATTAATGATAATGCGTACCCCAAAGCTGACCACTGAAAGAAATATAATGGAATAGGTAAAAAGAAGAAAAAATTAATAAAATAATAATCAGATAAATTACAGCAGACCAGTGTGGAGGTCAGTGGTGGTAAAAGCACCTCCACTGATGGTAAACGCAAGCCAAATAAAAACATATGGGTGTTTTTTGACTGAAATGAGAAAGTAAGTACTGGGGATATTCAAACAGGGCAGAGGAAAAGACAGAACATATATGAGAGAGAAAGAGGTACTTAACTAGTGTGGAGGAGTATGCTATAATGATGTGCAGTGACCAGTGTTTTGAGCTGATTCTACATATGTAATCCTGGAGGAATGAGAAATACCTACGGAGTAATTAACAAAGATGAAACAATATAAAACCTATGGGCCATTTACCTCGATAATTGTTTTACTCTGAAACAAATTATTTCAGAGGGTCATAATGCAACTGGCCAACTACCATCATTTACCTAACTTCCCCATCAGAACCAAATTTCTTGGTTTAAGGTTTAATTGACCATGTAGAATGAATAGCTATGATGTATTACACTTAATCAAGTTTTTATTTGCTTACCAAAAAAAAAAAAGTTGAGAGCTTATTTCAGTCTATATATCTATACATCTTAACTACCAATTCAGTGTACCCTATTATTAGCATTGCTGTTAACAGCCATTTTGTCAAGTTTTAGAAATCTAATCCTCCCTTATGAACAGGAAAAAATATCTATGGTATAGTTAAGGCAAAATAAAAATACAGTTCATGTTTGCATTAAGGGGTCACCTTTAAGTGTCAAAACATCTATTTCTGATGTGAAGTTCTTACCAGGGGTAACATACTGCACAAGTCGATCCAAATTCTCTTACTTTGGCAAAAGTAAAGACAATTTCTTTTACATAACAGGTTACTTTGGTCTATTCATGAGCCTTACTTCACATGCTTACTCACCTGATCCTCATGACAGCCTCAAAGCCAATCTTTCTAGTAATGTATCGTGTGAGACAAGTCATAAACGGGCCCACACCAGCTGGGTTTCTGGTTACATGAAAATTCGGGAAGTGATGAATACAACCACCAGAGAACTTGCTAATTCCAGTGAGTGTGGCCATATCCACATACTGTGAGTTCAATGCAAACAAATCCACAGCAATCTGAAAGCATTCATATATTCAACATGATTGGTAATCAATGATTTGCTAAAAGCTAAAAGAAAATATCAGTAAAGCTTTATCCAACATCTTGAGGGTTACATCTCTCTGATGTAGTAGAACAGCCACTTAAGGGATTTGTAATTATTACACAAAAAGGATGACAATTCTGAGCAGGAACACCCTTCCCCTCCAAATCCATATATATGGCACCAGATTTGGACAAGAAAAAGAATCCCTCAACTACCTCAACAAACATTTCATCTGCTCCAATTCAATTATGCCTCACCTGCCTGGTCTTCCACCATCTCAAAAGCAAATATAACAAAGCTGCAACCCACAAAATTTAGGGCACTAAGAACAACCACTGACTGCCCAACTAACACAAACACAGAACGCTTTCACAATGAAATAATGATCCTCTCACTTCAGTCCTATCTTAAAATGCCCAGCACTCAATTCCATGCAACAGCACTAAACCCATCCCATACAAGTCACTCTATAACTAAGGAGTGGCAGAATGCATATACAGTGCCGGTGTAAAATGGCAAGGCAGATAAAGGTGTGTTCAAACTACAAAGGCTTCCATTCAGCACTTACAAAGTTACGTGATAACAGTTACTTATTTTATTTTGCTTTGTTGCTGTCTCCTGCATTAGCGAGGTTGTGCAAGGAAACAGACGAAAGAATGGCCCAACCCACCCACATACACATGTATATACATACACGTCCACACACGCAAATATACATACCTATACATCTCAATGTACACATATATATACACACACAGACATATACATATATACACATGTGTGATAACAGTATCATGTTAAATATGCAAAAGACATATTAGTAACATAACATACTTGTTGGCCAGAACAATCAAGAGCCAGCTTTTTGTAGAAGTCAGTAGCAGGACCCATATTCTGAATATCCTTTCCAGCACGTTGGTTAGGATCTTCACGTGCCTTTAGTGCACCTGGTCCCACAGAAGGCAGAGTTGTTGTTATAACTGTGATACGTCCACCAATTGGACTCTGTAATATTTGAATGAGGTTAGAGTGCAACTGGTTCAAGTGAATCCTGATTATTAACCAGTTAAAGTAAGTTACCTACAGTTAAAACACCAAATTTATGATTACAACAAAAAGACATACTACACAAATAAATCATACAAATTTTGAATTAGATCAATTACTAGCTTATCTATCTGTCTGTGACACACAAATAAGGCTAGAATGCTTACATTTCATGTGGGGCATGATCATTACCCATTCCACAATAGACAAAGTACCTATATCAAGTTCAAACCTGACAATCTATGATGATCAGTAGAAGAATACACACAAGAATGGTATAAAGTTGGGATTAGTTTAGTTATCAATGCTTACTAATGTAATCATTTATCTACTTATACTGTATGGGGAGGGAGTTTTACACTCGTGGGGCCCCATCTCTTGAGCTTTCTCTACTGACATACAACTTCATAAATCTATGTAAGCTGTCTGCATTAAGCATGTAACCTTATGTCACTTATTCACCATTCATGTACAATATAAGAACTTTTCATCTTTTTTCACAAATTTCTTACTTAATTTCAGTTGTTATATCCCTGTAACTCTTGAGAACTGTTCAATGTTTATGTCATCAATATGCTTTGAAGACTAAAAGGTTGTCATCACATCAACCCTGACTCCTCTCTTCAGAGGTGAGCAAATCTAAAACCTCTAGTCCTGTAACTCCACTTCCTTAACTCTGGTACCACCTCTGTTGCCCTCCTCTATTAGCTCTTTAGGAGACCAAACCTGAGAAGCATATTGTTTTTAGTCTTATGATGGATTTGGACGTTTTGCTCAATATTTCCTTATCCATATATTTGAAAGCTATTCTAAGAACTGTTAAAAGATTGTTTGCCTTCTTAACTATTCTCCAACCACAGGACTCTGAAAAAAGGTGAGACAATATCAACTCCCAAGTCCTTCTCACACAGAATCATGAATCCTATTTCCTGCTAAATAATTGTCATACTGAGGCCTTCTTTTGCTTTATCCTATTCTCATTACTTTACATTTGCTCAGACTGAATTTCATTACCATGTATCTGACCAACTGTAGAGTTTGTTTAGGTCCCCTTGTAAATTGATGCAGTCCTCCTTGCTTTTCACTCTTCTCATTACCTTTGCAGCATCTACAAACATATTCTGTAGGAATCCATAACTTCAGGCAAGTCATTTACATAGATGATGAGGAGTAATGGTCCCAAAACAAAACCCGGCGGCATTTCACCTCGACATATTTTGAAAAGGCTCCCTGAAACATGCATCCTCTGTATATAATTACCTATTTGAATCATTTTTTCTTTTTACAATAATGGGGCCCAATCTCTTGAACATTCTTTACTATATTTCAACTTCTTTTATTCATGTATGCTGTCAACAGTAATCATGTCTAGTCATTCTATTACATTTACCCATAACTCTATTCTATAAAAGTACTTCTTTACATCTTTTTCACAGCTTCTTGTCTAATTCTATGTTATGTCCTTTTGTTGCTCAATCCCTACATCTCACGAAGAGCTGTCCACATCTTTGATCTCTTTTAAAAATCTAAAGGTTGTTATCTGGTCACCCCTCACTCTTCTGACTTTTAAGGTAGGAAAATCTAAAGCCTTTAGCCTTTCCCTTTAACTTAGCTCTCTATATATTGATACTATCTTTGTTTGGCCTTATCTAGGAGTTGAATAGCTTGCTAAATATTTCCTTATCCATTTACTTAAAAGCTTTTTAAGCATGTTTGCATGTATCATGAAATTAACTACTTGTACATGGTGAGGGAGTTTTACACTTGTGGGGTCCCATATCTTGTACTTTTATAATGTTAAGAGGGCTTTTAAATTTTTTTAAGCTGTCGGTATTTAATGTCTCCTTACTTAGACCATTCCAACCATTCACCACCCTTACACTAAACCGGTATTTCTTTCCATTCTTGTTGATCGGGCTCTTCCTCTGCTTCTGATCATGACCTCTATTTCCTCTTAATGTCATCCAGCTGATTTAGGAACTAAAAGGCTGCTATCAGGTCACTGCTCTCTCTCCTCTCCTTCATGGTGCAGCCCTTAACCTCTAATTGTAGTTCAGCTCTCTTAATTCAGGTATCATCTTGGATGTTATTCTTTGAACCCTCTCAACCACATCCTTGTGCTTCTTTAAGTGTAGAGATCCTATCTGTGAGGAAAAACCTTCTTTGGTCTATGATGTGAATGGCTCATCAAATATTATTTCACCCATATATTCAAATTTGCCAGCACAAAGTTTACTTCTTTCACAGCTCTCCTGATGTGTAGCTATCATGAAAGGTCAGGTACCATACTTCTTTCATACATCAATTCCTGCAGCTTTTATTTCCCAATTGGTAGCATTTATACTGAGACCTTACTTCACAGAGTCTCCTCATTACCTTGCAATTAATTGGACAGAAACTCATCATCCACTTTACCAGACCAACTTTCGAGTTTGTCCCAATCCCTCTGAAAGATAATGAAATGGTTTTCAGTCCACACTCCTTTACACAAGACCAAGCCATGCAGCACACCACTTATAACCTAAGCCCAGTATGAGAACATGCCTCTGTTCTTTCAACACATTAAATCATTATTCTAGCAGAGAAGTATGCCCCGTACTCCTGTCTGTACCTCTAGATTCTTAACCAACCTTCAATAAGATAAGTGTCAAAAATTTTTCAACAGGCTAGGAACACAGAGACTACCCACTAATCTCTTTGAACTAAAAGAGAACTAACCCAGTCATACAAGTCTAGCAGGTTTCTGACACACCCTTTTTTCCTTGAAGCTTTTAAGTAACAGCTTCCAGTTAAAAGTTTCTCCTTTCCAAGAAGTTAGTCACTTGTTTACCATTGACTGGGTTTTACAAGCCAAGTCACCAACAAGAAAAGCCTGTAGTTCAACGTAACATCCCAGTCACCTTTCTTAAATATTTTTTCATACATATTCACCATTTCCCGCATTAGCAAGGTAGCGTTAAGAACAGAGGACAGCCTAAGAGGGAAAAATCCTCACTTGGCCCCCTTCTCTGTTCTTTCTTTTGGAAAAGCAAAAACTGGAGGGGAGGATTTCCAGCCCCCCACTCCCTCCCCTTTTATGACATTCAAATATTATGTGGGAAATATTCTTTCTCCCCATCCCCAGGGATATTTCCTAAAATATACACATTATTATCACCTTGCACACTTTTGGCATTACACCTTCCATTAATGTCTTACTGAATAGTATTTGAAGAGGCCTTATTTGTACGACTGTGCAATCCTTCAGCAAATATGGATAGACTTCATCAGAGCCATAAGTCTTATATGGGTCAAGTTGGTTTAAGAGCCTGACTATATCATTTCTGTTCATCTTTATACTTTCCCCTCCCATCTTTCTAACACTAGTGTAGTATTATCCTCAATGGTGAAAACATATCTTTATTTAACATGTAGCTCCTTACTTATTTCTTTACCTTCTGTAAGAGTTTTTCCCTCCAATTCCCTTGGCTTGATTTGCTGTTCTTCAACCAATAGTTTGCTGCAGATGGACTTAGTGAAAGGCTTTAGGTTTTCTCTTGCCTTGTCCACCATGCTCTTTTCAAAACCTTTCTGCTCCCCCTCCTTACCTTCCACTACTGATTTCTAACCATTCCATATTTTTCTAATGTTCACTGGCTACAATATTTGCCACTGAAACAGAAGGATTTGTACATGGCATGTATAGATCTGGAAAAAACATATAAGGTTGATAGGGACACCTTGTGAAATATCTTATGAATTCATGGTGAGGGAGGAAAGCTACTAGAAGCAGAGACAAGTTTTTATAACAGGTGCAAAGCATGTGTTTGAATAGGAAGAGAGGAGAGTGGTTCCAGGTGAAGACTGGTCTGCAACAGGGGTGTGGGATGTCACCATGGCTGTTTAATTTGTTTATGGATGGGATAGTGAGAGGTAAAAGCAAAAGTCTTAGAAAGAGTGGCAAGTATAAAGTCTATAGGGTGTAAGGGGGCATAGGAAGGAAGTCAGCTGTTGTATAACAATGACACAGCACTGGTGGCAGATTTAAATGAGAAACAAGAAGTTGGTGACAGCCTGAAAGAGTGTGTGAAAGGAGGAAGGTGGGAGTGTGTGTGAAAGGAGGAAGTTGGGAGTGTGTGTGAAAGGAGGAAGTTGAGAGTATATGTGAATAAAAACATGGTTATTAGGTATATGCAGAGCAGTGGAACAGTTTAGTTGGGGTGTGAGTCTGAATGGAGAAAATTAGCTAGTAGTAAGTGTTTCAGAGACCTGAGAGTGACATGGCAGCAAATGGAACTATAGAAGCAGAAGTGAGTCATAGAGGGGGGGGTAAGGTTCTGGAAGCCATGAGAAATGTGTGGAAAAAGAGGTCACTATCTAGGAGGCATAAAATGGGTACGTTTGAAGGTACAGTAGTCCTAAAGATGTTGTATGGATGTAAGGCATGGGCTATAGATGAGGAAGGTGAAAATCAAATGTGTGAGAACATGTGGTGAGAGGTGGTTTGATCAAGTAACAAAAAGGTAAGAGACAGGTGTAGCATTAAGAAAAACATGGGTGAGAGAGCTGAAGTGTGTCCTGAAATGATCTGGACATATTGAGAGAATGAATGAAGAGTGTTTGCTTAAGAAGATACATGTGTCAGAAGTGGAGGGGACAAAAAGTGAGAGACCTAACTGGAGATACAAAGATGGAGCAAAAAAATATTCTCAGTGAGCAGGGCCTGAACATACAAAAGGATGAAAGACTTACATGGGATACTGTGAACTGATACACTGTGCTATACAAAAGGCGATGTTCTGTCGATGGTTAAGTTATATGAAGCACTGGAGGAAACCACAAAAAGGTCTGTGAGGCCTGGTTATGTATAGGGGACCATGATTTTCGTGCATTACAAACAACAGGAAACGAATGGAAGTGAGCAAATGAGGTCTTTATTTGTCTGGCACTGCCTTTCTAATGCAGGAATAGTGGTTCCAACAATGTTACATGGTTGTGAGGTATGGGCTATAGATAGGGTTGTGTGGAGGAGGGTGGATGTGTTGGAAATGAAATGTATGAGGACAATATGTGGTGTGAGGTGGTTTAATTAAGTAATGAAAGGGTGAGAGAGATGTGTGGTAACAAAAAGAATGCAGTAGAGAGCAGAAAAGGGTGTGTTGAAATGGTTTGGACACATGGAAAGAATGAATGAGGAAAGATTGAAAAAGGGAATGTATGTGTCAAGAGGTGGAGGGAACAAGGAGAAGCAGGAGACCAAATTGGAGGTGGAAGGATGGAGTGAAAAAGATTTTGAGCAATCTGGGCCTGAACATACAGGAGGGTGAAAGGTGTCCAAGGAATAGAGTGAACTGGAACAATGTGGTATACTGGGTCGACATGATGTCAATGGACTGAACCAGGGCATGTGAAGCATCTGGAGGAAACCATAGAAAGGTGTGTGGGGCCTGGATGTGGAAAAGGAGCTGCAGTTTTGGTGCATTACACATGACAGCTACAGCCTGAATGTGAATGAGTGTGGCCTTTTTGTCTGTTCCTGGCGTTGCCTCACTAGGGGCGATGCTATTATGTGTGTGGTAGGGTGGCAACAGGAATGGATGAAGGCAGCAAGTATGGATACGTACATGTATTTATATATGTATATGTCTATGTATGTGTATGTATATTTATCATATATATTCATTTTGCTTTGTCACTGTCTCCTGCGTTAGCGAGGTAGCGCAAGGAAACAGACGAAAGAATGGCCCAACCCACCCACATACATATGTATATACATACACGTCCACACACGCAAATATACATACCTATACATCTCAATATACACATATATATACACCCACAGACATATACATATATACACATGTACATAATTCATAGTCTGCCTTTATTTATTCCCACTGCCACCTCGCCACACATGGAATAACAACCCCCTCCCCCCTCATGTGTGCGAGGTAACGCTAGGAAAAGACAACAAAGGCCCCATCCGTTCACACTCAGTCTCTAGCTGTCATGTAATAATGCACCGAAACCACAGCTCCCTTTCCACATCCAGGCCCTACAGAACTTTCCATGGTTTACCCCAGACGCTTCACAAGCCCTGGTTCAATCCAATGACAGCATGTTGACCCCGGTATACCACATCGTTCCAATTCACTCTTTTCCTTGCACGCCTTTCACCCTCCTGCATGTTCAGGCCCCGATCGCTCAAAATCTTTTTCACTCCATCTTTCCCACTAACGCGGGAGACAGCGGTTAAGTATAAATATAAACAAATTTACTATTTTTATTTCACCTGAATCAGGTTAAGAAATCTCCCTTATAAGTGCAACTTCCCTTTACCCCAATAATCCTATAGTAAAAGAGGATTCACTAAGCAGTGAATCAACTTACTTGTGCTTTCCAGAAAAGCATTTCTAAAGCTAAGCAGTGACCAGATGCAGTGTTCAGAAAAACCAGTAAAGGGGTTTCCAAACACTATCAAGGCTTTTTTTTTTGGGGGGGCATTCAGGGAAAACACAATAAATATATCAACTAAACACATTACACATGAGATATCCAAAGAATTAATCTAACTACACTAAGATACATTTCTCATTTTACTGAAAATCAAAACTGACCATTAATTTGTATGCTGCCTGCAGAGCTGATCCAAATGCAGACTGAGTCTGGTAAGACCCAGTATGTGCTTCTGGAAGCATATTAAGAAGTTCTTCCACTAATGAACGGCTCTGTTCCAAGTTGACCAACAGATCCTCTGGATTCGGCACAAACATATCCTCTATCTCTCCAACTTCCAGCATCTGAACTCGTTTCTGATCTGTAAAATAACAGTAATAACAAGTAGTGGTGATGTGAAGAGATGGAGTGAGTATTTTGAAGAATTGTTGAATGTGTTAGATGATAGAGTGGCAGATATAGGGTGTTTTGGTCAAGGTGGTGTGCAAAATGAGAGGGTTTGGGAGAATGATTTGGTAAACAGAAAAGAGGTAGTGAAAGTTTTGCGGAAGATGAAAGCCAGTAAGGCGGCAGGTTTGGATGGTATTGCAGTGGAATTTATTAAAAAAGGGGGTGAATGTGTTGTTGACTGGTTGGTTAGGATATCTAACGTATGTATGGCTCATGGTGAAATGCCCAAGGATTGGCGGAATGAATGCATAGTGCCACTGTACAAAGGCAAAGGGAATAAAGGCGAGTGTTCAAATTACAAAAGTATAAGTTTGTTGAGTATTCCTGGGAAATTATATGGGAGGGTATTGCTTGAAAAGGTGAAGGCACGTACAGAGCATCAGATTGGGGAAGAGCAGTGTGATACCAGAAGTGGTAGAGGATGTGTGGATCAGGTGTTTGCTTTGAAGAATGTATGCGAGAAATACTTAGAAAAACAAATGGATTTGTATGTAGTATTTATGGATCTGGAGAAGGAATATGATAGAGTTAATAGAGATGCTCTGTGGAAGGTATTAAGAATATATGGTGTGGGAGGTAAGTTGCTAAAAGCAGTGAAAAGTTTTTACCAAGGATGTAAGGCATGAGTACGAGTAGGAAGAGAGGAAAGTGATTGGTTCTCAGTGAATCTTGGTCTGCGGCAGGGGTGCATGATGTCTCCATTGTTGTTTAATTTGTTTATGGATGGGGTTGTTAGGGAGGTGAATGCAAGAGTTTTGGAAAGAGGGGCAAGTATGCATTCTGTGGATGAGAGGGCTTGGGAAGTGAGTTAGTTGTTGTTCGCTGACGATACAGTGCTGTTGACTGATTCAGGTGAGAAACTGCAGAAGCTGATGACTGAGTTTGGTAAAGTGTATGAAAGAACAAAGCTGAGAGTAAATGTGAATAAGAGCAAGGTTATCAGGTACAGTAGGGTTGAGGGACAAGTTAATTGGGAGGTAAGCTTGAATGGAGAAAAATGGAGTAAGTGAAGAGTTTTAGATATGTGGGAGTGGATTTGGCAGCAGATGGAACCATGGAAGTGGAAGTGTCACAGGGTGGGGGAGGGGGCAAAAGTTTTGGGAGCGTTGAAAAATGTGTGGAAGGCGAGAACATTATCTTGGAAAGCAAAAATGGGTATGTTTGAAGGAATAGTGGTTCCAACTATGTTATATGGTTTCGAGGCGTGGGCTATAGATAGGGCTGTGCGGAGGAGGGTGGATGTGTGAGGACAATATGTGGTGTGAGGTGGTTTGATTAAGTAATGAAAGGGTAAGAGAGATGTGTGATAATAAAAAGAGTGTGGTTGAGAGAGCAGAAGAGGGCGTTTTGAAATGGTTTGGTCACATGGAGAGAATGAGTGAGGGAAGATTGACAAAGAGGATATATGTGTCAGAGGTGGAGGGAACGAGGAGAAGTGAGAGACCAAATTGGAGGTGGAAGGATGGAAAGAAAAAGATTTTGAGTGATCGGGGCCTGAACATGCAGGAGGGTGAAAGGCATGCAAGGAATAGAGTGAATTGGAACGATGTGCTATACTAGGGTCGACATGCTGTCAATGGATTGAACCAGGGCATGTGAAGCATCTGGGGTAAACCATGGAAAGTTTTGTGGGGCCTGGATGTGGAAAGGGAGCTGTGGTTTCGGTGCATTATACATGACAGCTGCTAGAGAGTGAGTGTGAACGAATGTGGCCTTTGTTGTCTTTTCCTAGCACTACCTCGTGCACGTGCAGGGGGATGTTATTCCATGTGTGGGGAGGTGGCGATGGGAATAAATAAAGGCAGACAGAATGAATTATGTACATGTGTATATATGTATATGTCTCTGTGTGTATATATATGCGTACATTGAGATGTATAGGTATGAATATTTGAGTGTGTGGGCGTGTATGTATATACATGTGTATGGGGGTGGGCTGGGCCATTTCTTTCGTCTGTTCCTTGCGCTACCTCGCAAACACGGGAGACAGCGACAAAGCAAAATAATAATAATAAAAAATAATCTCTCTTACCCTTTCATTACTTATTCTATCAAACCACCTCACACCACATATTGTCCTCAAACATCTCATTTCCAACACATCCACCCTCCTTCGCACAACCATGTCTATAGCTCACACTTCGCAACCATATAACATTGTTGGAACCACCATTCCTTCAAACATACCCATTTTTGCTTTCCAAGATAATGTTCTCGCCTTCCACACATTTTCAATGCTCCCAGAACTTTCAGCCCCCTCCCCCACCCTATATTTTTTCATCATACATAATCGCTGTTTCCCGCATCAGTGAAGTAGCACCAGTAAACAGACAAAGAATGGCCCAACCACTCATATACAAATATATATACATAAAAAATCATTATTTCTATTCATTTATTCTATCATACTTTGTCACTGTCTCCTGCGTTAGCAAGGTAGCACAAGGAAACAGACGAAAGAATGGCCCAACCCACCCATATACGCATGTAAATACATAAACGCCCACACACACACACACACATGTGCACATATATATACCAACATATGCATACATATACACAGACACACACATATATATGCATGGACATATTCATACTTGCTTGCCTTCATCCATTCCTGGCCCTACCCCACGTCCACGGGAAACAGCACTGCTACCCCGCGCTTCAGCGAGTCAGCATCAGGAAAACGAATAAAAAAAAAGGCCACACTCGTTCACACTCAAGTCTCTAGCTGTCATGTGTAATGCATCAAAACCACAGCTCCCTTTCCACATCCAGGCCCCACAAAACTTTCCCTGGTTTACCCCCACACATTTCACATGCCCTGGTTCAGTCCACTGACAGCACATCAACCTGGTATACCACATCATTCCAATTCACTCTATTCCTTGCATGCCTCTCACCCTCCTGTAAGTTCAGGCCCCGATCACTCAAAATGTTTTTCACTCCATTCTTCCACCTCCAATTTGATCTACCACTTCTCCTTTTTCCCCCCACCTCTGACAAATATACCCTCTTCATCAATCTTTCCTCAAATATTCTCTCAATGTGTCCAAGCCATTTCAACACACCCTTTTCTGCTCTCTAAACCACACTTTTTATTTCCACACATCTCTCTCACCCTTTCATTACTTACTCAATAAAACCACCTCACACCACATACAGTCTTCAAACATTTCATTTCCAACACATCCACCCTCCTCCATACAACCCTAACTATAGCACATGCCTCGCAATCATATAGCATTCTTGGAAATCCTATTCCTTCAAACATACCCATTTTTGCTCTCCGAGATGATGTTCTCTCCTGCCACACACTCCTCATCATTCCCACAACCTTCGCCCCATCCCACACCCTGTGACTCACTTCTGCTTCCATCTGCTGCCAAGTCCACTTCCAGATATCTAAAACACTCCACTTCCTCCAATTTTTCTCCATTCAAACTTACATCCCAAGCAACCTGTCCCTCAACCCTACTAAACCTAATAACCTTGCTCTTATTCACATTTACTCTCAACTTTATCCTTTCACACACTTTTCCAAACTCAGCCACCAGCTTCTGCAGGTTCTCAACACAAATCAGCCACTAGATCTGCATCATCGGTGAACACCATCTGACTCACTTCCAAGGCACTTTAATCCACAACGGATTGCATACTCACCCCCCTCTCCAAAATTCATGCATTCAACTCCCTAACTACCCCACCCATAAATAAATTAAACAACCATGAGGACATCACACAACCCTGCCACAAACCAACATTTGCTGGGAACCAATCACTCTCCTCTCTTCCTACTCATACACATCCCTTACATCCTTGGTAAAAACTTTTCACTGCTTCTAGCAACTTACCTCCCACACTATATACTCTTAAAACCTTACACAAAGCATCTTTATCAACCCTATCATATACTTTCTCCAGATCAATAAATGCTACACACAAATCCATCCGTTTTCTAAGTACTTTTCACATGCATTCTTCAAAGCAAATACCTGATCCACACATCCTCTATCACTTCTGAAACCACACTGCTCTTCCCCAATCTGATGCTCTATACATGCCTTTACCCTCTCAATCAATACCCTCCCATATAATTTCCCAAGACTACTCAACAAACTTATGCCTCTGTAATTTGAACACTCACCTTTATCCACTTAGCCTTTATACAATGGCACTATGCATGCATTCCACCAATCCTCAGGCACTCCATGGTCCATACATACACTGAACATCCTTACTAACCAGTCAACAACACAATCACCCCCTTTTTTAATAAATGCCACTGCAATACCATCTAAACCAGCCACCTTGCCGGATTTCATCTTCCAAAAAGCTTTCACAATCTCTTCTCTCTTTACCAAACCATTCTCCCTGACCCTCTCACTTTGCACACCACCCCAACCAAAATACCCTATATCTGCCACCCTATCATCAAACACTCAATAAACCTTCAAAATACTCACTCCATCTCCTTCTCACTTCATCACTACCTGTCATTACTTCCCCACTTGTCTCCTTCACCGATGTTCCCATTTGTTCTGTCTTTTGCACATTATTCACCTCCTTCCAAAACATCTTTTTATTCACCCTTAAATCTAATGATACTCTCTCACCCTAACTATCATTTGCCCTCTTTTTCAACCCTTGTACCTTTCTCTTGACCTCCTGCCACTTTCTTTTATACATATCCCATTTATTTGCACAACTTCCTTACAAGTACCGTCAAAATGCCTCTCTTTTCTCTTTCACTCACAACTTTACTTCTTCATCCCACCACTCATTACCCTTTCTAATCTGCCCATCTCCCACCTTTCTCATGCCACATGCACCTTTTGCAAAAGCCATCACTGCTTCCCTAAATACATCCTATTCCTCATCCATTCCCCTCATGCCATTTGCTCTCACCTTTTGCCATTCTACACTTAATATCTACTGGGACTTCCTCACAAAAGTCTCCTTTCCAAGCTTATTTACTCTCCCCACTCTGTTCTCCCCAACATTCTTCTTTTTTGAAAACTTCTACATATATGGTGATATGTATATGTATGTCTATGTGCACATATGTACATATGTGTGTATATATGCTGATGGGTCTTTCTTTGTCTGTTTCCAGGCACTACCTAGCTGACACAGGAAATGGTAATCAAGTATAATAATGATAATAAAAAAAAATGAAATAAAAAACTATGTACAAAGAAACATATTAATAGGTTATAAAAACAGCTAAGTGCATTTAAACACAACATAAACAAGGTGGTGGTAATATCACCTGTCATGTCAAAACCAAGCTGTGCAGACCTCTGTGCTATCTAAGCAAACACATTCCCACCATACATTTGTTATCTTCCCAGGTAGTTGAAGCCATTATCATTTGCTTTCTTGTTATTTCATTACTCTTTTATGATGTTCTTTCATTCCAATGAAGGAACTATCTTTCCTTTACTTGATAAACATCCATTTTTCAGACAGGGTGGGGCATTCAAATGCATAGGTTGGTAATATCCTGGCAATGATTAAGAGATTAATCTTCTTACAGAGGCTGTATTAGTCCTACCTTCTCCCATGAGGTAAAACTGGACATTTTTGGAGAAAGTGATAAATCCAATCATTGTACGGCGATCCCCTGGTATCTTTTCTAATTGCGTCAACAGTACATCACACACAACCTGTTGAAGTACATCTAATCAACAACATGAATGTAAATTCCATATTGAAGTCAAAATACACTTGGTAGCAATCAATTCAGTAGAAGTGGAGTACACAGCTGTAACCCTAAATGCTGATTAAAGGCTAAATCCTATGGGAGACAATGCCCTATTTCCCTGACGAATTGTTAATCTCGTCTCATGTAAGTAATAAATTTGGTGTGAACTGAAAAATTAATAAGTAATGATACGAGCAGCTCACTAAAGCAAAGTTGAAACTATAGTAAACTGAAAGGAGGTATATATTCAATCTTACCTATCCGAGTAGAATGGATTTAAAAAATTTCAATTCTAAAAAATATTTACAAAGAACTAAAGCTACATCTTAACATGGGAATAAAATTTTTGGACCCAAGCAAAGGGAACTTTATACACACATTCTTGGTAATTCTAAGAAGTCTATGCAGCTACATCCTCACATAAAGAGCCTTCTAATGATAACAAAGAATACACACACAAATGTCTTTCTTTGAGTAGCCAACTACCAGCATGTGCTATCATCCCTCCCTGCTAAATAAAGTAAGCCTTAAACTTAAATGCTGACCATCTGCCATTGAAGTACTACCTAAAAACAATTGAGTACCTTCCTATATTTCCTTAGATAACTGTGATGAGATTTTTCCACGAGGCAGGTTTAGATAGCAGCACTTAGTGCATTTCAAGTTTAAGAATCAGTATTGTTTTTTACAACATATCCACAATATAGCTGTCTTTCTTGGCCTTATCCACAACATTTCTCTGCCATTGTCCAGCTGTCTCTTAACGGTTTCAGTTATTACTTAAGGATAAGGGTTTTTGATTCTAGGATGGCTAAAAGAAAAGTGAACAAAAAGCCTTATGCTTGCAGTACTCTATACTGAAGCAGATGAGACCCCTGTATACATAGAAGAGCTGCTCCCAAAGAAAATAAATGTAACATGTAAACAATATTTCCAGCTTTTGGGAAGCAGATTTTGAAGGCTGGCTGGTTGGCTGGGCTTTAGGCCTAATGACTGCCTGAGTTGATATGGCTGTCAACATCAAGTTATAACCACCAATTGGAAATAATCAACACCTCCTTCATGTGTTTAAGATGATTCTAACTCCACATACACTCTATGTATGAGGACCTTGATAGATTTCATATTGTTCAAAGTGTGGGGTCTTCAGGACAGAGTGGCAGAAATGGTTATGCCTAACAGGCTTACATTACTGCAATTGTTGAACTGCTATGACTTCAAAATATAATGATTCATTGAGACATTTGCAAAAAATATATTTCTGCCTTCTTTAATTCAATCATGTAATTTCTTCTGCAATCAAAGAAGGCAAAAAAGTTAGATGAAGAATGTACAGTGGTAAGAATGAACAGGGCATTGTGGTGATCTGAAAGTGGGATGAGACTATAATTAAACTATAATAAAAAAATTGATTAAAGAAGGTATCAATGACTTTGGAGATATAATAAGCATGAGCAAATGGGGTGAGAGAACAATATATGATGCACTCCTTTCTCAGGGATAAGCTGGACAAAAGTGTACTTCCAAGAAGAAAAGTTCTGGGATTTTAGACAAGCAAAATGGGGGAGTTTGGAACAGAGATAGCTTTGAGGCACAATCCTTAAGGCACAAGAAGGTATACCATCTGGCCAACTTGATTTCCAACCTATGGCATGGAATCACCTAAGAGCTTACAGGAATCTGAGATAAAGAAAATATAAAAGGCAAGGTTCAGCAAAAGAAGCTCAATGCTAGAATTAGACATGGAACCACCCAGAGCTGAAAAATATGCTGTAAAGAGCAGCTTCATCTATTGGAAAGGTAGCTTTATATTTATCATGTCAGAGAAGAAAAAGAAAGGTTTAAATAAAGTAGCCAGAAATACAGTTGGTTAACAGGAAAGATTTAATAGCTGAAGAAGACATAAGCACACCATTTATGAAAATGCATCTCACTCTAGAAATAACAGCACAGCAATGAATCCATGCAGAAATTAAGGAACATGAGAATCTGGAAAAATTAAGTTTCATCACCTGATATGCTCTGCAAATGACATGACAAGCATTAGACCAAGAGCTATCTAACCAAAGTTGAGGAGATAAATGTTCACAGCAATTCCGAGCAACAGTCATCAAACGAAGGCTAAGGAAACAAAGTTCACAGCAGTCTAAACTATTCATTCCAATACACACCTTAAGGTACCCTGTGTCAACAGCTTGGCGAGATACATCCAAAACCCACAGGTATGTGGCAGGTTGAGGAGGCCTCAACATATACTCCTGGGGAGCAATAAATTCTATCGTTGCTTCTCTTACTTCAGGCCTTCTAGATGGGTCGCCATACGTTCGAGTAACCTGTTAGCACACACAAAATCATGTATAATTTGAAAAAATTTATGTTCTTCAAGGCTGCACATACAGTGTTTTGCCAGGGATATCATTTGTAAGTAGCATAACACTAAAATACACTTAAAAAACCCACAACATATAAGCTTAAGTACATTATGTTCACAAGATATACTCTTAAGCAGTGAAGCAATGAAAAAGATGCTGAGTCAATGTTTTCAAAAGAACATGGACTTAAGTCTGACACTTGCACTGGGTAGCCAGCTAAAAGATGACCTCAAAATTCATCCTTCCCTTGAATTCTGTTAATAAATGGGGACTTCGCAATCCAAACACTTATTTTTTCTTCCTTCCAACATCATCCCTCCCAAGAAAGCTAGGTCTCATCGACCATTACCAACACCTTGCCCCACAGGAAACAGCACATTTGCATGAAGGAAAGGAAAAACAGATAACACATACATTCTCTTCTCTTCTCCCACACCCGATCACCGCCCCTGCATTAGTGAAGTAGTGCCAAGAAACGGACAAAGAAAGGCCACATCCACTCACACTTGTTCTCTAGCTGTTATGTGTAATGCAGCGAAACCACAACTCCCTATCCAAATCCAGGTCCCACAGACCTTACCATGGTTTACCCCAAACATTTCACATGCCCTGGGTCAGTCCACTGATGGCATGTCTACCCCAGTATACCACATCATTCCAAAGTCATGCAAGGAATAGAGTGAACTGGAATGATGTGGTGTAAAGGGGTTGATGTGCTGTCAATGGATTGAACCAGGGAATGTGAAGTGTCTGAGGTAGACCATGGAAAGTTATGTGGGGCCTGGATGTGGAAAGGGGGCTGTGGTTTCAGTGCATTACACATGACAGCTAGAGACTGAGGATGAATGAATGTGGCCTTTGTTATCTTTTCTTAGTGCTACCTCACATGTGCAAGGGGGGGGGAGGGTGCTGTTTCATGTGTGGCAGGGTGGCAACAGGAATGGATGAAGGCACCAAGTATGAATATGTATATGTGTATATATGTATATGTCTGTGTATGTATAGGTATGTATACCTTGAAATGTCTAGGTATGTATATGTGCGTGTGCAGGCATTTATGTATATGCATGTGTATGTGGGTGGGTTGGGCCATTCTTTTGTCTGTTCCCTTGCGCTACCTCGCTAACATGGGAGACAGCGACTAAGTCTAATATATAAAAATATATATGTGTATGTATAAGTATGGATATGTGCATGTATAGGCATTTATGTGTATACATGTTATCCCTGGGGATAGGGGATTAAGAATACTTCCCACGTATTCCCTGCGTGTCGTAGAAGGCGACTAAAAGGGGAGGGAGCGGGGGCTGGAAATCCTCCCCTCTCGGTTCTTTTTTTTAATTTTCCAAAGGAAGGAACAGAGAATTGGGCCAGGTGAGGGTATTCCCTCAATGGCCCAGTTCTCTGTTCTTAACGCTACCTCGCTAATGCGGGAAATGGCGAATAGTTTGAAAGAAAGAAAAAGAAGTGTATACATGTGTATATGACTGGAGCCATTCTTCACCTGTTTCCCGGTGCTACCTTGCTGATGCAGGAAACAGCGATTAAGTATATATCAATAAAGGAAGGCTACAAGTAGAGAAGTTTTTATAAAAAGTGAAAGGCATGTGTACCAATAGGAAGTGAAAAGAGTGAGCCTAACACTGTGAAAGCTGGTCTGTGGTTGTGGTGTATGTCACCATGGCAGTTTGGCAGTTTAATATGTTTATGGATGGGATGGTGTGGGAAGTAAAGGCATGGGTTGTGAAGAAAAGGGCACATATTAAGTTTGTAGGGAGTGCAGAGCCTGGAAAATGAGTAATTTGTTGTGTGTTGATGAGAAAGCAATGGTGGCAGATTCAAGTGAGAAACTGCCAAAGTTGGTGTCTGAATCTAGGAGTGTATGCAAGGAGGAAGTTGAAAGTAAATGTGAATAAAAGTATGGTTTTTAAGTTCATCAGGCCAGAAGGACAGTTTGAATGGATACCTGGGAGTGGGCATGGCAGTGCATGGAACCATACGAGTGAAGGAGACTCGTATGGTGAGTGAGGGGGCACACATCCTCAGAACACTGAGGAATGTGAGGAAAGAAAGGTCATTATCTGGTAGAAAATGGGTATGTTTGAAAGTACAGTTGTCCAATCATAATGTACAGAAGCAGAGCATGAGCTATAAATGATGTGCAGAGAAGGGCAGATGTGTTGGAAATGAAGTGTGTGAGACATTATGTGGTGTGAGGTGGTATGATTGAGTAAGAAGTGAAAGGACAAGAGAGAGGTGTGGTTATGAGAACAGTGTGGCAGAGGGAGTTGATGAAGGTATGCTGAAATGGTCTGGACATATGGAGAGAATGAGTAATGAGAGGGTGATAAAGATAAATGTGTCAGAAGTGGAGGGGAAATAAAAAGGGATCAAATCAGAGACATTTAGTAATTGGGGTTTAAACATACAGAGGGGTGATGGCATGTATGGGACAGTGTTTAGGTGAACAGTGTGGTATACAGGGGCACTATCCTGTCAATGGACTGAAACAGGCTATGTGAAACAGACAGGGAAAACCATGAAAAGGTCTCTGGGGAATGGTTGTGGTTTCTAAGCTGTGGTTTCAGTACATTGTAAATAACAGTTGGAAAATGGTTATGAGCAAACGCAACCTCTCTTCATCTGTTTCTTGTGCTACCTTACTAAAGCAGAAAATAGCAAATAAGTATGAAAAAAATAAACATACTTGTTTAAAATATGTTCTCTCACCTGGGTAATGATTATAAACCTGAAATGACCTACGGTTCATGAACTTATAAAAAAACAGATGTAATTGTACTGATTTTATCATCACATATTTCCAAGAGTTTTGGAAAGAGGGGCAAGTATGCAGTCTGTTGTGAATGAGAGAGCTTGGGAAGTGAGTCAGTTGTTGTTCGCTGATGATACAGCGCTGGTGGCTGATTCATGTGAGAAACTGCAGAAGCTGGTGACTGAGTTTGGTAAAGTGTGTGAAAGAAGAAAGTTAAGAGTAAATGTGAATAAGAGCAAGGATATTAGGTACAGTAGGGTGTAAGGTCAAGTCAATTGGGAGGTAAGTTTGAATGGAGAAAAACTGGAGGAAGTAAAGTGTTTTAGATATCTGGGAGTGGATCTGGCAGTGGATGGTACCATGGAAGCGGAAGTGAATCATAGGGTGGGGGAGGGGGCGAAAATCCTGGGAGCCATGAAGAATGTGTGGAAGTCGAGAACATTATCTCGGAAAGCAAAAATAGGTATGTTTGATGGAATAGTGGTTCCAACAATGCTGTATGGTTGCAAGGCGTGGGCTATGGATAGAGTTGTGCGCAGGAGGGTGGATGTGCTGGAAATGAGATGTTTGAGGACAATGTGTGGTGTGAGGTGGTTTGATCGAGTAAGTAATGTAAGGGTAAGAGAGAGGTGTGGAAATAAAAAGAGCGTGGTTGAGAGAGCAGAAGAGGGTGTTTTGAAATGGTTTGGGCACATGGAGAGAATGAGTGAGAAAAGATTGACCAAGAGGATATATGTGTCGGAGGTGGAGGGAACGAGGAGAAGTGGGAGACCAAATTGGAGGTGGAAAGATGGAGTGAAAAAGATTCTGAGTGATCGGGGCCTGAACATGCAGGAGGGTGAAAGGCGGGCAAGGAATAGAGTGAATTGGATCGATGTGGTATACCGGGGTTGACGTGCTGTCAGTGGATTGAATCAGGGCATGTGAAGCGTCTGGGGTAAACCATGGAAAGTAGTGTGGGGCCTGGATGTGGAAAGGGAGCTGTGGTTCGGGCATTATTGCATGACAGCTAGAGACTGAGTGTGAACGAATGGGGCCTTTGTTGTTTTTTCCTAGCGCTACCTCGCACATATGAGGGGGGAGGGGGATGGTATTCCATGTGTGGCGAGGTGGTGATGGGAATGAATAAAGGCAGACACTGTGAATTGTGTGCATGGGTATATATGTATGTGTCTGTGTGTGTATATATATGTGTACATTGAGATGTATAGGTATGTATATTTGCGTGTGTGGACGTGTATGTATATACATGTGTATGGGGGTGGGTTGGGCCATTTCTTTTGTCTGTTTCCTTGCGCTACCTCGCAAACGCGGGAGACAGCGACAAAGCAAAATAAATAAATAAATATTTCCATTTTCAAGATTTCATTATCACCCCATTAAAGTTTCCTTTATTCATCATTATGACAGTGATGTAGACACATTAGGTAGTATTAGCTGGCAGGAACATGAGGTAGGAACCTCTGAAAACACTGCGCTGGACCTCTGCCATTGGCCTGTTAATGGTGAGGCACTGGAGGTCAACAGTTATGGAGACTCTCATGCCATGGAAGGAAGAAAGAATGCTACCCATTTATCTCCAATGTGTTCCAGAAGCCAACTCTGGAGTAGCAGTGGAAAGCTGAAAATGCTCTACTCTTGTGTGATCACTTTCCAGAGGAAAAAAAAGAAATTTTGAAAGCTCAGTCAACTGTTCCTAAAACTAACTTATTCTGGAAGAAAAAAAAAGTACCTACCTACCTTCAACAAGATTTCTCCAAAATGGTGGGGTTTGCATGAGAGGTCAAATCCTAACATCTCATCAAAAATTTAAATCCACCTTTTTCTAGATACTGCCAAACAATAATAATGTGCCTACACTAAATCCCTGCTGATTGAAAACAAGCAGAAAACCAAAAAAGTCTCTATGAATTACTAATCTACAAGACCTTAATATACAATGACAGTAGAAGTAGCAGGTAAGTTTGATTTGGTGAGTCCTATCTATTTGTATCTTTGATGCCTGTTCCAAGAGGAACTCCCTCAAAGGGGTGGCCACAGCAACAGAGTCTGCAACTAATGAAATACAGTGCTGCTGCTTAGCCTTAGTGCTTCACCTTTAAAAGGCCACTGGCAGAGGGCAAGTTTAGCATAGTGTTTGCAGAGGCTCCAACCTAATGTTCCTAATGACTACTTCCATCTAATGCTCCTACTGGCTTCTTCCTAATTATTCTAACTAAACCCCAAAAGCCATTCAATCACTATAAATCATAAGAAATAATGCAGTTCTTTGCTATAACTCAACAACACATATAATAAAAAACGTACGGGATCATACTGGAATTCCTCAGGCAGTTCATTGACCCTGAAGCAAAGGTTACACTCCCAACGCCTTTCTCCTTTGAAAACCACAAAAGGATTGATGTAGGTTCTACATGACCGGCATCGCACTATTGTGTTGCAACTTACGACAGGAAGATGCTGTGAACAAAATTCAAAATTCACGGATGAAATCTAATTAACATCAAATTCATTTAAACAATACTTCACACATTACAAATTTCCCAACAGAATAATGTCAGCAACAATAAAAAGAGGGAGGCCACCTTACTTGATATTAAGTTCTTACCTCTAGGTCTTTAAATGGATGTATTAGTATGCCAAAAGGAAATCGGGCCTTCTGAAGTACCGACTTAGTCTCAGGAACTTTTGTGAGAGTACAGCGAAAGATGTCAGGTGAGCAATTAGGAAGATAGTCTTGAGCCAGCACTGGTCTTGGGGGTACAACACCATCAGAAGGCAATACTTGGCGCTGTTGTAGCAAGTCAATCTGATGAGTACCCCATCCTTTATTCCATCCGTCATGTGTTACAGAAAGCCCACCTAACTGCTGTGACAGTTGACTGATATTAGATGGGCCACATGGTCTAAACTGTGGCTGAAAGTTTTGTTGCTGCTGACTTGAATATTGTGGCATGGGCCCATAACCACACATTGACTGCTGTTGCATGGGTCCCTTTGGAGGTACGTAATGGGCCATTCCTGTAGCACTTCCAGTTGCTGGTCTGTAACCCACAGAACTTGGTGGAGGGCCTACTGAAACTGGTGGAGGGCCAACTGTTGGTGGGGGTCCCAGTGATGTTGGTGGGAGGCCCAGTGACACTGGTGGGGGGCCTAGTGGTGCAGGTGGAGGGCCCAGTGATGCTGGTGGGGGACCCAGTGATGCTGGTGGGGGACCCAATGATGCTGGTGGGGTAACCAGTGATGATGATGATGGAGGGAGACCCAGTGATGATGTTGGGGGGCCCAGGGTTGAAAGCGGGGGACCCAGAACTGATGGGGGGGGGCCTTGTAATGATGGTCGGGGACCAAGTGAAGTTAATGGGGAGACCACTGAAGTTGGAGGAGAGCCCAGCAATGCTACAGGGCCCACTGATACTGGTGGTGGCCCACGAGATCCTGGCATGGGGCCAGGTGATGTTGGCTGGAATCCATGCATTGCTGTTGGTGGGCCATGTGATTTAGCTAGAGAGTCCGATGATGATGGTGAGGGCCCCACAAACATTGGCTGGGGGGCCAGTGATACTGAAGGATGACCCACTGATGATACTTGAGGACTTAATGATGATGGAGGGAGGCCCACTGACATTGGTGAAGGTCCTACTGAAGATTTGGGAGAAAATGAAACAGGTGCAGAACCCAGTGACATTGAAGCAGGACCTACTGATGTTGGTGGGGGACCAACTGATGCTGGAGATGGTTCTAGTGATGGTGGTTGAGGTCTCAGTAATGTTGAATTGGCAGTGGAAGTAGGCGGAGAAGCCTTAGAAATAGACACTCCAGAAATAGCAGGAACCACAAAAGAGGAGTGAGGAACTGCAGGTGTAGCCTGAGAGAGAGATATTGCTGAAGGGGCCACAGATGAAGATGAAGGAACTGTATTGGTACCTGGAGGAACAACCAAAGTTGGTGGAAACACTTTGGAAGAAGTAGGAACCAAACTCTGAGGATTGCTGTGACTTGGTAAACCAGTTACTGAAGTGACAGAAGAGGGTGGTCCACTTGCAGGTGGTTTTGCTATATGCACATTGCTTGAGGAACCACCACTAACTGATATGTCATTAACAGGTCTTGCAAAAGATGGTATATTACTTGGTGCCATAGAGAAATGACCAATAACTGGAGACTGAACACTACTTGTTGTATTACTATATGATGACAATGATTTATTAGGACGTGTTTGGATCATATCATTAACCTTATCACCACTTGGGAGCTGTGGCCTAACAGTTCTGTTTAAAGACAAATCATTCACTTGTGATCCACTGACAGATTGTTCACTAAGCACTAGTTGAGTGGGCACAGGCACATTGGCAGGGAGACTATTCACTGGTATTGGGTTTCCAGCAGATTCAGTTTTAGCTGTGACTGGGGAAATCCTTGGGGACATACTTGGTGAAATCTTTGCAATTCCATCACCAGATGGAGAAGGACTAGGCTTTGGCTGGGCTGAAGGACAATGAGAACCTTCATTCAAATCACCTGAAGATCCACTTGGTGCTGTAAAGATTCATTTACCATATGATAGTTACAATACACCTAAGAAGCAAAACAAATACCTAAAAAAATACATTATATCAGGAATACAAGCAAGGATAGAACAGATTACAAAAGCAAGCAACAACTTACTAATGCCCAAGACTGGTGTGGCTTGCATCTCCATGCCATCAAGCTGAGGAGCAGGGGTGGGGGAAGGTTGACGGGAGGACTGGTTAGAAGATCGGTTAGACAGTGGTTCGGCTGCGGAGGAGACACAATCAAAATGATTAGCAAAATATAAGCAAAATACACCTACATCCAAACTTTCACAGGGTAAACACAGGAATAGTGTATGATAAAAATATCAAGATTCCACAATTTCCAAATCAAAAGTAATATTTGAGAAAAGGTGGCAATTGGTTTTTGTATAACTATACCAAAACATCAGTGTTACAAAATAACTGAGGAAGAACCCTTTCTATAAATCTGAATGTGCTACTACAGGTTTTTCGACAAGTCATCATCCCAAGAAACACATATATTTTTGGGAGCCAAATTTTACTCTCCTGATTAGTGGCTTAAAGAACCCATGCTAGGTATGATCTTTCTAATGCAGCTAAATCCTGGTATAAAGCCCACATACTAAATCATCTGGCTTTCTGAACATCTTTGTTCACTGGGCCATCCAATCACAAAAACCCTAAAAACAATTATCATTATTATTATTTTGCGTAGTCGCTGTCTCCCACGTTAGCAAGGTAGTGCAAGGAAACAGACGAAAGAATGGCCCAACCCATCCACATACACATGTATATACATACACGTCCACACACACACAAATACATATGTATACATCTCAATGTATACATATATATACACACACACAGACATATACATATATATATCTTTTTTTTTTTTTTTGCTTTGTCGCTGTCTCCCGCGTTTGCGAGGTAGCGCAAAGAAACAGATGGAAGAAATGGCCCAACCCACCCCCATACACATGTATATACATACACGTCCACACACGCAACTATACATACCTACACAGCTTTCCATGGTTTACCCCAGACGCTTCACATGCCCTGATTCAATCCACTGACAGCACGTCAACCCCGGTATACCACATCGATCCAATTCACTCTATTCCTTGCCCTCCTTTCACCCTCCTGCATGTTCAGGCCCTGATCACACAAAATCTTTTTCACTCCATCTTTCCACCTCCAATTTGGTCTCCCACTTCTCCTCGTTCCCTCCACCTCCGACTCATATATCCTCTTGGTCAATCTTTCCCCACTCATTCTCTGCATGTGCCCAAACCATTTCAAAACACCCTCTTCTGCTCTCTCAACCATGCTCTTTTTATTTCCACACATCTCTCTTACCCTTATGTTACTTACTCGATCAAACCACCTCACACCACACATTGTCCTCAAACATCTCATTTCCAGCACATCCACCCTCCTGCGCACAACTCTATCCATAGCCCACGCCTCACAACCATACAACATTGTTGGAACCACTATTCCTTCAAACATACCCATTTTTGCTTTCCGAGATAATGTTCTCGACTTCCACACATTCTTCAAGGCTCCCAGGATTTTCGCCCCCTCCCCCACCCTATGATCCACTTCCGCTTCCATGGTTCCATCCGCTGCCAGATCCACTCCCAGATATCTAAAACACTTTACTTCCTCCAGTTTTTCTCCATTCAAACTCACCTCCCAATTGACTTGACCCTCAACCCTACTGTACCTAATAACCTTGCTCTTATTCACATTTACTCTTAACTTTCTTCTTTCACACATTTTACCAAACTCAGTCACCAGCTTCTGCAGTTTCTCACATGAATCAGCCACCAGCGCTGTATCATCAGCGAACAACAACTGACTCACTTCCCAAGCTCTCTCATCCACAACAGACTTCATATATACATGTACATAATTCATAGTCTGCCTTTATTCATTCCCATCGCCACCCCGCCACACATGAAATAACAACCCCCTCCCCCCTCATGTGCGCGAGGTAGCACTAGGAAAAAACAAAGGCCACTTTCGTTCACACTCAAGTCTCTAGCTGTCATGTAATAATAGGGGGAAACAAATAGGGGGGAAAAATCATTTGTTATAATATTCACTGCAATCACTGATCTCTTATCCTAAACCTCAAGAAAAGTACCAGTCAAAATACAAATCTATAACCACCACACACTATGGGAATGCTTCAGAAACCCATACATATTTCAAGCATTCTTACGTCAAGATTCATACATACGTCACTCATCCCTAGATCTAAAAAGAGGAAATTGTTCTCCCTACATAGATATAATTCTTTGAAATGGAAGAAGCTTTAAGCCACAAACAATCAGATTCTTAGAGGTATTAGTGTCTAGAAGCCTTTCCATCCAAGTATCTTCATAACCACTCAACAATCTCCTTAGAGGAATAAAAACTAACTCGACTCACATTTCAGCAACCTATATCTACAGCATCAAAATGACATACACAAACTGATGAACTGTGCTCATAAGTAGCAAATGAATTCAAACATTAAGAGCAAAGTTTTACAAGTCTGTAGTAACAACAAAAAGGGAAGCTACAGTATGAATTTTGTTAAACTGCAAAAGATAAATGAGGAAAAAGACTGGCATTTTGATCTCCAGTGACCTAAAACCACATAAGAAGTAAAAAAGGGGAACAAAAATTCTTGGATTTGTAGGCAAGACCTTCAAATCTAAGTCTTGAGAAATCATCCTCATTACGAAATTCATTGTTTTGTTCCCATCTTGAAAATTGTGTTCAGTTTTAGTTATCTTAACTAAGAGAAAGAAAGACACAGAAAGAATGGAGAGATTACAGAGTTGAGTTACCAAGGCGAGTCCCAGCCTGAAAAACAAATCCTACAAGATCAAAATCAATGACTTGGATCTAATTAACTTAAAAAAGGTTAAGATGTGATTTAAACAAGAATTCAAAACTATTAGTCTTTGTTAATCTTGATCGATCATGTTAAGACTTCATTCGTCTGATTTCACTCGTAGTACTGGATACAAACTTGCTGGCAAACATTTTACCTCGAATGAGGCAAAGTACTTTTTCTTCAACAGGACTGTTAACATACGGAACAATTTACCAGTTAGAGTGGTTGAAAGCAACACAATAGAAGTGTTTAAGAACAGACTTCATAAAAATTTTGCTTCCAGTCCATGACTTACATTATTTACACCTCCTTAAGAAATACTGTCAATTTGATGGTTATTCTCTTTGAATTACCTGTATACCTTCTAACGTTTACCACACTAATCTGAGAGTTTCTGATATCTTCCACAATTACAAATAACCTAAAAAGGACCCATAGATCTATAGCTGTTCGAATTCCTATGTATCATCTGGATAAGGTTCAGTGACAAGGATGTTCTGCTCCATGAATCAAAACATTTCAATTTAACAATCTAAAAACCCAACCAAGAAAAGCAATCATGTGCATTCTCTGTTTCAGACAGTAGTCTTTTTGTTAACACTATCACTCATAATAAAGTTACCTAAAGCTATTAAAGAACTGCTGTACAAAGTCTTGAGTGCCAGACTCCTTAATTCAATTTGCATATCAAAAGCAGATTTGACTAATTTGAAAAAAGTCAAAAAATTTCAAGTGTTGGCTTGCCCTGAACTAACCATACCTTGACACCAATTTAAAGCATCCACAAAAAGCCTTGTCCATTCCCATATATTTTCAAAGGCGATGCATGGTCATGGTGTTTTGTGAGCAGAAGCATATAATGCTCTCAAGGTGATATCATCCTACATCTGGTCGCTCAGACAAATGTCTTTAATGGTGTGAGCACCAGCAACCCACCTCAGATTATCTTGAGGGAAGTGCTCTTTCTTTACTTTTACAGGATCCCTCTTCATTATGGAAATTTTCCTTCTGAGTACCATATTTCTTCCTGTGTGTTTTAAGATGGTTGGCTCTTACCTCTCTAAAGAAGAGAAAGTCCAAATTCTCAACTGTGAGCAAGAAAATGTGGGTCCACAACAGATTTCAAAGCACAAGGGGCACTCAGACCACATGATCAGGCAGCTGCTACTTGCAACACCACATCAGTACCTTGCCTTATTCACATTAAACATGGACCTAAAATACTTCAGGAACCTTGCCAATTTCATACCAAGATGTCTGCACATAACATGGCCAAAAGGAAGATGACAAAGTATTACCATATAAGTGTGACATCACCTTTCAAAATGAATGGGGAAGCGGACAAGGTCTTTTGCACACCCAGTACTGAGGATGTAAATGGTTCAAACAGCCATACAACCATACTGATGGTTTTCTGTTTTTCATTAGGTAATTAAATATCCAGACATATGTGGGAAACACAGTAAAGATAGTTCTCCAAATGATGATTGTTAATGCTAGTCCTGTAGGCAGAGAAGCAGCAAACAGAACTGTATCAGAATGACACATAAATAATGTTAAAACAAAAGAAGTACAGTCCTCTAACACTTTACCTGGGTGGCTGCTGGGTGGAGAAGGTCTCTCATGTCCATTAAGCAAAGAACCTGAAGAAGTAATGACTGGAATTGGGCCTCCCAGAGGCTTCATTGGAGGACCAATGGGTGGTGCCATCTTTAAAGCATCCTTCTGTACAGCCAGTGGTCTCTGAGGTGGCCCTTGCGGGGGTCTTGCTTGGGGAATATATGGCAGCCCTGGTTGACCATTTACCAAAGTTGGTTGGAACATGGCTCCCTCTTGAGACATTCTTGGAGGGCCTGCTGGAGGACCATTCATCATAGGACCACCTAGTCTTGGAGGACCTCGCTGGGGAGCCATGTGAAAAGCTGGTGGTTTTAAGATTGTTGGACTTGTGTACCCCAGTGGGGGTCTAGCTGGAGGATTCATAGGAAATCTCTGCTGTTGTGGCAGCCCTGTACCCCCACCATTTATTGCTGGTGATGGTTGCTGCATTCTGAAGAGAAAAGTCATGACTTATAAAAATTTGAAGTTCATATACAACAGCCAATGAATAATGTATACAAATCTGCCAGTGGAAAATCCATAGCTAAAGTATAATATTACTTCACACTCAATGAAAATACAAAAATAATTCATCCACAGTCTTTCTACTCTAATGAAAATTTTTGCAAAAGTAAACAGATCCCATTTCATACATCATCACCTACACAAATTATCATGTAATAAATCGAGTTATCAAAATTCTGATATAAAGCATTGTATGAAAAGGAATAGGTAATGTTAATTTTTTCTTGATCAAAAGTTTGAGATATATTTTTCCCACATTCAGGCAGCAATGCAGAGAAGACAGCATAGAATGAATAAAGAGAAATCAACCTGAAAAACTATAATTAAGTCCCAAATTCAACAATACTTCATTGAGAATCTTTTCTCAAACTACAAAAAATTGAAAATTCAAACCCAGCAACTTTTCCAGCAGTAAATATCAGACCTGACTGTGGAAACAAAACAACTACACAAATCTCAAATTCTCACTTCACAATAAGCTGGCACTGAAAAAACAAAAGGGCTGCATATTAAACATAAAACCCTGCAACACTCCCATATATATGGAGGTTGAAGCAAGCCATTATGTGGGTGAGAGGGCAAAGGTTCTGGGACAATTGAGAAATGTGTGGAAAGAGGTTGTCATCTGGAACGGCAAAAACAAGTATGTTTGAAGGTATGGTACAGGTGGTATCTATCTAATCCTGTGCTGTGTGGTCTGGTAACTCCTATGGTCCAGCACGTTTTGAATCTACTGCCATTAGTTTGTGGATCTGTCACTCGGGCGGCACTGTTAGCAGCACCAAGGTGCCAAAATCTGTTTACAATGTAGCCAAACTCATCAACAGTCCTGTTAATTTCTTATACTGGTTTTTGTTGAATATCAAAGCCAGAAGAGTTTAGTTTTGGAAAACTCTGAAAGGTGCCAGGAGTACAGAATCAGAAAGTGCACTCATAAAGTGGTTTAAACTCCCATGTAATGAAGGTGTAAGCATTTCTGGGGAGATGCTTATCAAGCAGACCAAAGATTTTCATATAAAGCCAAAGCTTGACTATGACAATATTTGCAAAGATGGTTACACAGGTTTAAGAGGAGACATGGAATTTCAGTACATAATCTATGCACGAAAACCATAGTAAAAGAATCGATAAAAACTCCAGTTCTCTATTATAGAGCAATATGTACAGGGCAAGAGAGAGTGCATGAGCCAGCTGCATGACTGGGACTGACATAGCGTGGGTCAGGATACCTTGACAATAATAAAACAACAACAGTAACAAGTCTACCACAGCCAACTACCACCCTGTGGTCATTCATTACATTCACTACTCATCACAAAGTGCAGCGGAACGAGTATATAATGCTGACGAATTTGCCCTGTATTGGAGTCATATGCCATGAAAAACCATCACCCAAGATATTGCAGTCTCCATCTGATGTAACAATAAAAACCTTTTTTTTTTAATGGTTGTATAATTTCAAGTTTTAAGGTTTTTTCTACCTTTGATAACACAGCAGTATGTATGTGGAATGAGCTAGAAAGACTAGGGATCAGGCATTTATTTACATAGGGTTCTCTTTGGGGTCGATTTCAGTTCTCCAGCATTTTCTGTGGTCTGGCAATGGCCAGGTCTCAAGGTAACTAGATTAAAGGGGTTCAACCTGCAGTCCCAACAATGTTGTGTGAATGCAAAGCTATAGATGAAGATGTGTGGAGGAGCTGAAATGTGTGTTGTAAGGTGTGTTGTAAGGTGGTTTGATCAAGTAAGTAACAGAAGAACAAAAGAAAAATATGGTGATAGAAATGAGCATGGTTTAGAGAGGTAAAGATGGTATGCTGAAATGGTTTGGATAAACGGAGATAATGAGATCTTGAGTGCTCGGGGTCTGAACATGGAGGTTGAAAGGTATGCACAGGATAGTGAATTTGAGTGATGCAGTATACATGAAGAACTGTGCTATGAATGGACTGAATCAGGGAATATGAAGCAACCTAGGAAAACCAAAGAAAGATCTGTGGGGCCCAGTAGTGGATAGGGGGCTGTGGTTTCCTTGCATTATACCTGACAGCTAGGGAATGGATGTGAGCGAATGAGGCCTTTCTTCTTCAGTTCCTAAGCTACCTCAATACTGCAAGAAATGACAAGTAGGCATGAAAGAGAAATATGCAACATAACAATGAAATACAAACAGCATCATTTGTTTAAAGGAACAGCACATAAACATGATAATGATGAGGAACAAAATGCTAATACTTCACCAAGCAAATGCATAGGTGTCATCACAAAATCATATCCAGTCAGTTTGAGTCTAAAATATCTATTTGAACAGTTATTTGTTGATTGCAACAGTGTGAACTGTCATCATCTCAAAGTGCCTCACCAAACTATTTTCTAAAATTTCTCCATTTCTGTACTTTCACTTTTTCCACTATTGAAATATGATTCATACTTGACTTTGAGACTCCTAAATTTCTGGCATTCCACTAGTACATATTCCTAGGAAATATTGCAATTACAGGTGTCATATATTACAGCAGATCTTTCTATTAAGAAACCATGGGTCAGAGCATAACCACTCCTCATTCTACAAAGAATCAACTCAAAATGGAAGGACTTGTTAAAGAGGATGTCCTTACTTTATTACCTTTCTTCATCTTCCATGGTTTGTTATTCTTTTAGGATTCTTATTTCCATACAGCCTGCAATTTACATCTAATATAATTATCGACTCTCCCCATAAAATCATTTTAAGGTATAATTACACTAGGATTTTTAGATATAACTGCTTTAGCCTCAACATTTGCTACTTAATTACTACCAACATGTCTAGAGCAGAGCATAATTCTACACTCTTTTCATTCTGAGTGGATATTTACAATACAATCTCATACTTTCTGAATTATGGGATGCTTTGGAGAAGACTGTTACAACTTGGAATACACTCTAAGATTTGGAGATGATTGTAGAATCTCTCTCTCTCTCTCTCTCTCTCTCTCTCTCTCTCTCTCTCTCTCTCTCTCTCTCTCTCTCTTTTTTTTTTTTTTTTTTTTTTTTGTGTGTGTGTGTGTGTGTGTGTGTGTGGGTGTGGTAAGGTGGGGTGGGGTTGGGGGCTTGTTCAATGCAACTGTAGCCTGAACACCATACAGTTCTGTAGTAAACATAAAAGATTCATTTGGCAGTTTTGTTGCATAAGATCCTTCTTCAATAACTATAACAAAATTAGCACCATCACTAATTACCTTTATTGTTTATATTAACAGAATCGATCTCAAGACAGTTCTCTTTACAGTGATCAACACAGTACTGGGAAACTGCACCCCAATCAAAGCTCATCTCAGGTAAAAGAAAAAGTTAAAAGGATGTAGAAATTAATCAGGACTCCACAGGTATTTGAAGACCTGACTCTAAGGAGAAGGGTCATATGAAGAGGGAAAGACATGAATGAAGAAAATTCCCCACTATAGCTGTTCAAGGGAAGAGGGTATCATAACAGTAAATCCTCAAATGGTCAGTCTCCAAACATAAACTATGGGGAGCAGCAGCCAAACATGGGTCCAACTTTAAGGTGGGGACACATGCAGACAACTCACAAGAACAGAGGCCAAAATAATACCTGCAAAACAGAGAGAAAGCAGGAACATCCCAACATACAGTGTTGGAAGGTTGAAGAGAGGTGATGCCAAAAGAATCAATGAGATAGGAGGCTTTTCATTCTACTCTGGTCAACATACAAATGGAGGCTGAGCCACTCCAGAAATGTGAAAACCATCCCATACTTAGGTGGTGGGTATGATGTTTTTTCAGGAAGATGTGTCCAGGGACACTATCAAATGCTCTGTTGATGTCTGCTGCCACAAGTACTATCTGGGAGGGGGGTTGTAGTTGGTTGAAGCCATCTAGGATATCCTGTGTGAGGTCAGTGTAGTGTAGTGGTAGGGTGTATGTTTTGTAGATGAGTCGAATGTTCTGTTTGATTCTGTTGTGAATCAGTTTTTCACAGTGTGCATTCTGAAAACATAAGTGACATTGGTTGATAAGAGGATGGGGAGTTTGATAATTTGGAGGGTTTTCAGGTCTGTATCTGTCTGCAAGTTATCAGATGCTAAGGAGTCTGTTATGTAGTCAAGAGTTTTAAGACAGCTTTACATGCTTGGATCACAACTGGGCCAAAGTGTTTTCCGCCAAAGTTTGTTATGCTGTCAGGGCCTGTTGGACAAAAGCTCTCTTAGGTTTTAACCCCATTGCTTGTATCTGCAAGAACAAAGAGTGGGTGAGCAGTTGTTTCTGGATTGATTTTGAGAAGTTTTTCATGACTTACCTCTTTAAGTCAGGTTGGTTTAATGCTCATCTTTTAGTTGTATCTTACAAGTCTTTATAGTAGACGCATCACCAGGGTGGTTTAAGGCTGATCTTTTAGTTGTGCCTTATGAGTCTTTATAGTTGATGCATCACAGACATGAAAGGTCTTGGGATATGCTGAAACAGTATTTGCAATGTTGTGGTGATCTGAGAAAAAGCAGAGGATTGTGACAAGTTTGTCAGAGGAGTGTGGTTTCTGATGAGTTGGATTTTAGATCAGAGTTGAGACACTTGCTGTTTAGTAATACTCAAGACATTTCGGTGTGTGTATTTCTTAGTTTTATTGTCATATTTGCTGGAGTTGGTGGGAACTGTGAGTTGAGGATACTGAAGTGTGAAAGAGGCATAAGCTTATTTCTACTTGGCGTTGGTGGTTAGCTCTATAGAGATATTTGGTTGGGAGGGGTCTAATGCTGTTGCACAGACTGGATGCTGAGCACGTAGAGGTGGGTTTGTATTGGGAGGATCTTTGTTTCAATGTAAAGGTGTTGAAGGTCTGTGGTAGTTAAGCAGCCAGTGATTGTTCTAAGAGCATCTTTTAGTGTGGTTTGCAGCTTTGCTGTATTTGCTTCTGGGAGGGAACAAGAATAAGCAAGTGAGTCAAAGTTTAAAAAGGAGCAGATGAATTGTTTGTATAAAATGGCATGGGACAAATTCTTCCAAATTTGGTGGCACTTAAGTGTTCTGAAGGTATTTAGTGGACTTCTGTGGAGATGCAGGCAAATTGTTCTGGGTGAGCTATTGCTCCATTTGTGGTATTTAGAGCTAGGGAGACTTCATTTGTGTATATATATATAATCATTTATCTATTATTTATTCATTTTGCTTTGTCGCTGTCTCCCGCGTTAGCGAGGTAGCGCAAGGAAACAGACGAAAGAAATTGCCCAACCCACCCACATACACATGTATATACATACACGTCCACACACGCAAATATACATACCTATACATCTCAATGTACACATATATATACACACACAGACATATACATATATCCACATGTACATGATTCATACTATCGGCCTTTATTCATTCCCATCGCCACCTCGCCACACATGGAATAACATCCCCCTCCCCCCTCATGTGTGCGAGGTAGTGCTAGGAAAAGACAATAAAGGCCCCATTCGTTCACACTCAGTCTCTAGCTGTCAAGTAATAATGCCCGAAACCACAGCTCCCTTTCCACTTCCAGGGCCCCACAGAACTTTCCATTGCTTACCCCAGACGCTTCACATGCCCTGATTCAATCCACTGACAGCACGTCGACCCCGGTATACCACATCAATCCAACTCACTCTATTCCTTGCCCGCCTTTCACCCTCCTGCATGTTCAGGCCCCGATCACTCAAAATCTTTTTCACTCCATCTTTCCACCTCCAATTTAGTCTCCCACTTCTCCTCGTTCCCTCCACATATGACACATATATCCTCTTGGTCAATCTTTCCTCACTCATTTTCTCCATGTGCCCAAAACATTTCAAAACACCCTCTTCTGCTCTCTCAACCACGCTCTTTTTATTTCCACACATCTCTCTTACCCTTACATTACTTACTCGATCAAACCACCTCACACCACATATTGTCCTCAAACATCTCATTTCCAGCATATCCACCCTCCTGCGCACAACTCTATCCATAGCCCACGCCTCGCAACCATACAACATTGTTGGAACCACTATTCCTTCAAAAATACCCATTTTTGCTTTCCGAGATAATGTTCTCGACTTCCAAACATCCTTCAAGGCTCCCAGAATTTTCGCCCCCTCCCCCACCCTATGATTCACTTACGCTTCCATGGTTCCATCCGCAGCCAGATCCACTCCCACATATCGAAAACACTTTACTTCCTCCAGTTTTTCTCCATTCAAACTTACCTCCCAATTGACTTGACCCTACACCCTACCGTACCTAATATCCTTGCTCTTATTCACATTTACTCTTAACTTTCTTCTTTCACACACTTTACCAAACTCACTCACCAGCTTCTGCAGTTTCTCACATGAATCAGCCACCAGTGCTGTATCATCAGCAAACAACAACTGACTCACTTCCCAAGCTCTCTCATCCCCAACAGACTGCATACTTGCCCCTCTTTCCAAAACTCTTGCATTCACCTCCCTAACAACCCCATCCATAAACAAATTAAACAACCATGGAGACATCACACACCCCTGCCGCAAACCTACATTCACTGAAAACCAATCACTTTCCTCTCTTCCTACACGTACACATGCCTTACATCCTCGATAAAAACTTTTCACTGCTTCTAACAACTTGCCTCCCACACCATATATTTTTAGTACCTTCCACAGAGCATCTCTATCAATTATATCATATGCCTTCTCCAGATCCATAAATGCTACATACAAATCCATTTGCTTTTCTAAGTATTTCTCACATACATTCTTCAAAGCAAACACCTGATCCACACATCCTCTACCACTTCTGAAAGTGGTCAGTTGTTGTTCGCTGATGATACAGCGCTGGTGGCTGATTCATGTGAGAAACTGCAGAAGCTGGTGACTGAGTTTGGTAAAGTGTGTGGAAGAAGAAAGTTAAGAGTAAATGTGAATAAGAGCAAGGTTATTTGGTACAGTAGGGTTGAGGGTCAAGTCAATTGGGAGGTGAGTTTGAATGGAGAAAAACTGGAGGAAGTGAAGTGTTTTAGATATCTGGGAGTGGATCTGTCAGCGGATGGAACCATGGAAGCGGAAGTGGATCATAGGGTGGGGGAGGGGGCGAAAATTTTGGGAGCCTTGAAAAATGTGTGGAAGTCGAGAACATTATCTCGGAAAGCAAAAATGGGTATGTTTGAAGGAATAGTGGTTCCAACAATGTTGTATGGTTGCGAGGCGTGGGCTATGGATAGAGTTGTGCGCAGGAGGATGGACGTGCTGGAAATGAGATGTTTGAGGAAAATGTGTGGTGTGAGGTGGTTTGATCGAGTAAGTAACGTAAGGGTAAGAGAGATGTGTGGAAATAAAAAGAGCGTGGTTGAGAGAGCAGAAGAGGGTGTTTTGAAATGGTTTGGGCACATGGAGAGAATGAGTGAGGAAAGATTGACCAAGAGGATATATGTGTCGGAGGTGGAGGGAACGAGGAGAAGAGGGAGACCAAATTGGAGGTGGAAAGATGGAGTGAAAAAGATTTTGTGTGATCGGGGCCTGAACATGCAGGAGGGTGAAAGGAGGGCAAGGAATAGAGTGAATTGGAGCGATGTGGTGTACAGGGGTTGACGTGCTGGCAGTGGATTGAATCAAGGCATGTGAAGCGTCTGGGGTAAACCATGGAAAGCTGTGTAGGTATGTTTGCGTGTGTGGACGCGTGTATGTACATGTGTACGGGGGGGGGGGGTTGGGCCATTTCTTTCGTCTGTTTCCTTGCGCTACCTCGCAAACGCGGGAGACAGCGACAAAGTATAAAAAAAAAAAAAAAAAAAAAATATATATTTTTCTTTCTTTTAAACTATTCGCCATTTCCCGCGTTAGCGAGGTAGCGTTAGGAACAGAGGACTGGGCCTTTTTTGGAATATCCTCACCTGGCCCCCTCTGTTCCTTCTTTTGGAAAAAAAAAAAAAAAAAAAAAAAAGAGAGGGGAGAATTTCCAGCCCCTCGCTCCCTCCCCTTTTAGTCGCCTTCAACGACACGCAGGGAATACGTGAGAAGTATTCTTAATCCCCTATCCCCAGGGATAAATATATATATATATATATATATATATATATATATATATATATATATATATATATATATATATATATATATTTTTTTTTTTTTTTTTTTTTGCTTTGTCGCTGTCTCCCGCGTTTGAGAGGTAGTGCAAGGAAACAGACGAAAGAAATAGCCCAACCCACCCCCATACACATGTATATACATACACGTCCACACACGCAAATATACATACCTACACAGCTTTCCATGGTTTACCCCAGACGCTTCACATGCCCTGATTCAATCCACTGACAGCACGTCAACCCCCGTATACCACATCGATCCAATTCACTCTATTCCTTGCCCTCCTTTCACCCTCCTGCATGTTCAGGCCCCGATCACACAAAATCTTTTTCACTCCATCTTTCCACCTCCAATTTGATCTCCCACTTCTCCTCGTTCCCTCCACCTCCGACACATATATCCTCTTGGTCAATCTTTCCTCACTCATTCTCTCCATGTGACCAAACCATTTCAAAACACCCTCTTCTGCTCTCTCAGCCACGCTCTTTTTATTTCCACACATCTCTCTTACCCTTACATTACTTACTCGATCAAACCACCTCACACCACACATTGTCCTCAAACATCTCATTTCCAGCACATCCATCCTCCTGCGCACAGCTCTATCCATAGCCCACGCCTTGCAACCATACAACATTGTTGGAACCACTATTCCTTCAAACATACCCATTTTTGCTTTCCGAGATAATGTTCTCGACTTCCACACATTCTTCAAGGCTCCCAGGATTTTCGCCCCCTCCCCCACCCTATGATCCACTTCCGCTTCCATGGTTCCATCCGCTGCTAGATCCACTCCCAGATATCTAAAACACTTTACTTCCTCCAGTTTTTCTCCATTCAAACTTACCTCCCAATTGACTTGACCCTCAACCCTACTGTACCTAATTACCTTGCTCTTATTCACATTTACTCTTAACTTTCTTCTTTCACACACTTTACCAAACTCAGTCACCAGCTTCTGCAGTTTCTCACATGAATCAGCCACCAGCGCTGACTTTCTAAAAGGGGAATCAAAAGGAGTCACGCGGGGAGTGCTCATCCTCCTCGAAGGCTCAGATTGGGGTGTCTAAATGTGTGTGGACGTAACCAAGATGAGAAAAAAGGAGAGATAGGTAGTATGTTTGAGGAAAGGAACCTGGATGTTTTGGCTCTGAGTGAAACGAAGCTCAAGCATAAAGGGGAAGAGTGGTTCGGGAATGTCTTGGGAGTGAAGTCAGGGGTTAGTGAGAGGACAAGAGCAAGGGAAGGAGTAGCACTACTCCTGAGACAGGAGTTGTGGGAGTATGTGATAGAGTGTAAGAAAGTAAATGCTAGATTGATATGGGTAAAACTGAAAGTTGATGGAGAGAGATGGGTGATTATTGGTGCATATGCACCTGGGCATGAGAAGAAAGATCATGAGAGGCAAGTGTTTTGGGAGCAGCTGAATGAGTGTTAGTGGTTTTGATGCACAAGACCAGGTTATAGTGATGGGTGATTTGAATGCAAAGGTGAGTAATGTGGCAGTTGAGGGAATAATTGGTGTACATGGGGTGTTCAGTGTTGTAAGTGGAAATGGTGAAGAGCTTGTAGATTTATGTGCTGAAAAAGGACTGGTGATTGGGAATACCTGGTTTAAAAAGTGAGATATACATAAGTATATGTATGTAAGTATGAGAGATGGCCAGAGAGCATTATTGGATTACGTGTTAATTGACAGGCACGCGAAAGAGAGACTTTTGGAGGTTAATGTACTGAGAGGTGCAACTGGAGGGATGTCTGATCATTATCTTGTCGAGGCGAAGGTGAAGATTTGTAGGGGTTTTCAGAAAAGAAGAGAGAATGTTGGGGTGAAGAGAGTGGTGAGAGTAAGTGAGCTTGGGAAGGAGACTTGTGTGAGGAAGTACCAGGAGAGACTGAGTACAGAATGGAAAAAGGTGAGAACAAAGGAGGTAAGGGGAGTGGGGGAGTAATGGGATGTATTTAGGGAAGCAGTGATGGATTGCGCAAAAGATGCTTGTGGCATGAGAAACTTGGGAGGTGGGTTGATTAGAAAGGGTAGTGAGTGGTGGGATGAAGAAGTAAGATTATTAGTGAAAGAGAAGAGAGAGGCATTTGGACGATTTTTGCAGGGAAAAAATGCAAATGAGTGGGAGATGTATAAAAGAAAGAAACAGGAGGTCAAGAGAAAGGTGCAAGAGGTGAAAAAGAGGGCAAATGAGAGTTGGGGTGAGAGAGTATCATTAAATTTTAGGGAGAATAAAAAGATGTTTTGGAAGGAGGTAAATAAAGTGCACAAGACAAGGGAGCAAATGGGAACTTCAGTGAAGGGGGCTAATGGGGAGGTGATAACAAGTAGTGGTGATGTGAGAAGGAGATGGAGTGAGTATTTTGAAGGTTTGTTGAATGTGTCTGATGATAGAGTGGCAGATATAGGGTGTTTTGGTCAAGGTGGTGTGCAAAGTGAGAAGGTTAGGGAGAATGATTTGGTAAACATATAAGAGGTAGTAAAAGCTTTGCGGAAGATGAAAGCAGGCAAGGCAGTAGGTTTGGAAGGTATTGCAGCGGAATTCGTTAAAAAAGGGGGTGACTGTATTGTTGACTGGTTGGTAAGGTTATCTAATGTATGTATGACTCATGGTGAGGTGACTGAGGATAGGCTGAATGCTTGCATAGTGCCATTGTACAAAGCCAAAGGGGATAAAAGTGAGTGCTCAAATTACAGAGGTATGAGTTTGTTGAGTATTCCTGGGAAATTTTATGGGAGGGTATTGACCGAGAGGGTAAAGGCATGTATAGAGCATCAGATTGGGGAAGAGAGCAGTGTGGTTTCAGAAGTGGTAAAGTATGTGTGGATCAGGTGTTTGCTTTGAAGAATGTATGTGAAAAGTACTTAGAAAAGCAAATAGATTTGTATGTAGCATTTATGGATCTGGAGAAGTCATATGATAGAGCTGATAGAGATGCTCTGTGGAAGGTATTAAGAATACATGGAGTAGGAGGCAAGTTGTTAGAAGCAGTGAAAAGTTTTTATTGCGGATGTAAGGCATGTGTACGTGTAGGAAGAAAGGAAAGTGATTGGTTCTAAGTGAATGTTGGTTTGTGGCAGAGGGTCATGGATGGGGTTGCTAGGGAGGTGAATGCAAGAGTTCTGGAAAGAGGGGCAAGTATGCAGTCTGTTGTGGATGAGAGAGCTTGAGGAGAGAGTCAGTTGTTGTTGGCTGATGATACAGCGCTGGTGGCTGATTCGGGTGAGAAACTGCAGAAGCTGGTAATTGAGTTTGGTAGTGTGAAAGAAGAAAGTTGAGAGTAAATGTGAATATGAGCAAGGTTATTAGGTACATTAAGGTTGAGGGACAAGTCAATTGGCTCTGGCTCTGTTCTTGATGTTACCTCCCTAATGCAGCAGGAGTGTGTGTGTGATGTCACGAAGGTTGTTCAATTTGTTTATGGATGGGGCAATTATGGAGGTAAATGCAGGAGTACTGGAGAGAGGGTAAGTTGCAGAGTGTTGGGGATGCAAAGGCCTGGGAAGTGAGTCAACTGTTGTTCACCAATGGTACAGCACTCGTGGCTGATTTGAGTGAGACTCTGTGGAAGATGGTGACTGAGTTTGGGAAAGTGCGTGAAAGGAGAAAGTTGAGAGTATACGTGAATAAGAGCAAGGTTTTTAGCTTCTGCAGGGAAGAGGAACAAGTTAATTGGGATGCAAGTTTGAATGGAGAAAAACTGGAAGAATTGAAGTGTGTTAGATATCTGGAAGTGAACTTGGCAGTGAATGGAACCATGGACGCAGAAGTGAATCATAGGGTAGGGTAGGGGTCAAATGTTCTAAAGGTGATGAAGTGTGGAAAGAGAGAACGTTACCTCAGACAGCAAACATGGGTATGTTTGAAGATACAGTAATGCCAACAATATTATATGGTGCCAGGCATGAGCTACAGATAGGTTTTACTGAGGGGGGGTTGAGTGTTGAAAATGAAATCTTTGAGAACAATATGTGGTGTGAGGTGGTTTGATAAAGTAAATATTGAAAGGGTAAGAGATATCTGAGGTAGTAAAAGCAGAAAAGGGTGTGTTGGAATGGTTTGGACAAATGGAGAGAATGAGCAAGGAAAGGCTTACAAAGAGGATTTATGTGTCTGAGGTGGAGAATACAAGAAGTGGGAGACTAAACTGGAGGTGGAAGGATGGAGTGAGAGAGATTTCAGGCGATCAGGGCCTGAACACGCTGGAGGGTAAAACATGCGCTCAGAATTGGGTGAATTGGAACGATGTGGTATGCTAAGGTCGACATGCTGTCAATGGACTGAACCAGGGCATGTGAAGTACCTGGGGTGAACCATGGAAAGAGAATGCGTGAGCAGATGTGGCCCTTTTCCGTTTGTTTCCTTGCACTACCTCAATGACACAGAGGGTGGAGATGCTGTTTCCCGTGGGGTGGAGTGGCACCGGAAATGGGTGAAGGCAAGCAAATATGAATACCTGTGTTTATATGTATATGTACATGTATGTGCGTGTATGCATATATATGTGTTTATGAGTGAATGGGTCTTTCTTCGTGTTTCCTGTTGCTACCTCGCTAAAGTGGGAAATGGTAATCAAGTATACTAAAAGAAATATAATTCTTGTTTCCCATTTCTGAAAGGGCCCTAATGTTACCTGAGACCCTTTCCTCATGGGCTCCTGCAGCTCCAAGGATGCAGCAGGGACAGAACAGACTCCTTAATAGTGAGAAGTTATTTAATGAGACAGTAAACCTATTTTCTTCCATCAAATGACTGTATATCAACAAACTACATTTGTTAGTTCAATATCAAGTCATCTTCCTCTCTGTTCATCAAAAATTTATTGTTCCATCAAATCTCTAAATGTCAACAAACTATATCATGTTTTTTCAATATCACCACCATCTTCTTTTACTAGCTTTTATTTATCAAAAACCTATACTATAGTAAATCTATGCATCAGATTCAGACTTTCTCAATACATATCTTTCTCCCTATATCATCGGGGTTCTCCTTCATATATATTTCAGTACCTATGTCAAACATCTCCCTCTCTATCATGCTATTCATCTTCTCTATCTCCCCCATATTACATTTTTCCACAAGGTGACATGCTATGATGTTGTTGTTACTGTGCGTACCCTGCATTTAAAAATTCATTCCTTCACATCCTGGACAAGGATACTTGACAAGAGAATTTTCTAACATACTTTTTTTTATAAGTAGGTTCGAGTACTTCGTTGTACTATTTCCTTTACTTCCCTTCCCTTTGCCTGGGTGGTGTTGGACTGATGGGAAGTGCTGATATCACTTTCATATCTCCTTAATGTTATCTTTTCCCACTACAATTAATTAAGGGAGGGCATTTCTAGATAAATGAGACAAAGGTCTTTTGAGGGTATTTCTAAAATCACAACCCACTATATCAGAAATCTAAAATGTAAGGTATTTCCCAAAGCTAGTTTTTATCAGGCTAAATGGCGAGGTAGTCACTGATACACATGTCCCCCATGTCAGTAGGTTATTTCAGTGGTCATCCTAATCAGAAACTTTACTGGGTAAATCTATCTAAACTCTACACCAAAACTAGCTTTCGGAAATGGCCATTAATGCTTCAAGTGCTTTATATAGTTCACTTAAATTCCTCAGAGCATGATTTGGAGTGCATTTTACTAAATGATACTGAATAAAGCGACAGCAGTACATCCAGGAAAACGTGGTTAAATTAAACTGGTACTTGTAAAAATCAATAAAACTTAAGTAAACATCACCTAACCACCTTAGCAATCATATATTATCTTGATTGTCAATACATTACTCAAAATATAAGCTTAAAAAAATAAAAGGCCAACATGACACCAATTGTCATCAAACAGTAAACAGCAGAATATGAATATATTATTTCAGCTACTAGATGAGGTTTTCATAAGGTTTATTTCACACTTGAACATCAACCTCATACTTTCCAATACACATGACTAATTTGAAATCGTTCAAGATACAGTTCCAAATCATACTCTGCAGGCATTTCTGTTATCACCATGAACTACATGCAGCACCCAAAACATAGGTAGTTATTTTCCTAATTTAATTTTGATGCATAGCAAAAATGGACATACACCCTTTACTTCTCAGATTCTGTCGATTTTTACAAGTGCATCATATTAAGTTGATGGACCCATATGTTCCTTGACCTTAACAGTCCTCACTATTTTTCTTTCTTTCTTTCAAACTATTCGCCATTTCCCGCATTAGCGAGGTAGCGTTAAGAACAGAGGACTGGGCCTTGAGGGAATACCCTCACCTGGCCCAATTCTCTGTTCCTTCTTTTGGAAAAAAAAAAAAACATAGCACTACCACTGGATAATAAAATCACTCCATATGCAAACCTTTCAGAACCACTGATGTAGAATTCATAGGTTCTTTTGATTTCAAAGAGTTTAAATACCTCTGGCATACGTTAACCCACATTCTCCCTAATCTTCATATCCCTCCCTATTATCATTCTCTCAATGAAAAATATAATGTACTGATCCACACTACATACCACAAGTAATATCAAAATATCACAGTAAACTACCAGTGCAAAAAGAGAATTCTGGGACATTCCAAAGTTAGTTTCAATATTCCCTTACACTGGTATTTTACCTGTACATACTTATACACACGTTCTGAAGGAATTATTCTATCAGAACTAGGGTTCCCACACCAAATTCACTAAGATGACAAACTAACATTCATTATACAAATATCAAAATCTGAGCACTATAGCTGCAGAGCTGTAAAATGGTCTAACAAGAGCTACTTCCAGGGATTAAAGCAAGAATGAATATAAGATTTCAATATCATATCAGTACCCATCTTGGTCTCATTTATATAATGTCACATATATACCCAAAGCCTCTCCTGATTTCCAATTACCATATTCAGTATAATAAACGTTTTCAAGCAAGATATCGGACACTTCACAAACCAAACGATGGTAATAAAATATACTATCTTGTTCATGATTACTAAATCACTTGTGTATAGTCACCTTACGATTTACACTACCTCCAAGTGTGAAATGTCAACATCATGTTGAAGTCTGTCAGTTCACTACTGTCACGTACGCACACCTTGGACATATTCTGATCCCTCACACAGAGAAAACAAGATGTTGAGTACTTTGAGTGAAGATACAATGAAACATCCACACATAAAACCATACATAACTCCCCATTGTCTTGAATTAGTTAAAATAACTTGTTTCTCATAACCCTGATGAACCTCAAATGGAAGAACTTATTTTACCACATTTCCATCCAAGATTCTTACCTTTCTTATTCAAAAATTTCTGAGGAACTATCTTAAAGTTATCTATCTCTGTAAAAAGTACAAATAAACCATGAGGGCGAGGAAACTCCCACAGAACATCACCGAACCATCGTCAACACAACTCTCAGCTGTGTGCCGGAAATGACCTCATGTGGGTCTGCGCATGCGCATCAAATAATTCAACTTCCAGAAATAAGAAATGTGTAATTATACATCAATTTTTTGATACCCAGAACTATCTTTTTAAACTCTATATATTACATTTTTTATCATATTATTATATAAAATAGTCTGCAAGAGTTTGTGCTTTATACATGTGCTGACAAACTGTTTATTAAAATGGGAAGTTGAATAAACTTGTAAAATGATATCGTCTACGTCTCCGACATCGTGGCAGATTACCCGTCATGCTCAGCTGAGCCAGGGAAATTTGCAAGAGAAATGTTGGGTAAGTTGATCATTGCCTCGTGTTTCTGCTTTTCGATATATGGGTACTTTCTGGCACAGCTCCTAAGACGTCACTCTTAGAATCTAGGTTATTAAGATTTCTAAGGATGTCAACATTATGCTTCGTAGATCAATTACCTAAAACAGTATCATTCCCCTTCTCTAACCCTGACCTACTAAACTCATTTCAATAAGGGTTTGCGCTTTTCTGAATTAGTTCGTCCATACAAATGTAACGATGGTAAGGACTAACAAACGTAAATAAGAAACCCAAGTACTACTTTATAGTTGTGCTGGAGTCAGCAGTTTGAAAGTTAAAGTTCATATCCGATATCAATCAATATTGTATCAAGTTTAACTATTAATTCCGTCATCTGCTGCGCGACAAATCTATACACATTTGTTAGAGGACTTACGTCATTCGTAAGACAACTTGCGTGATTTTTCAGTAGCTTACTTTATGAACTAAAGAAAAATTGGTAGAATAAAAAGAATAGATAAATGAATGAAGGATGAGTAGCCTGTTTTAATGAGAAATGTGACACTTAATGTTGGCTGTGTTCAGTGTGGGAGTTGATAATTTGATATTGAATCTCGGTCTTAATATTCACTGTTGGAAAGTTAGTTATAAAAATGGATGTTTTCATCTTTATCTAATAAAATTTTAGTCCATCAAAGGTACGAATTCTGAAACAACCTAAGGTCAATGGCAAAATCCAGCTATTTTTTTATTATGGTTCTGAACTTTATCTGCATGCAAGAAAATTCCTCATAAAGTCTCCTGCCGAATTTATCCTATCATCAATCTGTTAGAGATAAGTGTTTGATATGCTTGTGTAATATTAGTCAGGCACTGGTCCATCGTACTGCCATTATATGCAGCCAACTTATGTAAACAGACGTGAAGATGGTGTTATATATAGCAGAATTTATGATTACACACACACACACACACAATATATATATATATATATATATATATATATATATATATATATATATATATATATATATATATATATATATTTCTTTTCTTTTAAACTATTCGCCATTTCCCGCGTTAGCGAGGTAGCGTTAAGAACAGAGGACTGGGCCTTTTTTGGAATATCCTCACCTGGTCCCCTCTGTTCCTTCTTTTGGAAAAAAAAAAAAAAACGAGAGGGGAGGATTTCCAGCCCCCCGCTCCCTCCCCTTTTAGTCGCCTTCTACGACACGCAGGGAATACGTGGGATGTATTCTTAATCCCCTATCCCCAGGGATGATATATATATATATATATATATATATATATATATATATATATATATATATATATATATATATATATATATATATATATATATTTTTTTATACTTTGTCGCTGTCTCCCGCGTTTGCGAGGTAGCGCAAGGAAACAGACGAAAGAAATGGCCCAACCCCCCCCCCATACACATGTATATACGTGGGAAGTATTCTTAATCCCCTATCCCCAGGGATAATATATATATATATATATATATATATATATATATATATATATATATATATATTTTTTTTTTTTATTATACTTTGTCTCTGTCAGATCCACTCCCAGATATCTAAAACACTTCACTTCCTCCAGTTTTTCTCCATTCAAACTCACCTCCCAATTGACTTGACCCTCAACCCTACTGTACCTAATAACCTTGCTCTTATTCACATTTACTCTTAACTTTCTTCTTCCACACACTTTACCAAACTCAGTCACCAGCTTCTGCAGTTTCTCACATGAATCAGCCACCAGCGCTGTATCATCAGCGAACAACAACTGACTCACTTCCCAAGCTCTCTCATCCCCAACAGACTTCATATATTTTTTTTCCGCTGTCTCCCGCGTTTGCGAGGTAGCGCAAGGAAATAGACGAAAGAAATGGCCCAACCCACCCCCATACACATGTATATACATACGTCCACACACGCAAATATACATACCTACACAGCTTTCCATGGTTTACCCCAGACGCTTCACATGCCCCGATTCAATCCACTGACAGCACGTCAACCCCGGTATACCACATCGCTCCAATTCACTCTATTCCTTGCCCTCCTTTCACCCTCCTGCATGTTCAGGCCCCGATCACACAAAATCTTTTTCACTCCATCTTTCCACCTCCAATTTGGTCTCCCTCTTCTCCTCGTTCCCTCCACCTCCGACACGTATATCCTCTTGGTCAATCTTTCCTCACTCATTCTCTCCATGTGACCAAACCATTTCAAAACACCCTCTTCTGCTCTCTCAACCACGCTCTTTTTATTTCCACACATCTCTCTTACCCTTGCGTTACTTACTCGATCAAACCACCTCACACCACACATTGTCCTCAAACATCTCATTTCCAGCACATCCATCCTCCTGCGCACAACTCTATCCATAGTCCACGCCTCGCAACCATACAACATTGTTGGAACCACTATTCCTTCAAACATACCCATTTTTGCTTTCCGAGATAATGTTCTCGACTTCCACACATTCTTCAAGGCTCCCAGAATTTTCGCCCCCTCCCCCACCCTATGATTCACTTCCGCTTCCATGGTTCCATCCGCTGCCAGATCCACTCCCAGATCCACTTTCTTTCAAACTATTCGCCATTTCCCGCATTAGCAAGGTAGCGTTAAGAACAGAGGACTGGGCCTCTGAGGGAATATCCTCACCAGGCCCCCTTCTCTGTTCCTTCTTCTGGAAAATTAAAAAAAACAAAAATCAAGAGGGGAGGATTTCCAGCCCCCCCGCTCCCTCCCCCTTTAGTCGCCTTCTACGACACGCAGGGAATACGTGGGAAGTATTCTTTCTCCCCTGTCCCCAGGGACACCAAACAGGTGACTGTGGCAGCATCAAAAAGCTTCTCGATGTATCATGGTCTGACTGCCTTGCTCCTCTTCTTCTTAATAGTTCTTCTACGTATTGTGTCCGTTATACGACTGTCTGTCTCTCAATATATATACTTATATATTTATTTTGCTTTGTCGCTGTCTCCCGCGTTTGCGAGTTAGCGCAAGGAAGCAGACGAAAGAAATGGCCCAACCCACCCCCATACACATGTATATACGTACACGTCCCCACACGCAAATATACATACCCATACATCTCAATGTACACACATATATATACACACATACACATGCACACAATTCACACTGCCTTTATTCATTCCCATCGCCACCTCGCCACACATGGAATAACATCCCCCTCCCCCCTCATGTGTGCCAGGTAGCACTAGGAAAAGACAACAAAGGCCCCATTCGTTCACACTCAGTCTCTAGCTGTCATGCAATAATGACCGAAACCACAGCTCCCTTTCCACATCCAGGCCCCACAGAACCCAAGACACTTCACATGCCCTGATTCAATCCATTGACAGCACGTCGACCCCGGTATACCACATCGATCCAATTCACTCTATTCCTTGCCTACCTTTCACCCTCCTGCATGTTCAGGCCCCGATCACTCAAAATCTTTTTCACTCCATCTTTCCACCTCCAATTTGGTCTCCCACTTCTCGTTCCCTCCACCTCCGACACATATATCCTCTTGGTCAATCTTTCCTCACTCATTCTCTCCATGTGCCCAAACCATTTCAAAACACCCTCTTCTGCTCTCTCAACCACGCTCTTCTAATTTCCACACATCTCTCTCACCCTTACATTACTTACTCGATCAAACCACCTCACACCACATATTGTCCTCAAACATCTCATTTCCAGCACATCCACCCTCCTGCGCACAACTCTATCCATAGCCCACGCCTCGCAACCATACAACATTGTTGGAACCACTATTCCTTCAAACATACCCATTTTTGCTTTCCGAGATAATGTTCTCGACTTCCACACATTCTTCAAGGCTCCCAGGATTTTCGCCCCCTCCCCCACCCTATGATTCACTTCCGCTTCCATTGTTCCATCCGCTGCTAGATCCACTCCCACATATTGAAAACACTTTACTTCCTCCGTTTTTCTCCATTCAAACTTACTTCTCAATTTACTTGACCCTCAACCCTACTGTACCTAATAACCTTGCTCTTATTCACATTTACTCTTAACTTTCTTCTTTCACACACTTTACCAAACTCAGTCACCAGCTTCTGCAGTTTCTCACATGAATCAGCCACCAGCGCTGTATCATCAGCGAACAACAACTGACTCACTTCCCAAGCTCTCTCATCCACAACAGACTGCATACTTGACCCTCTTTCCAAATCTCTTGCATTCACCTCGCTAACAACCCCATCCATAAACAAATCAAACATCATGGAGACATCACACACCCCTGCCGCAAACCTACATTCACTGAAAACCAATCACTTTCCTCTCTTCCTACACGTACACATGCCTTACATCCTCGATAAAAACTTTTCACTGCTTCTAACAACTTGCCTCCTACACCATATATTCTTAATACCTTCCACAGAGCATCTCTATCAACTCTATCATATGACTTCTCCAGATCCATAAATGCTACATACAAATCCTTTGCTTTTCTAAGTATTTCTCACATACATCCTTCAAAGCAAACACCTGATCCACACATCCTCTACCACTTCTGAAACCAAGAGTGCAAGAGGTGAAAAAGAGGGCAAATGAGAGTTGGGGTGAGAGAGTATCATTAAATTCTAGGGAGAATAAAAAGATGTTCTGGAAGGAGGTAAATAAAGTGCGTAAGACAAGGGAGCAAATGGGAACTTCAGTGAAGGGGGCTAATAGGGAGGTGATAACAAGTAGTGGTGATGTGAGAAGGAGATGGAGTGAGTATTTTGAAGGTTTGTTGAATGTGTTTGATGATAGTGTGGCAGATATAGGGTGTTTTGGTCGAGGTGGTGTGCAAAGTGAGAGGGTTAGGGAGAATGATTTGGTAAACAGAGAAGAGGTAGTAAAAGCTTTGCGGAAGATGAAAGCCGTCAAGGCAGCAGGTTTGGATGGTATTGCAGTGGAATTTATTAAAAAAGGGGGTGAAGGTATTGTTGACTGGTTGGTAAGGTTATTTAATGTATGTATGATGCATGGTGAGGTGCCTGAGGATCGGCGGAATGCGTGCATAGTGCCATTGTATAAAAGCAAAGGGGATAAGAGTGAGTGCTCAAATTACAGAGGTATATATATATATATATATATATATATATATATATATATATATATATATATATATATATATATATACATATATATATATATATTTTTTTTTTTTTTTATACTTTGTCGCTGTCTCCCGCGTTTGCGAGGTAGCGCAAGGAAACAGACGAAAGAAATGGCCCAACCCCCCCCATACACATGTATATACATACGTCCACACACGCAAATATACATACCTACACAGCTTTCCATGGTTTACCCCAGACGCTTCACATGCCTTGATTCAATCCACTGACAGCACGTCAACCCCGGTATACCACATCGCTCCAATTCACTCTATTCCTTGCCCTCCTTTCACCCTCCTGCATGTTCAGGCCCCGATCACACAAAATCTTTTTCACTCCATCTTTCCACCTCCAATTTGGTCTCCCTCTTCTCCTCGTTCCCTCCACCTCCGACACATATATCCTCTTGGTCAATCTTTCCTCACTCATTCTCTCCATCTGCCCAAACCACTTCAAAACACCCTCTTCTGCTCTCTCAACCACGCTCTTTTTATTTCCACACATCTCTCTTACCCTTACGTTACTCACTCGATCAAACCACCTCACACCACACATTGTCCTCAAACATCTCATTTCCAGCACATCCATCCTCCTGCGCACAACTCTATCCATAGTCCACGCCTCGCAACCATACAACATTGTTGGAACCACTATTCCTTCAAACATACCCATTTTTGCTTTCCGAGATAATGTTCTCGACTTCCACACATTCTTCAAGGCTCCCAGAATTTTCGCCCCCTCCCCCACCCTATGATTCACTTCCGCTTCCATGGTTCCATCCGCTGCCAGATCCACTCCCAGATCCACTTTCTTTCAAACTATTCGCCATTTCCCGCATTAGCAAGGTAGCGTTAAGAACAGAGGACTGGGCCTCTGAGGGAATATCCTCACCAGGCCCCCTTCTCTGTTCCTTCTTCTGGAAAATTAAAAAAAACAAAAATCAAGAGGGGAGGATTTCCAGCCCCCCCGCTCCCTCCCCCTTTAGTCGCCTTCTACGACACGCAGGGAATACGTGGGAAGTATTCTTTCTCCCCTGTCCCCAGGGACACCAAACAGGTGACTGTGGCAGCATCAAAAAGCTTCTCGATGTATCATGGTCTGACTGCCTTGCTCCTCTTCTTCTTAATAGTTCTTCTACGTATTGTGTCCGTTATACGACTGTCTGTCTCTCAATATATATACTTATATATTTATTTTGCTTTGTCGCTGTCTCCCGCGTTTGCGAGTTAGCGCAAGGAAGCAGACGAAAGAAATGGCCCAACCCACCCCCATACACATGTATATACGTACACGTCCCCACACGCAAATATACATACCCATACATCTCAATGTACACACATATATATACACACATACACATGCACACAATTCACACTGCCTTTATTCATTCCCATCGCCACCTCGCCACACATGGAATAACATCCCCCTCCCCCCTCATGTGTGCCAGGTAGCACTAGGAAAAGACAACAAAGGCCCCATTCGTTCACACTCAGTCTCTAGCTGTCATGCAATAATGACCGAAACCACAGCTCCCTTTCCACATCCAGGCCCCACAGAACCCAAGACACTTCACATGCCCTGATTCAATCCATTGACAGCACGTCGACCCCGGTATACCACATCGATCCAATTCACTCTATTCCTTGCCTACCTTTCACCCTCCTGCATGTTCAGGCCCCGATCACTCAAAATCTTTTTCACTCCATCTTTCCACCTCCAATTTGGTCTCCCACTTCTCGTTCCCTCCACCTCCGACACATATATCCTCTTGGTCAATCTTTCCTCACTCATTCTCTCCATGTGCCCAAACCATTTCAAAACACCCTCTTCTGCTCTCTCAACCACGCTCTTCTAATTTCCACACATCTCTCTCACCCTTACATTACTTACTCGATCAAACCACCTCACACCACATATTGTCCTCAAACATCTCATTTCCAGCACATCCACCCTCCTGCGCACAACTCTATCCATAGCCCACGCCTCGCAACCATACAACATTGTTGGAACCACTATTCCTTCAAACATACCCATTTTTGCTTTCCGAGATAATGTTCTCGACTTCCACACATTCTTCAAGGCTCCCAGGATTTTCGCCCCCTCCCCCACCCTATGATTCACTTCCGCTTCCATTGTTCCATCCGCTGCTAGATCCACTCCCACATATTGAAAACACTTTACTTCCTCCGTTTTTCTCCATTCAAACTTACTTCTCAATTTACTTGACCCTCAACCCTACTGTACCTAATAACCTTGCTCTTATTCACATTTACTCTTAACTTTCTTCTTTCACACACTTTACCAAACTCAGTCACCAGCTTCTGCAGTTTCTCACATGAATCAGCCACCAGCGCTGTATCATCAGCGAACAACAACTGACTCACTTCCCAAGCTCTCTCATCCACAACAGACTGCATACTTGACCCTCTTTCCAAATCTCTTGCATTCACCTCGCTAACAACCCCATCCATAAACAAATCAAACATCATGGAGACATCACACACCCCTGCCGCAAACCTACATTCACTGAAAACCAATCACTTTCCTCTCTTCCTACACGTACACATGCCTTACATCCTCGATAAAAACTTTTCACTGCTTCTAACAACTTGCCTCCTACACCATATATTCTTTATACCTTCCACAGAGCATCTCTATCAACTCTATCATATGACTTCTCCAGATCCATAAATGCTACATACAAATCCTTTGCTTTTCTAAGTATTTCTCACATACATCCTTCAAAGCAAACACCTGATCCACACATCCTCTACCACTTCTGAAACCAAGAGTGCAAGAGGTGAAAAAGAGGGCAAATGAGAGTTGGGGTGAGAGAGTATCATTAAATTCTAGGGAGAATAAAAAGATGTTCTGGAAGGAGGTAAATAAAGTGCGTAAGACAAGGGAGCAAATGGGAACTTCAGTGAAGGGGGCTAATAGGGAGGTGATAACAAGTAGTGGTGATGTGAGAAGGAGATGGAGTGAGTATTTTGAAGGTTTGTTGAATGTGTTTGATGATAGTGTGGCAGATATAGGGTGTTTTGGTCGAGGTGGTGTGCAAAGTGAGAGGGTTAGGGAGAATGATTTGGTAAACAGAGAAGAGGTAGTAAAAGCTTTGCGGAAGATGAAAGCCGTCAAGGCAGCAGGTTTGGATGGTATTGCAGTGGAATTTATTAAAAAAGGGGGTGAAGGTATTGTTGACTGGTTGGTAAGGTTATTTAATGTATGTATGATGCATGGTGAGGTGCCTGAGGATCGGCGGAATGCGTGCATAGTGCCATTGTATAAAAGCAAAGGGGATAAGAGTGAGTGCTCAAATTACAGAGGTATATATATATATATATATATATATATATATATATATATATATATATATATATATATATATATACATATATATATATATATTTTTTTTTTTTTTTATACTTTGTCGCTGTCTCCCGCGTTTGCGAGGTAGCGCAAGGAAACAGACGAAAGAAATGGCCCAACCCCCCCCATACACATGTATATACATACGTCCACACACGCAAATATACATACCTACACAGCTTTCCATGGTTTACCCCAGACGCTTCACATGCCTTGATTCAATCCACTGACAGCACGTCAACCCCGGTATACCACATCGCTCCAATTCACTCTATTCCTTGCCCTCCTTTCACCCTCCTGCATGTTCAGGCCCCGATCACACAAAATCTTTTTCACTCCATCTTTCCACCTCCAATTTGGTCTCCCTCTTCTCCTCGTTCCCTCCACCTCCGACACATATATCCTCTTGGTCAATCTTTCCTCACTCATTCTCTCCATCTGCCCAAACCACTTCAAAACACCCTCTTCTGCTCTCTCAACCACGCTCTTTTTATTTCCACACATCTCTCTTACCCTTACGTTACTCACTCGATCAAACCACCTCACACCACACATTGTCCTCAAACATCTCATTTCCAGCACATCCATCCTCCTGCGCACAACTCTATCCATAGCCCACGCCTCGCAACCATACAACATTGTTGGAACCACTATTCCTTCAAACATACCCATTTTTGCTTTCCGAGATAATGTTCTCGACTTCCACACATTCTTCAGGGCCCCCAGAATTTTCGCCCCCTCCCCCACCCTATGATTCACTTCCGCTTCCATGGTTCCATCCGCTGCCAGATCCACTCCCAGATATCTAAAACACTTCACTTCCTCCAGTTTTTCTCCATTCAAACTCACCTCCCAATTGACTTGACCCTCAACCCTACTGTACCTAATAACCTTGCTCTTATTCACATTTACTCTTAACTTTCTTCTTCCACACACTTTACCAAACTCAGTCACCAGCTTCTGCAGTTTCTCACATGAATCAGCCACCAGCTGATTTTTTTTTTTTTTTTTTTTGTTTTTACGTGGTTAGTGGATTGAACCAGGGCATGTGAAGCGTCTGGGGTAAACAACGAATGTGGCCTTTTTGTCTGTTCCTGGTGCTACCTCGCTGGAGGGGGAGGAGAGGATGCTATTTCGTGTGTTGATAGGTGGCGACGGAAATGGATGAAGGCAGCAAGTATGAATATGTACATGTGTATATATGTATATGTCTGTGTATGTATATGCATGTATACGGTGATGTGGATATGTATGTATATATGCTCGTGTGCATATATGTATATACTTGTGATTCCTATGAGCACGGGGAAAATGAAACACGATAACTTCCAAAGTGCACTTTCGTGTAATAATCACATCATCAGGGGAGACACAAGAGAGAAATATAATACTCATTTGATGTACAGCGAAGAGACGTAGCTAGGACGCCATATGGTAAACATGCGATTGTCCAAGACAGACAACGAGCGTATCATAAACTTATGTTGACAAGAAGGTGAATTGTTGACAAATTTTATCACGTAACTGCACTTGGGAACTTATCGTGTTTCATTTTCCCCGTGGACTCATAGGAATATTCTTGATCATGCGCAAAAGAAAAAAAATATATGATCCTTTCCATACATGTGTATGTGGGTGGGTTGGACCATTCTCTCTTCTGTTTCCTTGCGCTACCTCGCTAACGCGGGAGACAGCGACAAAGTATAATAAAAGGAAAAAAAAGAAGAGAATAATATATATATATATATATATATATATATATATATATATATATATATATATATATATATATATATATATATATTTTCATACTGTTCGCCATTTCCCGCATTAGCGAGGTAGCGTTAAGAACAGAGGACTGAGCCTTTGAGGGAATATCCTCACCTGGCCCCCTTCTTTGTTCTTTCTTTTGGAGGGAAAAAAAAAAGAGAGGGGAGGATTTCCAGCCTCCGCTCCCTTCCCTTTTAGTCGCCTTCTACGACACGCAGGGAATACGTGGGAAGTATTCTTTCTCCCCTATCCCCAGGGATAATATATATATATATATATATATATATATATATATATATATATATATATATATATATATATATATATATATATATATATATGATGAAGAGCTTTTGGATTTGTGTGCTGCAAAAGGACTGGTGATTGGGAATACCCGGTTTAAAAAGAGAGATATACATAAGTATATGTATGTGAGTAGGAGAGATGGTCAAAGGGCATTATTAGATTACTTTTTGCGTGATAGACGTGTAAAAGAGACTTTTGGATGTTAATTTGCTGAGAGGAGCAGCTGGAGGGATGTCTGATCACCGTCTTGTGGAAGCGAAGGTGAAGATTTGTAGAGGTTTCCAGAAAAGAAGAGTGAATGTCGGGGAGAAGAGAGTGGTGAGAGTAAGTGAGCTTGGAAAGGACACTTGTGTGAGGAAGTACCAGGAGAGATTGAGTGTAAAATGGAAAAAAAGTGAAGCAAATGACGTGAGGGGAGTGGGTGAGGAATGGGATGTATTTAGGGAAGCAGTGATGGCATGTGCAAAAGATGCATGTGGCATGAAAGATGGGAGGTGGACAAATTAGAAAAGGTAGTAAGTCGTGGGATGAAGAATTACGGTTGTTAGTGAAAGAGAAGAGAGAGGCGTTTTGATTCTTGCAAGGAAGTGATGCAAATGACTGCGAGATGTGTAAAGGAAAGCGGCAGGAGGTCAAGAGAGAGATGCAAGAGGTAAAAAAGACGGCAAATGAGATTTGGGGTGATATTATCATTAGATTTTAGGGAGTATAAAAAGATGTTTTAGAAGTAGGTAAATAATGTGCGTAAGACAAGAGAACAAATGGGGAGGTAATAACGAGTAGTGATGAAGCGAGGAGATGGAGTGAGTATTTTGAAGATTTGTTGAATGTGTTTGATGATAAAGTGGCAGATATAGGGTGTTTTGGTCTGGATGGTGTGCGAAGTGAGAGGGTCAGGAAGAATGGTTTGGTAAAGAGAGAAGAGGTAGTGAAAGCTTTGCGGAAGATGAAATCCGGCAAGGCGGCGGGTTTGGATGGTATTGCTGTGAAATTTATGAAAAAAGGGAGTGGCTGTGTTGTTGATTGGTAGGTGAGGATATTCAATGTATGCATGATTCATGGTGAAGTGCTTGAGGATTGGCGGAATGCATGCATAGTGCCATTGTACAAAGGCAATGTGGATAAAGGTGAGCGTTCAAATTACAGAGGCATAAGTTTGTTGAGTATTCCTGGGAAATTATATGGGAGGGTATTGATTCAGAGGTAAAAGCATGTACAGAGCATCAGGTTGGGGAAGGGCAGCGTGGTTTCAAAAGTGGTAGAGGGTGTGTGATCAGAGGTTTGCTTTGAAGAATGTATGTGAGAAATACTTGGAAAAACAAATGGATTTGTATTTAGCTTTTATGGATCTGGAGAAGGTATATGATAGAGTTGATAGAGATGCTCTGTGGAAGGTATTAAGAATATATGGTGTGGGAGGCAAGATGTTAGACGCAGTGAAAAGTTTTTATCGAGGATGTAAGGCATGTGAACGTGTAGGAAGAGAGGAAAGTGATTGGTTCTCAGTGAATGTAGGTTTGAGGCAAGGGTGTGTGATGTTTCCATGGTTGTAAAATTTGTTTATGGGTGAGTTAGGTGGTTAGGAAGGTAAATGCAAGAGTTTTGGAGAGAGGGGCAAGTATGCAGTCTGTTGTGGAAGTGAGTCAGTTGTTTGCATATGATACAACGCTGGTTGCTGATTCAGGTGAGAAACTGCAGAAGTTGGTCACTGAGTTTGGTAAAGTGTGTGAAAGAAGAAAGCTGCGAGTAAATGTGAATAGGAGGAACGTTATTAGGTTCAGTAGGGTTGAGGGACAAGTTGATTGGGAAGTGAGTCAGTTGTTCGCTTATGATACAACGCTGGTTGCTGATTCAGGTGAGAAACTGCAGAATTTGGTCACTGAGTTTAGTAAAGTGTGTGAAAGAAGAAAACCTCATCCAAGTTTGAATGGAGCAAAACTGGAGGAAGTAAAGTGTTTTAGATATCTGGGAGTGGATCTGGCAGCGGATGGAACCATGGAAGCGGAAGTGGATCATAGGATGGGGGAGGGGGCGAAAATCCTGGGAGCCTTGAAGAATGTGTGGAAGTCGAGAACAGTATCTCGGAAAGCAAAGATGGGTATGTTTGAAGGAATAGTGGTTCCAACAATGTTGTATGGTTGCGAGGCGTGGGCTATGGATAGAGTTGTGCGCAGGAGGATGGATGTGCTGGAAATGAGATGTTTGAGGACAATGTGTGGTGTGAGGTGGTTTGATCGAGTAAGTAACGTAAGGGTAAGAGAGATGTGTGGAAATAAAAAGAGCGTGGTTGAGAGAGGAGAAGAGGGTGTTTTGAAATGGTTTGGGCACATGGAGCGAATGAGTGAGGAAAGATTGACCAAGAGGATATATGTGTCGGAGGTGGAGGGAACGAGGAGAAGTGGGAGACCAGATTGGAGGTGGAAAGATGGAGTGAAAAAGATTTTGTGTGATCGGGGCCTGAACATGCAGGAGGGTGAAAAGAGGGCAAGGAATAGAGTGAATTGGATCGATGTGGTATACCGGGGTCGACGTGCTGTCAGTGGATTGAATCAGGGCATGTGAAGCGTCTGGGGTAAACCATGGAAAGCTGTGTAGGTATGTATATTTGCGTGTGTGGACGTATGTATATACATGGGTATGGGGGTGGGTTGGGCCATTTCTTTCGTCTGTTTCCTTGCGCTAGCTCGCGGGAGACAGCGACAAAGCAAAAAAGAAAGAAAGAAAAAAAAAAAAAAAAAAAAATATATATATATATATATATATATATATATATATATATATATATATATATATATATATATATATATATACACACACACACACACACACACACACACACCATCCTGAGCCAAGTACTTATTTTGTTGACCAACCCTTAGGGATAGATGAACAGTTGGGTTGGCTGTGGACCTTTGCGCTCGACCTTCGGCGGTTTGGTAATGCGTCATGGTCAGGAACGCTAGTCGATACTTCATGGGATCCAGATGTAATTATTTTCATTCATTTGTGTATTAAAAGAATATGTATTGATTGTATTTACTAACCCTTGTGTATCTAGTAAGACTGGCATGAGAGAGAGCCTTATTCTGACTTTGGGTTCCTAGTTTGGAAATAAAGTTGTTGTGTACCACAATATAGTCGTCGGTCTGTTACTGCCAGCCAGTTCATTGTGTTCATTGTACAGTATCTTAACTACTGCAGCCTTGTCATCTGTGAGCCGGCTTTGCCCGGGGCTGTTAACGGCTTAACATTTCTTTAACGAAGGCGGCTTCAACCACCAGCTCCCTGGAGATGAACTCTACGTAGCATGGTGGCGGTCCAAGCTGCCCTGCCTCTTACTGTACAGTACCCGCTGTGTGATGTCTGCATCTCAACCATACGACCAAACTTTGAAATACGTGTTGGATGACTTTTTGTTACATGTTAGTAATGTTTACACATGTCTTTCTTATGGCCCAAGGTTTTAAAGTGATACCACCATCTGAAATTTTGACATTGAAGGTCAATTTCAAGATTGTTTTGATGACAATTTGACCAGTATTGGATTACTTATACAACAATTGTCAAAAGTAAACATAAATGTGTTGTGTATTTCAGTCAAAATCATCAAATAGAGCAAACGCAAGTTTAATTTGGGACAATGTCAAGGTTATGACGAAAATATCACAAACCGAACCGGTTTGTTACATGTTATGTAGGCAGCAGCACTTGACTTTAACACATGTTGTTACTAGTATGATGTGAAGTGCAGGTATATGTACCACGTCTCGATATATAACTTTCTCATGCTCAGCCTCTCATCTATTCGGCCATGACATATGTCGCAAAAGCAGATATGACAGTGTATTTGTTATCTTTATGACAATGTATTTGTTATCGTTATGACAATGTATTTGTTATCTTTAAGACAATGTATTTGTTATCTTAATAACATTGTATTTGTTATCTCTATGACAATGTATTTGTTATCTTTATGACAATGTATTTGTTATCTCTATGACAGTGTATTTGTTATCTTTATGACAATGTATTTGTTATCTTTATGACAATGTATTTGTTATCTCTATGACAATGTATTTGTTATCTTTATGACAATGTATTTGTTATCTTTATGACAATGTATTTGTTATCTCTATGACAATGTATTTGTTATCTTTATGACAATGTATTTGTTATCTAAATAACAATGTATTTGTTATCTCTATGACAATGTATTTGTTATCTTTATGACAATGTATTTGTTATCTTTATGACTGTATTTGTTATCTTTATGACAATGTATTTGTTATCTTTATGACAATGTATTTGTTATCTTAATAACTGTATTTGTTATCTCTATGACAATGTATTTGTTATCTTCATTAAGGCATGGTGGAAAGATATGTTCTCGGGAATTAGTTGCTGGAAGACATTAGCAAATCGTTGCCATTCTATAATGACGAGAGGCAGTATTTACAAACCTTTGACCTTCTGGACAAACTAAGTGTAGCAAACAAGAACTGCGGTACTAACAAGACCGCAACCACCAGTACATTTGTGCTGGAGTTAACATGTTACGTGCAAGCCACAAGGTCATCATGCAGGACAAACTATCATTTTGTTATGATCAGTAGTTTAAAACCGACGACGGACAATTGAATTTCACTATAAAGAAAAAAAAAAATCTAAAACCCGGTCGTGTGCAAGATTCGCGAGAGACGGAATGGGTTGGAAAGAGTGGATGTGGCATTTTGATCGTTGCCAGAAAGATTCTTATAGAAGCATTAACAAGGTTCAAGGTAGAAGAGAAGAAACTAGAAACCATTTGCAAACTGATGGAATGTGGTGCATCCCTAGCCCAGAATTAGAAGCAGGTCATCGTTCTTGATAACAATAAGGCAACACATTGGTGAATACCTCAGTATGTGGACACCCCAAGACTAAGCAATTTCTAGTGATGATTCTCATGAAATGCGTTGCCTCAACAGGTGTTCGGCTCTTCCCTCACAGGAGCAGCAAACCTCGCCTGCTGGACACACCTGGCCAAATATTCGTGCTGCAAATTATTTCGTAGCGAGTGTGCACATAAGAGGTAGCGTCTCAACTTAAGCCATGACTTATCTACGTTAGCATATTTAATCGGGTCACATTGTATACAGTTCTCGTTCTATAATACAGTTCTCGTTCTATAACACAGTTCTCGTTCGATAATACAGCTCTCGTTCTGTAATACAACTCTCGTTCTATTATACAGCTCTCGTTCTATAATGTCGACAAGGAACTTAGTGCTATTACTGAAGAGCTCAAACCGCTTCCGGGAATTACGTAAGACTCAGTTATCCACACTTCAGTTACAATCCATATGTAATGGGACAGGGAGAAACAATACTTCCCACAGAATCCCCACATGAATGAATAAAGGCAGCAAGTATGAATTATGTACATGTGTATATATGTATATGTATGTATGTATATATGTGTATACGTTGGAATGTATAGGTATGTATATGTGCGTGTGTGGACGTGTATGTATATACATGTGTATGTGGGTGGGTTGGGCCATTCTTTCATCTGTTTCCGTGCGCTACCTCTCTGACGCGGGAGACAGCAATAAAATAATATATATATATATATATATATATATATATATATATATATATATATATATATATATATATATATATATATATATTTATATATATGGGGGAGAGAGAATACTTCCCACGTATTCCCTGCGTGTCGTAGAAGGCGACTAAAAGGGAAGGGAGCGGGGGGCTCGAAATCCTCCCCTCTCGGTTTTTTTTTTTTTTTTTTTTTTTCCAAAGGAAGGAACAGAGAGGGGGTCCGGGTGGGGATGTTCCCTCAGGGGCCCAGTCCTCTGTTCTTGACGCTACCTCGCTATCGCGGGAAATAGCGAATAGTATGAAAAAAAAAAAATATATATATATATATATATATGTATATATATATATATATATATATATATATATATATATATATATATATATATATATATATATATATATATATATATATATATATATATGGGGAGGTGATAACAAGTAGTGGTGATGTGAGGAGATGGAGTGAGTATTTTGAAGGTTTGTTGAATGTGTTTGATGATAGAGTGGCAGATATAGGGTGTTTTGGTCGAGGTGGTGTGCAAAGTGAGAGGGTTAGGGAAAAGGATTTGGTAAACAGAGAAGAGGTAGTAAAAGCTTTGCGGAAGATGAAAGCCGGCAAGGCAGCGGGTTTGGATGGTATTGCAGTGGAATTTATTAAAAAAGGGGGTGACTGTATTGACTGGTTGGTAAGGTTATTTTATGTATGTATGACTCATGGTGAGGTGCCTGAGGATTGGCGGAATGCGTGCATAGTGCCATTGTACAAAGGCAAAGGGGATAAGAGTGAGTGCTCAAATTACAGAGGTATAAGTTTGTTGAGTATTCCTGGTAAATTATATGGGAGGGTATTGATTGAGAGGGTGAAGGCATGTACAGAGCATCAGATTGGGGAAGAGCAGTGTGGTTTCAGAAGTGGTAGAGGATGTGTGGATCAGGTGTTTGCTTTGAAGAATGTATGTGAGAAATACTTAGAAAAGCAAATGGATTTGTATGTAGCATTTATGGATCTGGAGAAGGTATATGATAGAGTTGATAGAGATGCTCTGTGGAAGGTATTAAGAATATATGGTGTGGGAGGCAAGTTGTTAGAAGCAGTGAAAAGTTTTTATCGAGGATGTAAGGCATGTGTACGTGTAGGAAGGGAGGAAAGTGATTGGTTCTCAGTGAATGTAGGTTTGCGGCAGGGGTGTGTGATGTCTCCATGGTTGTTTAATTTGTTTATGGATGGGGTTGTTAGGGAGGTGAATGCAAGAGTTTTGGAAAGAGGGGCAAGTATGAAGTCTGTTGGGGATGAGAGAGCTTGGGAAGTGAGTCAGTTGTTCGCTGATGATACAGCGCTGGTGGCTGACTCATGTGAGAAACTGCAGAAGCTGGTGACTGAGTTTGGTAAAGTGTGTGAAAGAAGAAAGTTAAGAGTAAATGTGAATAAGAGCAAGGTTATTAGGTACAGTAGGGTTGAGGGTCAAGTCAATTGGGAGGTAAGTTTGAATGGAGAAAAACTGGAGGAAGTAAATTATTTTAGATATCTGGGAGTGGATCTGGCAGCGGATGGAACCATGGAAGCGGAAGTGGATCATAGGGTGGGGGAGGGGGCGAGAATTCTGGGAGCCTTGAAGAATGTGTGGAAGTCGAGAACATTATCTCGGAAAGCAAAAATGGGTATGTTTGAAGGAATAGTGGTTCCAACAATGTTGTATGGTTGCGAGGCGTGGACTATGGATAGAGTTGTGCGCAGGAGGATGGATGTGCTGGAAATGAGATGTTGAGAGGACAATGTGTGGTGTGAGGTGGTTTGATCGAGTAAGTAACGTAAGGGTAAGAGAGATGTGTGGAAATAAAAAGAGCGTGGTTGAGAGAGGAGAAGAGGGTGTTTTGAAATGGTTTTGGCACATGGAGAGAATGAGTGAGGAAAGATTGACCAAGAGGATATATGTGTCGGAGGTGGAGGGAACGAGAAGTGGGAGACCAAATTGGAGGTGGAAAGATGGAGTGAAAAAGATTTTGTGTGATCGGGGCTTGAACATGCAGGAGGGTGAAAGAAGGGCAAGGAATATAGTGAATTGGATCGATGTGGTATACGGGGGTTGACGTGCTGTCAGTGGATTGAATCAGGGCATGTGAAGCGTCTGGGGTAAACCATGGAAAGCTGTGTAGGTATGTATATTTGCGTGTGTGGACGTATGTATATACATGTGTATGGGGGTGGGTTGGGCCATTTCTTTCGTCTGTTTCCTTGCGCTACCTCGCAAACGCGGGAGACAGCGGCAAAATATATATATATATATATATATATATATATATATATATATATATATATATATATATATATATATTTTTTTTTTTTTTTCTTCTTTTTCATACTATTCGCCATTTCCCGCGATAGCGAGGTAGCGTTAAGAACAGAGGACCGGGCCTTTGAGGGAATATCCTCACCTGGCCCTCTTCTCTGTTCCTTCTTTTGGAAAATTAAAAAAAAAAAAAAAACGAGAGGGGAGGATTTCCAGCCCCCCGCTCCCTTCCCTTTTAGTCGCTTTCTACGACACGCAGGGAATACGTGGGAAGTATTCTTTCTCCCCTATCCCCTATATATATATATATATATATATATATATATATATATATATATATATATATATATATATATATATATATATATATATATATGTATATATTTCTTTTAAACTATTCCCCATTTCCCGCGTTAGCGAGGTAGCGTTAAGAACAGAGGACTGGGCCTTTTTTGGAATATCCTCACCTGGCCCCCGCTGTTCCTTCTTTTGGAAAATTAAAAAAAAAAAAAACGAGAGGGGAGGATTTCCAGCCCCCCCGCTCCCTCCCCTTTTAGTCGCCTTCTACGACACGCAGGGAATACGTGGGAAGTATTCTTAATCCCCTATCCCCAGGGATAATTTATAAATAAATATATATATATATATATATATATATATATATATATATATATATATATATATATATATATATATATATATATCTTTCTTTCATACCATTCACCATTTCCCGCATTAGCGAGGTAGCGTTAAGAACAGAGGACTGGGCCTTTGAGGGAATATCCTCACCTGGCCTCCTTCTCTGTTCCTTCTTTTGGAAAATTAAAAAAAAAAAATGAGAGGCGAGGATTTCCAGCCCCCCCCGCTCCCTCCCTTTTAGTCGCCTTCTACGACACGCAGGGAATACATGGGAAGTATTCTTTGTCCCCTATCCCCAGGGATATATATATATATATATATATATATATATATATATATATATATATATATATATATATATATATATATATATATATATATATATATCCCTGGGGATAGGGGACAAAGAATACTTCCCATGTATTCCCTGCGTGTCGTAGAAGGCGACTAAAGGGAAGGGAGCGGGGGGCTGGAAATCCTCGCCTCTCATTTTTTTTCTTTTTTTTTTTTCTCCAAAAGAAGGAACAGAGAAGGGGGGCAGGTGATGATATTCCCTCAAAGGCCCAGTCCTCTGTTCTTAACGCTACCTCGCTAATGCGGGAAATGGTGAATAGTATAAAAATATATATATATATATATATATATATATATATATATATATATATATATATATATATATATATATATATATATATATATATATATTTGAAAGGATCACAATTTTGCGCGTGATCAAGATATCCCTGTGTCTTGGCCAATGGCATGTTTACCAAATGGCGTCCTAGCTTCGTTTCTTTGATGTATATCAACTGACTCATATTTCTCTCTTGTCTCCCCTGATGATGTGATTATTACACAAAAGTGCACTTGGGAACTTAACGTGTTTCATTTTCCCCGTAGACTCATAGGGATATATATATATTTTTTTTTTTTTTTGCTTTGTCGCTGTCTCCCGCGTTTGCGAGGTAGCGCAATGAAACAGACGAAAGAAATGGCCCAACCCACCCCCATACACATGTATATACATACGTCCACACACGCAAATATACATACCTACACAGCTTTCCATGGTTTACCCCAGACGCTTCACATGCCCCGATTCAATCCACTGACAGCACGTCAACCCCGGTATACCACATCGCTCCAATTCACTCTATTCCTTGCCCTCCTTTCACCCTCCTGCATGTTCAGGCCCCGATCACACAAAATCGTTTTCACTCCATCTTTCCACCTCCAATTTGGTCTCCCACTTCTCCTCGTTCCCTCCACCTCCGACACATATATCCTCTTGGTCAATCTTTCCTCACTCATTCTCTCCATGTGCCCAAACCATTTCAAAACACCCTCTTCTGCTCTCTCAACCACGCTCTTTTTATTTCCACACATCTCTCTTACCCTTACGTTACTTACGCGATCAAACCACCTCACACCACACATTGTCCTCAAACATCTCATTTCCAGCACATCCATCCTCCTGCGCACAACTCTATCCATAGCCCACGCCTCGCAACCATACAACATTGTTGGAACCACTATTCCCTCAAACATACCCATTATTCCTTTCCGAGATAATGTTCTCGACTTCCACACATTCTTCAAGGCTCCCAGAATTTTCGCCCCCTCCCCCACCCTATGATCCACTTCCGCTTCCATGGTTCCATCCGCTGCCAGATCCACTCCCAGATATCTAAAACACTTCACTTCCTCCAGTTTTTCTCCATTCAAACTCACCTCCCAATTGACTTGACCCTCAACCCTACTGTACCTAATATATATATATATATATATATATATATATATATATATATATATATATATATATATATATATATATACTTACCCGAAGACCTTCCTAAAGGTCTCTGCAGCCAAAGGCTGCGCTACTTCCAGTAGCATGGATATGTAGAATCTTTTGCAGTGAGAATTCTTTTCCCCGTTTGTCCTTACGTGCCACCTAGTGTGCTTAGTACATTCTCGTAAGATTTTACAGTGCCATTAAGTGTGTTGTGATGCATTATTGTTTAGCGTGTTGGTGACTGATATTCATGTTGTTCGGTTCTGTGCTCCAGACTGGGAAAAACACGGGAATTATGTTAACTTCAAAAGGATAGACTTTCACATATGTACGTCGTGATATTGCTAAGGTATGTGCAGGTCAGTTGAGGTGGTGGAGCAAACACGTAGCGAAATAAGGGAGGAGCGTAGGTGGAGCTTGCTTGCGTCTGCCGGCAGCTGGGATTCTTTAGTCAAGGCCAAGTATAGCAACTAGTGGTTGGTTCACAGAGGACAGACACTCTCCAGGAAAAGGTCTTTTACCGGACTGCTTCCCGCCCGCCATCGCTAACAACAAATGCTCTTCTTGAAGTAACTTGGCGCAGGAGTTGTCTTAATTCATGTGGTAAATGTTATACATTGCAGGATAAATATTGTGCTGTATTGGTAGATATCGGTGAACATTTGTTACACTTACTAGAATACTATTGTATTTGCAGAATTGGGCTTAACGTAAGTTCAAGAAACATAAAGCCAATGAAAGTCTTCAAAGAAACTAAGGGAAAGTTTGTTGTCAACTATAATAAGAAATGGAACATTTTTTTCTTTAATAAGCAGAACCAATAGAAGAACCTCAAGCACGTTTCGGGAACAATATTGACTTAGTCTTCAATGTTATGTTCCAAATATGTCGTCATCACGGGGGTCTCCTTTACTGGCTTTAGCCGTGTGCGTTCAAGCGTGCGTCCAAAGCAAGACTTCAGAATAATCTTGTCTCAAAGTCTCAATATAGTCTTTCAAATTAATTCTTCGAATGTCTACGAATAGTTTACAAAATATCATGATTACAGAATAACTGCATCACTTTCAGATGAGAATCCTTGAAAAAATAATGAATAAAACGCACTTATCTCCCCGGTATGGTGCAAACACCTCACTTGGTTCACATTGCCGCACAGTTGACAAATATTTCTGAGTCAAGTGTGCAACTGTGATGTCTTGTGTTGAGTTATACAAACAAACAAATGAGACTGTCCTCGATGTACGTATCTCGCCACGTCCGTCAGGCGTAAACTGAACCTCCGTATATACCCACTTGCCTATCTTGATAACGCGCCCACCACCGTTGCTTGACCTTAACGATACGACCTTTGACCCTTGTCTATGATGGTATGGCGTTTGACCTGCACTTTAAGTCTCGGGTCAAGGTCACACCGTCATGTCCAAGGGTAGTTTATTCTGAGTCGTCAAGATGTTAACTTGTTGAATATATGTTTACACTTGATCATGACAGGTCGTGGCAGGTCATGTCCAAGTTATGGCAAAGGTTCTGTGATCCGCCATTACCAACAGTGCTGATACTGGTGGCAGATAACGACTTGCTCATCATCAGCAGTGGTGTCTGGGGCAGGTATAGGCACCACCACTGATATCAGAAGGTGATAGAAACATGACTAGTGGTGTTGGCAGGAGGTATGGGCATCACCACTGGTGGCAAAGGCGCCACTAGTGATGTCAGCAGGAGGTCCAGACATAAACTTATCTGTTGTTGTTGTCATTACGTAACAAAGGTTTTCATGGGTATAAACATCATGAGATCAATGTCACTTCCTGATAAGGCTAAAATATTGGTGTCAACCTGATGAACTGGAGATAAAGACATCATGTGTGTGTAGTGGGTTTATGAGTACTCACACCTCATGATGACCGCCCGGCCCGGGAGGTGCCTCCCAGCACCATACTTCAACCCTCGGCCAGGGTTACACCATCATACCCAATGACCACCGTATCGTCCTGCTCAAGGATCGTACCGTCCTGCTCAAGGACCGTACCGTCCTGCTCAAGGATCGTACCGTCCTGCTCAAGGATCGTACCGTCCTGCTCAAGGATCGTACCGTCCTGCTCAAGGACCGTACCGTCCTGCTCAAGGATCGTACCGTCCTGCTCAAGGACCGTACCGTCCTGCTCAAGGATCGTATCGTCCTGCTCAAGGATCGTACCGTCCTGCTCAAGGATCGTACCGTCCTGCTCAAGGATCGTACCGTCCTGCTCAAGGATTGTACCGTCCTGCTCAAGGATCGTACCGTCCTGCTCAAGGATCGTACCGTCCTGCTCAAGGATCGTACCGTCCTGCTCAAGGACCGTATCGTCCTGCTCAAGGATCGTACCGTCCTGCTCAAGGACCGTACCGTCCTGCTCAAGGATCGTACCGTCCTGCTCAAGGACCGTATCGTCCTGCTCAAGGATCGTATCGTCCTGCTCAAGGACCGTACCGTCCTGCTCAAGGATCGTACCGTCCTGCTCAAGGATCGTATCGTCCTGCTGAAGGATCGTATCGTCCTGCTCAAGGACCGTACCGTCCTGCTCAAGGATCGTACCGTCCTGCTCAAGGATCGTACCGTCCTGCTCAAGGATCGTACCGTCCTGCTCAAGGATCGTACCGTCCTGCTCAAGGATCGTACCGTCCTGCTCAAGGATCGTACCGTCCTGCTCAAGGACCGTACCGTCCTGCTCAAAGGTCGCACCGTCCTGCTCAAGGATCGTACCGTCCTGCTCAAGGACCGTACCGTCCTGCTCAAGGATCGTACCGTCCTGCTCAAGGATCGTACCGTCCTGCTCAAGGACCGTACCGTCCTGCTCAAGGATCGTACCGTCCTGCTCAAGGGTCGTACCGTCCTGCTCAAGGATTGTACCGTCCTGCTGAAGGATCGCACCGTCCTGCTCAAGGGTCGTACCGTCCTGCTCAAGGATTGTACCGTCCTGCTGAAGGATCGTACCGTCCTGCTCAAGGATCGTACCGTCCTGCTCAAGGGTCGTACCGTCCTGCTCAAAGATCGTACCGTCCTGCTCAAGGATCGTACCGTCCTGCTCAAGGATCGTACCGTCCTGCTCAAGGGTCGTACCGTCCTGCTCAAGGATCGTACCGTCCTGCTCAAGGGTCGTACCGTCCTGCTCAAGGATCGTACCGTCCTGCTCAAGGACCGTATCGTCCTGCTCAAGGATCGTATCGTCCTGCTCAAGGACCGTACCGTCCTGCTCAAGGATCGTACCGTCCTGCTCAAGGATCGTATCGTCCTGCTGAAGGATCGTATCGTCCTGCTCAAGGACCGTACCGTCCTGCTCAAGGATCGTACCGTCCTGCTCAAGGATCGTACCGTCCTGCTCAAGGGTCGTACCGTCCTGCTCAAGGATCGTACCGTCCTGCTCAAGGATCGTACCGTCCTGCTCAAGGATCGTACCGTCCTGCTCAAGGGTCGTACCGTCCTGCTCAAGGATCGTACCGTCCTGCTCAAGGGTCGTACCGTCCCACTCAATGATCGTACCGTCCTGCTCAAGGGTCGCACCGTCCTACTCAAGGATCGTACCGTCCTGCTCAAGGATCGTACCGTCCTGCTCAAGGGTCGTACCGTCCTGCTCAAGGGTCGCACCGTCCTACTCAAGGATCGTACCGTCCTGCTCAAGGATCGTACCGTCCTGCTCAAGGGTCGCACCGTCCTACTCAAGGATCGTACCGTCCTGCTCAAGGATCGTACCGTCCTGCTCAAGGGTCGTACCGTCCTGCTCAAGGATCGTATCGTCCTGCTCAAGGACCGTACCGTCCTGCTCAAGGATCGTACCGTCCTGCTCAAGGATCGCACCGTCCTGCTCAAGGGTCGTACCGTCCTGCTCAAGGATCGTACCGTCCTGCTCAAGGATCGTACCGTCCTGCTCAAGGATCGTACCGTCCTACTCAAGGATCGTACCGTCCTGCTCAAGGATCGTACCGTCCTGCTCAAGGGTCGTACCGTCCTGCTCAAGGATCGTACCGTCCTGCTCAAGGATCGCACCGTCCTGCTCAAGGATCGTACCGTCCTGCTCAAGGATCGCACCGTCCTGCTCAAGGATCGTACCGTCCTGCTCAAGGATCGTACCGTCCTGCTCAAGGATCGTACCGTCCTGCTCAAGGATCGTACCGTCCTGCTCAAGGATCGTACCGTCCTGCTCAAGGATCGTACCGTCCTGCTCAAGGATCGTACCGTCCTGCTCAAGGATCGTACCGTCCTGCTCAAGGATCGTACCGTCCTGCTCAAGGATCGTACCGTCCTGCTCAAGGATCGTACCGTCCTACTCAAGGATCGTACCGTCCTGCTCAAGGATCGTACCGTCCTGCTCAAGGGTCGTACCGTCCTGCTCAAGGATCGTACCGTCCTGCTCAAGGATCGCACCGTCCTGCTCAAGGATCGTACCGTCCTGCTCAAGGATCGCACCGTCCTGCTCAAGGATCGTACCGTCCTGCTCAAGGATCGTACCGTCCTGCTCAAGGATCGTACCGTCCTGCTCAAGGATCGTACCGTCCTGCTCAAGGATCGTACCGTCCTGCTCAAGGATCGTACCGTCCTGCTCAAGAGGTTAACGGGTGCAACACGTGAGCGAGGCCTGAGCATTTTGGAGCGACCTTGCGGGAGAACTTACAGCCACGGCCGTGCTCAGCCGGGGGCAGGTTTAAGCCTCACGTTCTCTTACGTCATCTTGACGTTATTAAAACCGTTTGATTTAAACGGAAATCTGAGGCAGGACCTAAGGAGGGTCGACCCTGTGGGTGGTTGTAGGGAGTCGGCAGGGTAGGAGGGGGGGGGCGATGGGTCGGCAGGATGGAGGTGGGTGGGTGGGTGGGTAAGAGAGCGATGATAGTGGTGATGGGTGGTGATGGTAGGTCGGAAGGATGGTGGGTGGGCAGAAGGGTGAGGGTGGGTTGGTAGGAATGTGTGATGGTGAGTATGTAGGGAGATGGTGGGGAGTAGGTAACGTCATGGCAGGGGTAGCGGTTATGGGTAGGTAGGATGGTGGTTGTGGGTGGGCAGAGTGGTAGTGGTTGTGGGTGGGCAAGGTGGTAGTGGTAGTGGGTGGGCAAGGTGGTGACAGTAGTGGTGAGTGAGCAGGATGGTAGTGTTACTGCTTAGGAGTGGTGATGGGTGGGCAGAGCAGCGGTGATGGTGTTAGTAGGTGGGCAGGGCGGTTATGGGTGGGCAGGATGGTAGTGATTGAAGTAATGTTTGTGGAGGGTGGTGGTGGGTGGGTTGAATTATGGATGTACAGGATGATGGCGATTGAGTTAAAAGGTGGGCAGGATGGTGGGTGGGTGGGTTAACCCGTCATGATCTATGTGACTGGTGTAGAGAGAGACGAGCAGCGGCTGATGGTGAGGTGTGTTGCTGGGCTAACACCAGCCTGCTAGGCTTCACCACCACATCGTGTCATAATGTCACACAAGAGCCTTACCGATTTTGATTCTTTGATAAAGCCAAGTGATTGTCCAGTCTGACGCCTTTATTACAGAATATAAATTTTTGTGACTGCGAATATTTACTGTAAATAAACTAGTACACTAATGATGTATATACGAGCATACAAATGGCAGGCTTTAATACCCAGTGATTAAAGCTAGGGGAATAGTAATCGTGGAAATATATACAAGGAGGGGATAGACAATGATCTTATGTTGTTGGTGAGGTGGATGGTGGCCTAGCATACATGCCTCCCTCACCAGCTGACTGATGCCAGCCTAACCTTGAAACTTGCTGGCCACCCACCACGTCACTACCCAGCCATCCCTTACACTTGTGTTGCCGCTTACATGTTAAACCTCACAACTTAACAAGTCTTTCTTTCTTTCTTTTTTGTCGCTATTTCAAGTGTTCCCGGGTCCAACTTATTCCTCTTATGGGCAAATAATTTACCACAACAAATCAATGTTTACAAATGTAAACACATACACACACATGAACCAGGGCATGTGAAGCGTCTGGGATAAACCATCGTAAGTTTTGAGGGGCCTGGATGTGGAAAGGGAGCTCTGGTTTCGGTGCATTACATATGACAGCTAGAGACTCACTGTGAACGAATGTGGCCTTTGTTGTCCTTTCCTTGCACTACCTCGCGCGCACGCGGGGGGAGGTGGGTGTCATTTCATGTGTGGCGGCGAGAATGGATGAAGGCAGCATTTTTTAGTATGTGCATGTGTATAGATATGTATATGTCTGTGCATGTATATGTATGTATACGTTGAAATGTATAGGTATGCGTATGTGCGTGTGTGGGCGTTTATGTATATACATGTGTATGTGGGTGGTTTGAGCCATTCTTTCGTCTGTTTCTTGCGCTACCTCGCTAACGCGGGAGACAGCAACAAAAAATAATAATATATATATATATATATATATATATATATATATATATATATATATATATATATATATGTATATGGGAAGTGAGTCAGTTGTTGTTCGCTGATGATACAGCGCTGGTGACTGAGTTTAGTAAAGAGTGTGAAAGAAGAAAGTTATGAGTAAATGCGAATAAGAGCAAGGTTATTAGGTACAGTAGGGGTGAGGGTCAGGTCAATTGGGAGGTAAGTTTGAGTGGAGAAAAACTGGAGGAAGTAAAGTGTTTTAGATATCTGGGAGTGGATCTGGCAGTGGATGGAACCATGGAATCGGAAGTGAATCATAGGGTGTGGGAGGGGGGCGAAAAATCCTGGGAGCCTTGAAGAATGTTTGGAAGTCGAGAACATTATCTCGGAAAGCAAAAATGGGTATGTTTGAAGGAATAGTGGTTCTAACAATGTTGTATGGTTGCGAGGCGTGGGCTATGGATAGAGTTGTGCACAGGAGGGTGGATATGCTGGAAATGAGATGTTTGAGGACAATATGTGGTGTGAGGTGGTTTGATCGAGTAAGTAATGTAAGGGTAAGAGAGATGTGTGGAAATAAAAAGAGCGTGGTTGAGAGAGCAGAAGAGGGTGTTTTGAAATGGTTTGGGCACATGGAGAGAATGAGTGAGGAAAGATTGACCAAGAGGATATATGTGTCGGAGGTGGAGGGAACGAGGAGAAGTGGGAGACCAAATTGGATGGAGTGAAAAAGATTTTGAGTGATCGGGGCCTGAACATGCAGGAGGGTGAAAGGCGGGCAAGGAATAGAGTGAATTGGATCGATGTGGTATACCGGGGTCGACGTGCTGTCAGTGGATTGAATCAGGGCATGTGAAGCGTCTGGGGTAAACCATGGAAAGTTCTGTGGGCCCTGAATGTGGAAAGGGAGCTGTGGTTTCGGGCATTATTACATGACAGCTAGAGACTGAGTGTGAACGAATGGGGCCTTTGTTGTCTTTTTCCTAGCGCTACCTCGCACACATGAGGGGGGAGGGGGATGTTATTCCATGTGTGGCGAGGTGGCGATGGGAATAAATAAAGCCAGACAGTATGAATTATGTGCATGTGTATATATGTATATGTCTGTGTGTGTATATATATGTGTACATTGAGATATATAGGTATGTATATTTGCGTGTGTGGACGTGTATGTATATACATGTGTATGTGGGTGGGTTGGGCCATTTCTTTCGTCTGTTTCCTTGCGCTACCTCGCAAACACGGGAGACATATATATATATATATATATATATATATATATATATATATATATATATATATATATATATATATATAGATAGATAGATAGATATAGATATTAGGTAAACAGATGGAGAGGGCAAGAGTCGATGAAAGGACGATAAAAGCAGTGATGATAAAGAGATTGCATAAGTTATTTTCTAGGACGGTTGAATGTGTTAAATGACAGCATGACTGATGTGCATGTTTAAGGCCAGGTACCATACAAGATGAGGGACTCATAAGTAATGGTACAGAAAAAAGAAAGGAGGTAGTGAAAGCCTAGTCAAAGATGGAGTGTGGCACAGGCGTACTTGTGGATGGGAAGGCAACTTTTCTCAAAAACGCGGGGATAGTGCTATCAATGGGGGGATAGTGTTATCAACGGGGGATAGTGTTATCAACGGGGAATAGTGTTATCAACGGGGGATAATGTTATCAACGGGGAATAGTGTTATCAACGGGGGATAATGTTATCAACGGGGAATAGTGTTATCAACTGGTTAGTAACATTTTTCGACGTTTGCATGACGGAAGATGAGGGTCCTGTCTCTTGTATACATGTTGAAGTATAAGAAAGAGTGTTAAGTAGGGGGCTTGTAGCACATCCAGAACATATGTTTATGAAGGTGTAATGTGGGTTTAACAGTAGTTGATGAGTGAACCATGTGTTTATTTTGAAAAATTTGTGATATATATTTAGAGAATGTGGAAATAATGGATCTGTAAAAAATGTATCACGGCGTTGACAAAGAGGCCTTGTGAAAGGCATTACGAATATATGGTGTAAATGGAAAGTCACCTAATGCCATGAGTTTTTACTGAGAGAGAATGGAGAGGAGATGCAATTATGCGGGTAGGTGGAGAGGAATATCTCTCACTGGAGACAGGTGATGGGTGGGTGATGGGTGATGTAATGTTACCGTGTTTGACTAATTGATATGATGGTGTAGTGAAATGTGAATGTGAGGGGTCTTCAAGCGAGATGTGGGTCTACAATATGTGAATGTGAGGGGCCTTCACGCGAGATGTGGGTCTACAATATGTGAATGTGAGGGGTCTTCAAGCGAGATGTGGGTCTACAATATGTGAATGTGAGGGGTCTTCAAGCGAGATGTGGGTCTACAATATGTGAATGTGAGGGGTCTTCAAGCGAGATGTGGGTCTACAATATGCCAGCTGAGTGGTGGGGTATGGGGTCATGGCAGGTGATTCAGTTGTTGTTGCCATAGGACACGGTACTGGTGACTGAATTTGGGAAACTGATAGGAGAAAGTACACATGTGAACAAAAGTAAGACGAGTGAGGTGCAGCAATGGGGTCGAGCGCATAGGTTCTAATCCTGGTTGCGACAGTCGGGCCACAGTCAACCCAGCTGTTCATTGGCCCCTAAGGGTTAGTCGATAAAATTGGTACCTGGCTCAGGCTAGGATATATATATATATATATATATATATATATATATATATATATATATATATATATATATATATATATATATATATATATATATATATATATATATATATCGCCAATGGAATGGCCTTTGATAAGGGCCTCAGCTGGCCGTGCCGTCTCAGCAAACAGAAAAGGTAAAATGAGGGAAGTGGTGGAGGAAGTGAGGCACTATAGGTTCCTTGTGCTGGCCTTGCAGCAGATGCTTCCATTATGGCTCAAGTGAGCCATAGGGTGAGAGAAGGAGAACGTCCTGGGTACATTAATGGGCATGAGCACGGAGAGGTCAGTGGTTGTTAGGGCCAATCCGATTGTAATCATTGTTGAGGAGTTCCGACAGTATTATATGAATGCTAGTCTTGAGGCCTGAACGTTAAAGACAGGAAGAGAGTGTATGTGTTTGGGATATGTAGGATCTGCTGGTTGATGGTGTTAGGAGTGACTGTGTACGAGAGACCTTTGAGAGTTAGCACCTTGTGATCAAGGGGCCAAAGTAGGGTGCGCTAAGATATTTAGGATATATGGAGAGGGAGAGTGAAGAAAGACGCTATGAAATCAAGACGAAAGGGGAGATGGAAGAGTGGATGAAGGAGGCTTGTGGGTATCAGGCTTTGAGCATTCAGAAGTGTGAGAGGTACGCAATGGGATGGAATTGCATCGATTGAGATTTTAAGTGACGCTCTGTTGATGGCTTGAACCAGAGCGTGTGGAACGATCAAGGTATAAACCACGGCTGCCGCTGTCGCTCTAATGCAACATTGTTCCTTTAAGAAAAACGATTAATAGGAAAGATTCATTATAATTATCATTTTTTATCATTATCATTATTGTTAGTAGTAGTATAATCATTATTGCTATTATTACAACAGAAAACGAGGATCTTATCAACAACAACAACAGGTCGTCATGACCACTCACTGTTCTCAACTGTTTTAGAGAGCATTAGCTGACCCCAGAGGCCATCCCTGGAAGTACGGACCTCTGGGAGTAATTGGGTCATGTAAAGTGTTTGTGGTCCTTCTGAACTTGACTGTATTACTGAAGTGAAGATAACGGTTTCCTGGTACGTTATTCCTGCCTGAGAAACTGTTATGCCAACGTGGGAACCCCGCGGGAGTCGGCTGACCCCAGTTTCATTTACTGGTGGGATCGCTGTGTGCTTATTCCTTGGATAGGGACGTGGACGTGAAGGATAAGGGAATTAAAGTTTGTGCTACCTGTGGCTAGGGTCCCAGGCTGGTGTAACTAGTGTCCAACATATCGTAAGGGTGTTAATGTCCAGAGTATCAGTATAGGTTTATCAACCATGTCTTTTTGAATTTGGTTCTGACAACGGAAGAGAATGTTCTTATGATGAACAAGTTTCCTAAAAGACAGTCATTGAAAGAAAATTAGAAAAGATATAAAGCCATCTAAGATAGCTCGTGGACAAGTATCTCACATGACCAAACAAGACTCCTTCTAGGTACCTCTCCCCCGTGGATCCCCTGCTACCACACGGCCACTTCCTGTACAACGGCACTTCCCACATTCCCCGCCAACTTCTCCCACCGTCCGGGCCAAACCTGCAATCATCATCGGTGCTGCGTTTGGTAGTCGAGGGGAATACGTGACGGTACCATTCCTGGCCAGTCATACGACTGATACCAAAATATTCTGGGTTACGTTACGTTACCAAGGTTACGTTACATTAGGTTAGGTTACCAAGGTCAGGTTAGGTTACCAAGGTTAGGTTAGGTTACCAAGGTTACGTTAGGTTGCCAAGGTTAGGTTAGGTTACCAAGGTCAGGTTAGGTTACCAAGGTTAGGTTAGATTACCAAGGTCAGGTTAGGTTACCAAGGTTACGTTGGGTTACCAAGATTACGTTAGGTTATCAAGGTTAGGTTAGGTTACCAAGGTTAGGTTAGGTTACCAAGGTTACGCAAGGTTAACAAGGTTAGGTTAGGTTAGGTTACCAAGTCAGGTTACGTTAGGTTACCAAGGTTAAGTTAGGTTACGTTAGGTTACCAAGGTTACGTTAGGTTATCAAGGTTAGGTTAGTTTTCCAAGGTCAGGTTAGGTTACCAAGGTTAGGTTAGGTTACCAAGTTAAGTTAGGTTACCAAGGTTAGGTTAGGTTATCAAGGTTAGGTTAGGTTACCAAGTTAAGTTAGGTTACCAAGGTTAGGTTAGGTTATCAAGGTTAAGTTAGGTTACCAAGGTTACGTTAGGTTAACAAGGTTAGGTTAGGTTACCAAGGTTACGCAAGGTTAACAAGGTTAGGTTAGGTTAGGTTACCAAGGTCAGGTTACGTTAGGTTACCAAGGTTAAGTTAGGTTACGTTAGGTTACCAAGGTTAGGTTAGTTTTCCAAGGTTAGGTTAGGTTACCAAGGTTAAGTTAGGTTACGTTAGGTTACCAAGGTTAGGTTAGTTTTCCAAGGTTAGGTTAGGTTATCAAGGTTAGGTTAGGTTACCAAGGTTACGTTACGTTACCAAGGTTAGGTTAGGTTACCAAGGTTAGGTTAGGTTACCAAGGTTACGTTAGGTTATCAAGGTTAAGTTAGGTCACCAAGGTTACGTTAGGTTAACAAGGTTAGGTTAGGTTACCAAGGTTACGTTAGGTTATCAAGGTTAAGTTAGGTCACCAAGGTTACGTTAGGTTAACAAGGTTAGGTTAGGTTACCAAGGTCAGGTTACGTTAGGTTACCAAGGTTAGGTTAGGTTAGGTTAGGTTACCAAGGTCAGGTTAGGTTAGGTTACCAAGGTTAGGTTAGGTTACCAAGGTCAGGTTACGTTAGGTTACCAAGGTTAGGTTAGGTTAGG